>NC_044328.1:128277059-128579549 GCF_007399415.2 Gopherus evgoodei | reverse complement strand
ACGAGGGCTCGCGAGGTGCCTGCATCCCCCCCCAGATAGACACACTCAAAGCAGTACCGTGAGTAACAGTGCCAGCGGTACACGTGTGTCACCTGTAAAGCTGCAGGCCTGTGTTTTTCTTACCATTCATTACCAAAGCTGTGCGGGTTCGTCGCTGTATCGCTGCTCCACGCGGAGCTGACTTGCACAAGACGTGTTTTATTAAAACATGTCTGCTTAAAGGAGAGCAGTTGGGAAATAGAGTTTTCGCTACACTCCTGCCAAATAACTTTGGAGAGCTCATCTGCTAACCTCCAGGCCTCCCCAGGAGCTGGCAGTCCAAGCGCCATTGAATTGTAGGGAAAGCGTTTTTATATATAAACCTTGCTCTGGCTATCATTATCACACGCAGAAATCAATTGTTCCTTGGCTAGGGAGCAATGCTGCTGCTATTTCCGGGCTCTTTTTCTTAATTTAATAGGTCTTTAGGGAGCATAGTTAAAATGGCTAGACTTAAAAGGCCACTGGAGATTCCTTAGATCCAGAGAATCGGAGGATTTTTCCAGGACAAAACGGTGATGGGGCACTAAGAGCTGATCACAAAGGGTTAGAAGCATCGGGACAAGTTGTGGCATTTAGGGAGTGGCCCAGAGGACATCTGAATTCCAGGAAGGATGGGCAGTAGGCTTCAAGAGGCCCTGAATTCAGTCTCTGTTTTAACACAGATTTGGACAAGTCATCGAATGTCTCTAGGCCTCAGTTACGGCCCTGCCTCCTGTAAGGGTAAATACATTAAAATTGGTGAGGTGTCATGGCGGCCAGATAAATACCAAGAGAAATTGGAGCGCACCTTTGTACAATCCCTCCTCCTGCTCCCTTAAGATGCTGTTATCTGTCACCTTCTGCCCCCTGGCAAGCTCGCTGGGCAACTCATGACTTTCATAATCATCCGGAGGGGGCAGTTCCTGAGCCCCCCCGAACACAGGAACAATAATTGTCTCTGGCCTTTACCTGGGCTGTGTAAAAATAGGAGGTTTCAGGGACGGGGCCATCTGTCCTGCTAGGACAAATGCCTGTTGTTCAGCACAAGAGAACCAGTACCTATTTTATTGCAAAATAACGCATGAAGCCATTTTTCGTAAATACTCCATTTAGCACCAGTTTGCAAACGAGGCAAAAAGATTTGCATTTCTACACTTAGGGAGGTGGCAAAGCTGCCACCAGCAACTCATGTTTCCAATAAAATCCAGCCCCAAACCCACTATGCTCTTGGTTGAGCCTAGATGTTTTTTCCTCTCCTGTAAGTTATACTCCAGCAGCTGATTGTTTTGCTGTGGTTGGGGACTAACCTGGAGCACACTGTGGCATACTTAGCTTCAAATTCTTCTGCCTTTTTATTTCCTCTGCTGTACTGTGCCCTTCCATTTCTAAGGCCTCTGCTACGGGTGGCAACAGCAGCCATGTTGTTTGCACAACAGTGAGGCTCATTACAAAGGAGACACACATGCACACGGAGGGAGTATGCGTTCATGGAAACTTTAATTTTCATCTGTGGTTTCACTGGCAGGTGGTCCCTGACCCTGAACTAAGAGGCGCCGATTCTGAAGCATATGTAGTCATAGAACACTCAGGGACCATGTCTGCTGCTCCAGGAAGCCTGCCAAGCTTTGACCGAGTTGCTGGGGTGGGGGGAGGGAGGATCAGGTGATTTTTCCTCTGCAGCAGGCACCGAGTGTTCTGGCTAAGAGATTGTTTCTTTGTCCATTATTGCACTGACATTTTATCAGACATTGGCTCACAACGTTGGGCCGACCCTTGGAGCACACTTTCAGACGAGCATGCAGACAGTACACGCTCACCTACTGCAGGAAGCAGGTTTTAGCCACTGCTCTGTTCAACAAGCACTTGGGGGTTTGAGCTGTATGCTTTATAAATCCTCCGTGGTGACATCTTTCAGCACACCGGATCTCTGCCGTATGGAAATAGCCACCCTGGAGAGATGGTCTGAGACTCGGCGTGACAGCTGGAAAGCCCTGTTTACCCGAGAAACAAACATCTGGGTCAATGTGAAGCCAGTGTGAAGTTTACACTCTCATGCAGTTATTGAGGTCGCTGCTGGGTAACATTTGCATATTAATTTATCTAATACTGGTTTTATGTTTTCTGTGTAGATTTTTCTCCTGTTCTTTGCACATCTCTGACTTTGTAAAATCCTTGGTCACCTCAGAGCTCCTGGGACAGCGACAGTGGGACCATTCAGATCTTTACAGTGATAGCAGGCCTAGAACTCATAGCTAGAGCTCAAGTCTTTTTAGCAGTACAGGGTCTAAGACATAGCTGAGCTGTTCTGGGTCTAGTCACTAGAGGACAATCATCGGCTGTCCACTAGCAATGGACAAATGCTACAAATGCATGGTTTGTTTTACACCTCCATGGGGAAATGCTAAATATTAAGGAGAGAGAAAGGGAAAGAGAGGAGCCTAAACTTGCCTCTCTAATTATGCTGGATTTAATCAGGCATGAGAGAGCTCCCCTCTGCCCAGAAAAGTTACAGAAGAAAAGAAAGGTGCTAGCGCCAGTGGCTTCCTACTAGCGACCCTTCTGCAAAGGCCCTTTTGTTCAGCGGCTGCCAGAGAGACCCTGGCAGCAAGCATTTGGGGTTTTACCCATGCTCCCTCCAGTTCCTTGCCACCCATCTCTCTTCACACCTGATTTCTGACTCCAACCTCTTCTTCCGCACAAAACTAGTAATGCTTCAATATGTGTTATTTTCTAGGATCTCAATTTCCCTGCTATCAGCCCTAAGAGTATCAACACTTCCCATGAACATTGTTCTGCTGCGTACGTAATTAGAAGAGTTATTTTGGCTCTGGTAATTATTTTTATTTCCTTTCTATAATTTGAGCGGCTCTCTTTTGTTAGGACTCGTCTGCATTCCAGGCTTGCGGGAGAAAATGTTCTAAGCTGTGTGCTTGGCTTTTAGCTGAGTATTTCCCAGGGAACATCGGATGTGTGGTGGCTAACCCTTCAAGAACTCCTCACTGGAGAGATTGCTCTTTAATCCCTGCAGTGTGAGCACATTTTTTTGAAAGTGAATGTATTGCTTGTAAAAATTGTCCAGTGCAATTCATTACCCACTGCTGCCCGTCGGCACAGCAGACAGAGCCTGGCCAGCCCTCAGACAAACTTTCCTGCCGCACCATCCACGGGCCTGTTTTAGAGAGGCCATGTCTTGGGATTATATGGGGCTCTCCAGCCTCTTGGTTGCTGCTGTCAACACAGGTGGAAGTTGGTGCCAGTTACATTAGGGACTAATGTGATGTGAACCCGTCTTCAGTAGGAACTAGACTGAGCCCACTGACTTGTTGCCAAAAGGCCACCAAGCAGCAGAGGGAAGGATAGAGGCACCTGACTGGGACTCAGTAGATCTGGGACCAAGTCCTGGGTCAGCCACTGACCCTTGCTGTGACCTTGGCTAAGTCACTTCATCTTCCTTGTGCCTCAGTGTGCCTGTGTGGCTAATGGGGATAAGCCCGCTTTGCTGCTTTCTGGACATTGGAAGGAGGATACTCAGATACTACAGTGCCAGGGCCATATATTTACATGGGTAGAATCAACCATCAGATGGCAAAGCCTGCAGAGGTTTCACCTGTCACTAAATATGGCCAATGGCACACGTATGTGCCAGGCTTCTAGGAGAACAAGAGTAACTCGATAGCTGGAGCAAGCTAGTCCTATTATCCTGTAACTGCTTAATCTCCTTTTCATGGCAGTGGCTGCCTTGCCTGCTGACTGCAATGGTCCCCGTGCGTGCACAATGCAGCTGGAAGCACACGCCGTTGCCATGGACGTAACACATGGATCCCCTGTTGTTGCTCAGCATGTCAGCGTATTCAGAAAGCAGCTTTGCTCTGTAGCCAAGGGAGCACATTATTGAGGCTTCACTGTGCTAAATGCTGCACACACGGAGACTAAGAGACCGCCTCTGCTCCACAGAGCTGACCACCTAAACAGATGAAGGTGGAGGAAAGGAGCATTAGCCGTCTATGACGGACAGGGAACTGGTGCACAGAGATTAAGGCCCTGATGTTTATAGGTCTTAAGTCGCTGAAAGATCTTTAAAAATCTGGCCCCAAGTGACTTTGCATTGGAGAGGGAGGAAGTTCTTGTGGTTAGGAGACTGTGAAGCCTGGCAATCTTCAACTAGCGTCTGATGGAAGTCACTGTAGTTAATAAGACAATAATACATACTAATTATATGTGGCAATGTCATGGGGCTACATGCCTTCAAAGCACAACGCATGCTAATCCTGTGTCCACCACCCCTAACAGGTAAGTCAGTGTTGTTATTCTCCTGTTACAGGCAGGGAAGCTGAGAGACAGAGAGGTTAAGAATCCTGTGGCACCTTATAGACTAACAGACGTTTTGAAGCATGAGCCTTTGTGGGTGAATACCCACTTCGTCAGATGCAAGAAAGGTTAAGTGACTCATGCAAGGTCACATAGCGAGTCAGTGTGGGAACTAGAATTAGCCTTGGGAAATCCTGGCCTCCAGGCCCAGGCTCAGTCTGCTAGACCATAATAGTGAAGCACATCTTAAAAGATTTCCCTTCATCAATAAGGTTCAGTTTAATTACAACTACCGCAAAGACAGTGAGGAGCTGGTGAAAATGCCAGTATATTTTAATTGAATATATTGAGCTTGTTTAACAGACTACAGCTTTTGACCTTCCTGTAAGTGAAATGTTGGAACAATCTATTCGCTGCTCAGTGCCCAGGGAATGTATGGAAGGAACCCCCGAGATACCCATGTAAAATCCCTTCCATGCCGCTGAGATAGTCTGCTGAGTGTCCAATTTTTTCCTTCTGTACAGCCACTGTTCATGCTGGAAGGCCAAATGAGAGCCCTGCTCTGGCTAACAAGTGGCTCCAGGTTGCGCTCTTACGGGGCTTCTCCAACATCCTTAGAAATTCTGCAGTGGCACTCACAGGTGCTGGAACAAGGGTGCAGGGGGATGCTGCAGCACCCCTTGGCTTGAAGTGGTTTCCATCATATCCAAGGTTTACAGTTTGCTTCAATGGCTCACAGCCCACCCCCCCCACTATAAGAATTGTTCCAACCCTCCTGGTGGCACTTTGCTACTGCATCACAAAGCCTCAGTGATTCAACACTGGTGGCCAGAGTTTGTCATTGCTGGGGGAACAAGCTGTTCTCTCATGCCCACTGAGAGGCCAATGCTAAAGTCACTCTCAATGCCGGCTGCAGGGCTGTATTGGGCACCAACTGCCCTGGAGCGGAATTGCAGGATTGTGAACTTAGTTAACCAGCCCAAAGTGGCGATGTTCCCTCCCAGAGCCAAATCCCAAAACACCCCCTCAGAAAAGCCCTTACTTAAATAACTTGCCTTTCATGGAACTGAAGCCTCTGATTCGAGTTAGCTTGTGTGTTCCTGAATTGGCATTCTAGTCCTTACTCCTGCTGACTTATGCTGGTGTAAGAGCTAAGTAAGCTTCAGGGAACAGCCATAGATCTGGACCACCATGCTCTTTAGACACATGACAATTTCACAGCAATTTCACAACATTAAAACAGCATTACCAGTGTGTCTTTAACTGGCCATAAATCGAAACCTTGACTTGTCTATAGTGGCTTGATATTCCAAGCTAGGCAGGAACATTCAGTCCTAGCTCGCAATCCATTTTATTGCCAAAAAGAAATTTCGTAGGTTAGATAAGTCAAGTGCTTACTATTGCAAAACTTCAATTCAGGTCTCTAAGCTGCTGGTGAAGCAGCATCTGATATTAAACTGCGTGAAGACATGGGAAGACGTTTTTCAAGGCTGGGAAGAGATGGCATGAGATACAAAAAGACCATCTCTGTTTTACACTTGGAAAGAGACCCCTAGTAGAGTCACATTATTAAACTGCAGTACAAAAGCTACATAACTCCAACAAAGCATTCGCTTCTGATGACTCGATACCTTTTTTCTGTAGCCTCTGGCATTAGAGCTCTCAGTGAAAAGACACTTTAGATCTAGTCCAGGCAGTTCATTTTCCGTCAGTCAAATCTCCAAGTGAAATATAAAGGCAGTGATATGACAAGATTTCTATTTTCATATCTGTACTCTTGATAAAATAATCCTAGAGGGGCTGCAGTGAGCAGATATTTACAGGCAGTGCGTAATGGCACAGCCTATTGTAAAATTAAATACACAAAATTAGGTGGGAATACTGCTAATGTTGTGATGGGAATGACAAAAGCCAACGCATTCAAAATTAAGGCTCCTAGATTCTTCCTTTAATATATTCCAATGTGGGGGAAGAACAGTGCGCTGTGTGTTAAAGACTTAATCTCAGGTTTTATTCTGAAGTCCTTGACCTTTCTCAGCTCTGGAACAGCCTGAGCATTATTTAAACACATTGGGGTATTTATCTTGTTTGTTTAAAAATATATCTTTGAAATTTGCAAAATGAAGCTTAATGTAAGAATCAGGAGCAGTGTTCTGTTCTGTGATGCCTTCCCCTACCCTCTTGACAAAGACCAGGGGAGAGCAAACTACAGCCTGTGGGCTGGATCCAGCCCATCAGGGCTTTCAACCTGGCCTGCGGGATTGCCAGCCCCATGGTGCAGCAGGGCTAAGGCACTGCCTGCCCTGCCTGCCCTGGCCCCGCACCGCTCCCGGAAGCAGCTGGCACCAAATGCCTGCAGCCCCTGGGGGAGGGGGCAGAGAGCTCCGTGCACTGCCCTCGCCTGCAGGCACCGCCCCCAGAGCTCCCATTGGCTGGGAACAGGGAACCATGGCCAATGGGAGCTTTAGGGATGGTACCAGCAGGCGAGGGCAGCACATGGCGGAGGCATATGCCCCACCCCACCCCCAGGAGCCACTGCCGGACATACTGGCCTCTTCCGGGAGCAGCACGAGGCCGGGGCAGGCAGGGCGCCTTCCTTAGCCCCGCTGCACACCGCTGCCACCCCAGAGCCACTTGAGGTAAGCAGTGCAGGGTCAGGCCACACCCTGAACCCCTTCTGCACCCCAAACCCCTGACCTGATCCCCTGCCATACTCTGCACCTCTTCTGCACGCAACCCCCTGGCCTGAGCCCCCTCCTGCACACTGCACCCTCTCCCACACCCCACACTCCCTCCCACAGATGTATAGCTGCACACACACCTACATATAGATGTGCACATGCTCCTTGTTTTAAACAAACAATATGAAACACACTCAATATTCCTGAATAGGCTCCTTACATAAAGCTGGGTTTTCACCCCTCTTCAGGGGATGTATGACAAGCAGCGGGGATGTATGACAAGCAACGATTTACAAACGGCTATGTGAAGACAGATCCCACACAGCACGTGTCCAGGCCCTGCAACCAGCAACCTGTGCATGCCTCTGACTGATCAGGGGTGGTTAACAGGCCTCCTGCCGAGAAACAGAAGATGGCGCTGGGACGTAAACTCCCCAGTCTCCAGCTAGACTAATGCTAAAGAAGAACGTGACGACGTCCTCTCACCGTGCTCATGGCCCTGCTGGAAGCACTGCGTGACACTGCCTGCTTTAGTGAAGCCCGACTTTCCATGGCAGGGTGAAGGTCAATGCGCCTCCAGCTCCTTTGTTCATCTACCACTGATTTTAAACTTTGCGGTTCGGGGCATCCTCGGCTCCTAATGGGCATCCAGGCCACGCAGCCACAAACAGGCTGCGCTCAGCTCTTTGCAGACGCAGGCCCTTGCTTAGCGCTGATGCAGTGTTGTTATTGTCTTCACATTAAAACAAATGCCTTTTCCTTGGCCTGATCAGTTCATAACACCCACATCCCCTACGATCAAGTCCAGAATGGGGCCGGTGGGCAGGGAGTAGGGCAGGATTTTATTTTACAGTGAGTTTTCCCAAATAACACAAGTCATCTGCACAGGAAGAAATGCAGTCCAAGGTGGCCATTTCTTTGTTCCTTTTTAATCACAAAGCACTGACCAAAGACTGAGTGGCTTTGGATCGATGTGACAGGTGGCGCGTCTCTGAGTTCTGCGACGTCAATAAAAGGTTAACAAATGTTGCAGTGCTCTGCTACTATGGCTCATTTCTAGCAGGTGGTTTTTTCCGCTGCTCTTTTCTCTGAACTGTTAGTAAGAGCAAGATGCTAATAGTGCCAAAGTGTTAAAAATTCCTGCAGGGACTTGCAACAGAACAAACTGCTACCAATGAGTTGATTATTAGGCTAAAATTTCAAATGGGCTCCAACCCAGTGTCTAAACCTGCATTGGCATTTTGAATACAGAGATTTTTTTTTAGCTGGAATTTTTTATGCATATTTTCGGTGCAAGTGGAAAGTGCAATTAGATACCTACGTCCTTTAACGTGTGAGGAAATAGAACTCCATGCACAGATTAATGTTTGGGGCGGGGGGACTGATTTGCAAAAAATTGCTAGAAATGCAATTCAAGCAGCAACATTTAATTCCAGGTTTTTAATAGCCCTACGTTTGAGGGTGTTTGCAGCGGCTTGACTCCTGCTCAGCTCTGAAATGTCCATGACTAGGAGGAACCAGCTCTGAAGGTGACTTGGTACCTCTGGGTTTTCTATAGTGTGGATTTTTTAGCGGCCACAGGCTCTGTGGTGAAAGGAGCCATTGTCAGAGCACCTTCTGCAACCTTTATTCCATAGCAGGGTACGCAGAGGAGGAAACACAGGGCTGGATTCTACTCTTGCTCCCACTGGAAATTCAGGAACAAGCCCACAGAAAACAATAGAGTTACATGACATAAAATTAGAGTGGACAAGAGAGCAGAACTGGACTGCCTGGCTCCTCCTGACTGCATTTGTTCCTCTGCACCATGGTGTTTCCCTGTATCCCTCTCATGTTCCCCATGAAAAGCAGCGCACTGAACCACTACAGTGACCGGCACCAGTAGAAGACACTCCATGATGGCCAGCATGGGTAAGATTGTGGCTGAGCAGCAGGGAAAGGGAGTACAGAGACTAGCCCATATCAAGGCCAATGAGAGGTCCGGCCCCTGCTGCAGCAGAAGTGCTGAGGTGCTGATAAGAACATAAAGAAGGGCCATACAGGGTCAGACCAAAGGTCCATCTAGCTCAGTATCCTGTCTGCAGACAGTGGCCAATGCCAGGTACCCCAGAGGGAATGAACAGAACAGGTAATCATCAAGTGATTCATTCCTCGTTGCTCATTCCCAGCTTCTGGCAAAGAGAGGCCAGGGACACTATCCCTGCCCATCCTGGCTAATAGCCATTGATGGATCTATGCTTTTGAATACTGCTATAGTCTTGGCCTTCACAACATCCTCTGGCAATGAGTTCCACAGGTTGACTGTGCGCTGTGTGAAGAAATACTTCCTTTTCTTTGTTTTAAACCTGCTGCCTATTAATTTCATTTGGTGGCCCCTACTTCTTGTGTTATGAGAAGCAGTAAATAACACTTCCTTTCTCCACACCAGTCATGGTTTTATAGGCCTCTATCATATCTTCCCTTAGTCGTCTCTTTTCCAAGCTGAAAAGTCCCAGTCTTATTAATCTCACCTCATACGGAAGCCGTTCTATACTCCTAATAATTTTTATTGCCCTCTTCTGAACCTTTTCCAAGTCCCATATATCTTTTTTGAGATCGGGCGACTACATCTACATGCAGTATTCAAGGTGTGGGTGTACCATGGATTTATACAGAGGCAATATGATATTTTCTGTCTTATTATCTGTCCCTTTTTTAATGACTCCCAGCCTACCTGCCATGCCTTATAGTCTGTCCCATCAAGCCAGTATTCCCAGTCCCCTCCTCCTGAGGGCTGTGGAAGTGTATGAATGAGCCAGGTGCTAGTGGCAGGCCTAGATTTAAATAGGACTTTTTTTACTTCCCATATAACTGCAGTTATTTGAGCTGCCTTTTCTCATCTGTCCCTAGCCACCACTAATTCTTTTAACGTATACCCTCATCTAGTGCAAATTCTGTTTTTTAAAACAGGAGGGAAACACACACACACCCTGTACTGCATCAAGAGGTTGTAATGCATAAAAGGATTTTTTTTTTAAACTAGGCCTTTGATACGGCATCCTCATTAACACAAATGAAATGTTTCTTGCAGGTCAGTCGTCATCTACTAGGCAGGCGTGATATAAAGTGGCTGGTATCCTGCCTTCATTGCTGGCTACAAAATTTAATACGAGAATATTCCATACTGAATATGAAGCCATCAAATGCAAGGCTTGAAAATAGCTTGCAAATGTAATTGAAGCACAGGGTCTTCCATGGCCACCTACTTGTATGGAATGGCAATTGTCTTCCTTAGCGTTGAAGAACCAGCTCTATTTTACATATTCAAATGTGAAGGGAGGCCCTTTTAGACTGGTTCATTTGCTGGTTTCTTGGAAAGCGCTCAGTCTCGAAGCTTTTCTGGCTTGCCAGTGTGCCTTCCTTTTCTGTATCTCAACTCTTGTTCAGGGACTAAAACATACAGACTCTGTCAGAAGGGGATTTCTGTTTACTTTGACTGGAAATAAACTAGCATTAGAATGGTTGCGGCTTTTCAAAAGTCTGTGGAAGATGTCTGCTGTCATGTTAAATCTGTGATAGGAAACACAGGCATCCTGGAGCTACTTTTGCGAAGTATCAGAGCAATAACTAGAGCGAGGCTTGGAAGGATTAGCTTTATATGTCAATTTCATCGTACACACGCAAACCAACACAAATATTTCCTTCGCTAATAATCAAAATGTACTGACAGGCAAAGTAAGAGAAATGCTGCTTCAGAATTTGATTTGAGGATATTTACTTTGTACAGTTTGACATGTGATGTTGATGGTTATAAAGTTTTAACCATTTGACTCTCAACCTAACAGTCTGGCTTCTGCCCACAGCATTTCCTGCAACTGTGAAAATTTAAATTGATAAATACGAAAAAAAATACATAAAATCCCATAATTCTGTGTAACTGGGAAAATTTTAATTGATAATAATTGGAAAAATACTTATGCATAAACATTGCTATTATCTATCTGTCACAAGTATAAAAAAATTAATTCTGCCAAGTCTGACGCTAGCCAAATGCCTTTGTTTTGCTCCTGATGTTACTCTCTGTATTTGCTCAGCAGGGCCAGCTCTAGCCATTTTGTCGCTCCAAGCACGGCGGCACGCTGTGGGGGGCGCTCTGCCACTCGCTGGTCCCGCGGCTCCGGTGGACCTCCCGCAGGCGTGCCTGCGGATGCTCCACTGGAACCACGGGACCAGTGGACCCTCTGCAGGCATGCCTGCGGGAGGTCCACCGGAGCCTCCTGCCACCCTCCCGGCAACCGACAGAGCGCCCCCCATGGCATGCCGCCCCAAGCATGCGCTTGGTGCGCTGGGGCCTGGAGCCGGCCCTGTTGCTCAGCACAGTTTATAAGTCAATGAGCCAAATTTATCCCTGGTCCTGGTCGGACTTTGGCCCAAGCACTGTGTATACCCTGGGCATTTTCACTAAGTCTCAAATCAGACTGTGCTTCTGTGACACTCCCAGAGGGATTATTTATTTACACATTTCTGGCATGTTTAATTTTGTTTGATGTAGTGTCGGGTCAATCTGGTGGCATCTGAATCCTGATTTGGCTCTGACTCCAAACTTCTCTGAAGTTCAGGTATGTTCACAGCTGATGGCCCATGTCAACCCCATTGCAAAGATGCTGTACAGATTGCTGTGGTTTAAAGCAGCGACCACAGAGTATCTGAACTACTGCTGTTCTCTCTCATTCTGCATTAAGAACACTGTTGTCCCACATACCATTGTTTGGAAAGGGATGACAAAAGCTGCCTTCTTCTAGTAACAACTGTAGATCTGAGCTACCAAACTCAGGTTGGGATCAGGATCCAAACTTCCCCAAAGTTCAAGAGTGACATCACTGGTGCTTCAGTTCAGGGCTCTTGCCAGTATATTAGATGTCCATTTGCCATTAGATTCTCCATAGCTAAATGCCTGCAGATGCTCCTCAGAGAAGCTCTGCAGATGAGCGTTATTACTGAGCGAGCACGTCACGTGAATAACAACCAACCAAAGTTAACACGTTTTGTTGCAAGCAACGACCCTTACATCATAGGCTGTAACGTGCTGAATATCACATGAGCAGCTTCACATTTTGATGAATTCCCTAAAGTGTATTGCACTATTTTAAGCCCCTACAGCTTTGTACCAACACAGTCAAAGTAAGAGAGGAATGTATGATTTTAAGAAAGTTTATGCATTTCTTATTCAATAATCTTATCTAGCAAACTGGTAACTCTCCAGGCTTATCGTATCAAGGCTATAACAAAGCTTTGGTTTCTGAGACGCATACTAGTACTAAAAGGTGTAATTTTTCTGCACTACAATACATTACAAACAGAATATTGTTAGGCACAACATGGGGCCAATGTTTTGTAATGTAGCCAGATAAATGTAATGTAACACACCAGACAAATATTGCTGCTAATATTTAATTTCAGTTTAGGCCCAGGGCCAATTTTAAAAGATTATTTCCCAAGTACATCATTCAAAAGTCTGAGCCATTATGCAAAAGGTTGTGTTGAATCCAGTCTGTCAGTCGTCTTAGGTGAAATTCAACTCCGCCACTATCCAATGGTACAATAAAGTGTTTCATGGATGAATCCATTGTTTGTGGAATGTCATCTAAGCTAGTTAGCTGCAGATCCAATGTCACAGGGCACTTGGAGAACGAGTCCCTTTTTTGGTTTTCTTATGCTCCAGGATTTGTTCCAGATTGTCTCACCTGAAAAATAGTGACCATTACAAGCTCCACTAGCCAGTAAGCTAAATGCCATAACATATTTGATCTGTATTAGTAAGATAAAATGAGTTTGTTTATTGTTAATTGGCTAGATGCTGATTAGCACTGTGCAAAGGGAACCAGTGATTATGATGGAGAAAATGAAATATTCAGGGTTAAAGCCAACTAGCGCATATTCCAGTTCATATGGCAGCAGCTAGTATTTGGAGGGGAGATCAAGCCCATCTGCCAATAGTGATATTACCTTGTGGTCACATAGCGCTTTTCAGACGTGGATCTCAAAGCACTTTGAAAGGAGGTTAATGCCATTATGTTTATTTCACTGAAGAGAAACTAAGCCACAGAGTGAGGAAGGGCTAGATTCAGAAGGGAACTCAGGCATGGCCATGCTGAGTGTCACCACACCTTACTTTTAGGTAGATACAAAATCACAGCAATGCACAAAGCCTGGATTATCTGTCTAGGCTCCCTAGACGATGAATGGAGGGAGAGAGGTGCCTCAGAATGGGATTCACAAAAGCCAGCATGCTAGGTGGCTCCTTGGCTGGGCTTGCCTATGGGAGATGCCAAGATGTGGAAGTTGGGGCCTAAATCGGGCAGGGGGGATTATTTATCAGAAGAGACATTGAAGCAATGTATCTGTCTCCTGGGTGAATGCTCTAACCACCTGGCTACAGAGTCATTCCCATGCTTGCTCTCTCTCTCTGGCCCAGTGGGCCGAGAATTATTTACTCACAGTGCAAGAGATTCACCAGGAGAGGCTGGGGAACCCCACATCAGACTAGCCCAGAGCCCTCTGGCTAGGATCCTCATGAGTGGCGGCAGACTCCCATTCAAATCCCTTCTCCCCTTCGGGGGGACCTTGAATCAGAAGTCTTCTGCATTCCAGCTGAGTACACGAACCACGGAGCTAAAAGCTTTGTTTATGAGGGATGTTCTCCTCCTCCCCAAACTCCAGCTGTTTGGTGTGAGCTCATCCGCAGAGCCCAACCCAGTAACAGAGCTCTGAGCACCTGAGGGGGGATTTTGTGCCTCGCAGAGGGGCCTGATGCTCAGATTTGGCATCTTTTGTGAATCTAACGCCAAAAGATTTGGCCAAGAATAGGCCAGGGGCAGCGCTTGGCCTAGAACCCCTCTTTCCTGTCAGCCCTCTACTCTAGCCATTGGGCCATTTAGCCTTGCAGAGAGCTTCCTGTAAACGCACTTTACAATCATAGTCCCTTCTGTGCCATTAGAAGGCTTGATTCTGCATGCTGCGGCATTCATGGGATGGCCTAGTGAAGTCAGTGTGGCTCCATGCGGGTGCAAGGATCTGGCGGGGAGGGGTTGAGAGGAGCGAGCAGGGGACATGGTCTTAGTGGGGGAAGAGGCAGTGTGGGAGGCGGGGCCTTGGGGCAAGAGGCAGTGTGGGGGCGGGGCCTTGGGGCAAGAGGCAGTGTGAGGGCATGGCCTTGGGGCAAGAGGCAATGCAGGGATGGGGCCTTGGAGGAAGAGGTGGTGCAGGGGTGGGGCCTTGGGGGAAGAGGCAGCGCAGTGGCAGGGCCTTGGAGGAAGAGGTGGTGTGGGGGCAGGGCTTTGGGGGAAGAGGTGGTGCAGGGGCGGGGCTTTGGGGCAAGAAGAAGAGCAGGGGCAAGGCCTTGGAGGAAGAGGTGGTGTGGGGGCAGGGTCTTGGGGCAAGAGGCAGAGCAGGGGCTGGGCCTTGGGGGAAGAGGCAGTGCAGGGGAAGGGCCTTGGGGGAAGGAGCAGAGCTGGGGCAGGGCCTTGGGGGAAGAGGAGGTGTGGGGGGCGAGGTCTTGGGGCAAGAGGCAGAGTAGGGGCGGGGCCTTGGAGGAAGAGGTGGTGTGGGGGCGGGGCCTTGGGGCAAGAGGCAGAGCAGGGGCTGGCCTTGGGGGAAGAGGTGGTGTGCGGGTAGGGCTTTGGGGCCAGAGGCAACACTGGGGCAGGGCCTTGGGGGAAGAGGTGGTGCAGGGGCAGGACCTTGGGGGAAGGGAGTTTGGGGCGAAGTGGTGACATGGGAGGTGGGGCCACACTTCAAGCGCCAGTGGCCCTCCTGCTTTTAGAAAGCTTTCACTGATCCTGCTTCTGGATGGAGCCCCTGCCCCCAGAAACTTTCAAGGTGCCCTATGAATCCATACCCCAGCCTTGGGCCAGCCCTAAAGCAGAGAATTTCACCCACAAAAGAAAGCTCAAAGGCAGTTTACCCTTGAGTTCTTTGCAGGAAAAGTCCCTTTCATCACCCCTTTACTGTGCTATATGTAGCGTGACTCAAAGGGCCATCATGTGTCCTCGATCTGCAATCATGAGCGAAGCTGCGTGTGCACAGTGAGGACACAATATGTCCCATCCTGATACACACTAGTGGCCACACTGACCGGAGGGTGCCACTGGAATAGATAAATGCCAAGACAGGAGAACAGTCAATCACAGCCCTGAAAATCTAACTGCCTCCCCTTGGCAAAGCTACATTGAAATCACTGCGTTGCATCATCAAGCACGTTTTCAAATGTCTTCACTAACTTGCATCCATAGCAGGTTTGCAGTTGCTCATACCCAGGTATCTGCACATGCAAAGGCTAACATGCAGAAACACGTTAGCATTTGTGAATGCAATGACCAGGCCTTCCATGGGTACCAAAGTGTTGTGGTGACTGCGAGGGGACAAATGGGAAGGACAATTTGTACAACGTGTCCAACATCGCTCCCTTTTCACGTATCAACTCCCCTGAATGGCTATTTCTACCTTGCCATCGCCACAGCTTGGCTATTGAAACTCACATACGGGAGCACGTCAGCTACAAGATCATATTCAGATTGCTGCTTTGAATCTCTCGCTCATGTTATGCCCACAACAGTACAGTAACAGCACTTGGATAGTAGCTGAGTGTGCTGTTTTGCTTGGTGTCTTACCACCTGCCTGCATCATTGTTTGGTTGTCTCTTCTCCCTGAAACGTTTCCCCGTTATGCGGCATTTTGAGCTCCAGTGTCTCCACTGTATGCCGCCCCTTGCAGGGCAGCCTGTAAGTTACTTGTGAATCTGCTTTAAACAGGGCCTCCCTGCTTAGTCAGTGTATCTTGTAACTCATACCATGGATGAGTCTGCAGGGATCAGAGCCCAGCTCCATTTAAGGTGACCAGATGTCTTGATTTTATAGGGACAGTCCTGATTTTTGGGTCTTTCTCTTATATAGGTTCCTATTACCCCCCACCCCCAGCCCGATTTTTCACATTTGCTGTCTGGTCACCCTAGCTCCATTTCAACACAGGTTCAGCTCTGAAAGCCTTTGATTCCTCTTTTCACCAGTCTTCTCTGAAAAGTCATCATTGCCCTATGCCTCTCCTTCCGTTCTTTTCTAGATCCAGGACGCTCTGCTCCCTAAGTTGTGCCCACCCCCGCACTGATTAATCAAGCATGACACCAGATCGCCCTATCTGGCTGTTGATATTTGGGATTCAAACTTTTGTGTGAACAGAATGTCTGACCCTTCTGATTTTGCAGTATTAACACTAATAAAAGTAAGACTTTGTACAGTGCAATTAAATGCATCTGCCTCTCTGGCTGATGCTTCTACTGCAGCTATAACCACAGGACGTAAGTGCTGAGCTGTGGCCCTTAAGGTACCCTACAAAGCTGAGTAAATATTGCTAACCCCAGGGAAAGGGAAGCCCAGCGTCCCTTTGAATTGCATCCCTGTGCAGAGACTGCACCACTTAATCCTCAAATGAGGACTGATGTGGTACATAGCCTTTCAGCTGGCCCCCTGCACTGGGGTGAATTTCACTCAGACTGCCCTCCCCCGATTCTTCATTTTCACTGGGCTGCAAGGGAAAAAAATCACTCTGACACACCCAGACTAGACCAAGAATCAACATTCATTTTGCAGTAGGAGATTATACATTAACACATCACACTTATGGGGAAACCTTTTCCCTTATGCATTTCATGGTTCATTAGTAGCCACTGTAATTGCATTGCTCTTATATCTACATCTTCCATGTGAGACATATTTTAAGAGACATTAGACAAAGTTTTTACACTTCAGATGACACTCTCACAGACCAGGTTGTGTTTGTTCAGGAAGCTTCGGGTGATATTAACTTTTCCTTGCATTCCATTGAAATGAAAAGAGATTACTTTATATTTACTTGTTTCTTATTGCAGGAAAACTAATTTTGGGGGAAGCATAGACCCTGTAATATGACACATTCTTCTCTTCAACCTTTCCAGCTCGTCAAAATAACGTCAAATACACACCGGGAACATTCTCGTCTATTGACGGATTCTTATGATGCTGTTTCTCAAGGTGACCTTTACGAAACCTATCGCCTTTGGAGCTTAAGGTTCACCCTCTTAGGTCATAATGGTTTCACGTGGACACTGGGTTCCTGATTTCTAATTGATGGTGCTCACAGGCTGCTGAGTGTGTGAAATAATTAATGGTACTTAAGGCTGGAGTGTGTAGGACTCTCTCTAGCTGATTAGTAAAATGGGTGTTTGCGTAGTGATTGCAGTATGTGCAGACACTGCCTGAGTGCCGTCGCAGTCAGATCTCACCGATGCAGCGTGGTTAGTGCCACAGGGCTAAGATATAGCCCAGCCTGCCTGAGGGAGCCAGGCGGGGGGCCATGGTTTGCCCTTGCCCTTGCCCTCTTCCCCTCCCACTCCAGAGGAGTCTCCTGCTGCTATTGCGGGGATCTGAATTCTGCCCAGTGTGCAAGGCTGCAGTGGGGCGGGCCAGGGGATAGGATCCACTTGAAGGCAGATCCAGTGGCCAAGCACCCTGTGGAACTGGCTGGGGTGGGGGCTGCAGAGATGCACCACACCCTGGTCCCGGTTGGGGATGGTTCTCGCGTCTGCAGCTTTTCTGCCTGCATGGAGTTAGAAGAGTTGGGCTTTGCGTGTCTAGCAGGGCCAGCTCTAGGCACCCGCGTTCCAAGTATGTGCTTGGGGCGGCACTTTTCAAGGGGCGGCACTCCGGCCCTTTGGGGCAACACCTTTGCTTTGGCAGCGGCACGTTGGAATTTTTTTTTTTTTTGCTTGGGGCGGCAAAAAACCTGGAGCCAGCCCTGGTGGCTAGAGTGAATTTCACTCTGTGTGACCAAGCTGAAGGAGCTGTCCCCTGCTCCAGAGACTCCAGGGAGCTGAGTGACAACCGAAAGAGAAGATGGAGGAGAAGAAAGCATAAACAATAGACTGCCCTAATGCCAAGCAAAGACGAGGCTTCCTGTGCTCCCAGGGGTCAGAGTTTCAGCTGCAGTTACCCGGCATAGCTCAGATGTAGTGATGCCCATTGCTACAAGGCAGTCACCTCCTGAGCACCCCCTTGTGGCCAGAGGAGCAAACACCCTACCTCAGTTTCCCCAAGTCAGGGCTCCATACATCCATAACTGCACTGGGAGGCTCTCTTGCAGCCAATAATGCCATGCCTTTGGGGCTGGATTTATGAACAAACAACTCAAAGAGTCCTCCATGTCCCCTGTCAGCTACCTGTCAGCCTCATGCATACATCCCTGGCATCTTCTCTCAGGCTGGAGGCTCTTCCTCACAATCAACTTGCTATTCAGTGCACAGCACCTTCTCGCTGGAGTCCTCCCCCGCTCTCCCAGCAGGAACTCCCCAGCCCTCAACCCCTTTCTTCCCTGGAGGTGCTCCAGCACCCTTTTGGGGCAGTCTATCTCCAGCTTTGGGAGGCCAGTAGGGAAACCCCTCCCACTCCCCAGCTCTCAGCCTTCTTTAGCTCTTTGGCTTCCAGGCCCAAACCCATCCCCCCCCCAGGGTCAGAGATCTCCTGTTTTCATCAACCTCTACCACAGTTTCCTCTTCCCATTCCTAGTCCCCTCTGGTTCTTTATACAGACCAGCTGTCCTCTATCAGGCTCCATCAAGAGTCTGTTAAGGAGGCACGGGTGGGCTGGACCAGTTCACTCTTACAGGGCCCATCCCACCCTGTGACACCCAGCTGAGAACCTGGTCTGGAGGAGATGGCGACAGCAGGATCTGAACTCCATCAGTGCCCTCAGGGAGCCATTCTGCCTTCGGAGCCAGAGAAAGAGAAGAATGTCTTTTCAGCTTGGTCAGAGACTGGTGCCTAACGCCCACGGGCAGGGGGAGAGGGTTTACCTCAGAGAACCATCCCCAGTGCGCAGGATGCGTTACTTGGAAATATTTTAAAAAGAATCCTTTTGGCATGACACCTAAAATATTCACGTGTTTAAACAATTAAAAGCGATTGGCTATATATAGCTCAGCAAGCAGTTGGCAACAGAGTATCACTATCAATCCTCTGTATGTAGGGGGACATTTTCCCATCACATTTGAGGCTGACTACTTCTCTAAGGGCATAAAAGTATTTTCTCACTTGCAGATAAAATAGGAAATCTCAGTGAAACTTGTGACTATCCCATTTCTTGTCTCGGCTCAAGGAGTGGAGTCAGATAGACTGAGGCTGCCTTAGAACAGAAGCTTATTTCCTATGAATCTTTTTAATCTTTAGCCTATTCTCAGGCAAGTGTGCTGTGTTTTGAAATTCAGGAGACATAAGAACAGCAAAACATTTCCTCTGCTAACAAGACTCCTGATTTCTGTGATGGTTAGAAACCTGGAGAGATGCATCTGAAAACAGATCCTAAAATGTCAACACTGCATTAAGAATTGCTCTGTAAAGAAGAACACTTTCTCCCTCATCCTGTCTCACACATTACATCATTTCGCAAAACTCATTGGGATAAATAACTGATCAGATGGTGGGTGATACTCAGATGGGAATGGCTGCTGAACATCCCAAGCAACGGTCATTTAGAGCAAATTCTCAGCTGCTCTGATCTTAAGCACTGATTTTTAAAAAAATTTTTTCCATAAAAGTAGTTTCCTTTTAGGTTTCATTTAACCAGACCCAGAGGCTGAGATGCTGGAGGACATCCCCTCATTTTGGGGGCTGCGTCTGGCTTTGCACATGGCTCAGTTTTAACATTGCCTAGGACCATCACACACTGACTTGATTCAACACCTGTGACAGTATTAAATAAGGCAGAGTTCGGAGGTGGAGGAGCAGCAGGGAGCAGCATGGACCTCTGTCAGATCGAAAGGTATTTTACATTCTATGCATAAAGAAATCACAAAGAGCCATGCATTGAAGGCCGTGAACCTTCTTTTTCATACACAGTGAAATTCACCCCGTCAGAGGATCAGCACCAGGACAGTGTTCGAGTGAAGCTTATGACGTGGATTGAAGAGGTGTGATGACCTTGCAGTGTTTCCTGCACAAGGCTGCATTTCAGTGGGCCAGTGAGTGCCACCAGGGGCAGCCAATAAGGACAGCTGTGCTAGCTCAGCGCATTGCTTAAAAAGGAACTAACCCCCGTCCCTTGCTTTAAATTCGAGTTCTCTCCTCTTGCAGCTTCTCGTGAGCTTAATCTTTGCTGGAGCGAGGTTGTAAGTATTCCGTGAGTGACAGCTCAAGCTGGGGGTGTCCTAGAGATGATGGTGCGTCCCGAGGAGCTGGGAGTACAATGAAGTGGAGAGAAAGATGTGAAAGAAGCGGGATACGCAGATAACAGAGACCGACTAGGAGCTGAACTCCCCTGTTAGTCTCATCTATTATCGAGGACCAGTATCTTCTCATCTTCTCTAACGAAATATCTTCTTATCATCCCTGATAGAGTAACACATAGCTGGAAATGTTAAAAGTATTTATTTCTTCAAGCAACCCCCAGGACATTTCTGTTTGCCAGGGGTCTAACGTTCAAGCACACCACTCTGTCAGGAGCGTTAGGGGTGGAACAGCACTTGGCAGGTGTAGCAGGAAGAGAATTAAGAGCTTATTATTATATTCAAATGATATTTCTCTTGCTTTCTTCTAGAAAAGGAAGCCATCAGCAGTTATTTTAGTCCTCCTTGACCTAAAGACATCTGCAAGTGCTGACACTGGAATACATTAATGAGAGGAAAAAGAAATCGCTGCTGAGTCTTTTTAAGGTATTAACTGCAATGTGATATCTCATTTTGCCAACCTATTGTACCCTTAAGTAAGAGTTACAATTAAGCAGTTAACACGAGCCTATTGGGTCAGGATGGCAGGCCCAGAATTGTGTGTATGTGCGTGTGTTTAGGAGGGGACAGGCAATTGCCAGGAGGCAGCTCCTAGGCAGCATGCAAGAAGTGCTGCAAAGGATCAATGAAGGAAATATGAGTAATTTAAGCTGTGGTGACAACTGCCGGGCAGAAAGATAACACCGTCTCAGTGACTGTATAGCCAATCAAATACAGCTAGTTGGGCCCTTTATGCCTAACACAGCTGCCATTACAGGTGATGCAATGGCAAAAGGCCGAGCTAAGTCTGAGGGTAGCTAGGGAAGCTCTGAGAGCTTAAAGCCCAACCTGCTCAGGAGCAAAGGCCTAATTCCTATCCCTGCTTCCTGGGGCTGTGTTGCATGGGGAAAGCAGAGCAGTGCTGGATCCTGCAGGGCAGAATGGCTCAGGATAGGCTGGCAGGTGAAAGAGGTGCACCCTGCGATGGATACATGAGCCACTCTCTAGTGAAAATCAAGCGTCGCTTTGACTTCGACTGAAGAGGGTACTTGCCGAGTTTAAAATGTAGCAGTTACACTGCAGTAAGTAATTATCCAAAAGCTCTGAAAATGAGGTGGAAACCCCGAAGAAGGGGGTGAATTAGGTAGATAGTTTCAATATTTTCAATTATTCAAAACTATTGCATAGGCACAGTGTCAAATATAATATTTGAACCTTGGGAGCCCGGGCTATGCAATATGCTTAACCAGGCGCCTAGCTTTAAGCACCTGAGCTGTCCCTTTGAAATCAACCAAGCGCATTAGCTCAGAGTGGCCAAAATGAGCAAACTTGATGAACTGACATTTCTCGTAGCCGGGCACTTAGCCAGAACAACAGAGAAGGAGGCCTACACCACCACTGCTCTTTGCTTCCAGAATTTCTACATTCAGCGTTTTTTGACTATCCCATGGGCCATGTTCAAATCTCAGTCAAAATTGGGTCAAAATTCGATTTGCCAGGATAACTCCTAAGACTCTGCTGAGGTGAAAAACAAAAACAGCACTGAAGGAAAATTTCTGTGACCTTGTTAATTTGCCAGGAGTTTTCAATCTTTCTGCTGCTGAAAGCAGGGTCCAGGGAGTGGGCAACAGAGGAAAAGCTCCAAGGATGTGCACTTTACATTAAGTTCAGAGCATTTTAGCATCAGAAGAAAAAACACTCTGAGGGAGAAGAGTTTGACAGTGATGCCTTGGTGTTTGGAATTACAGAAGCTCCCCGACTTATGCAAAGTGTTCCATTCTGGAACCCCTTGCTAAGTCGAGTTTTGCGTAAGTCAGGAACGTATCTTTGATAATTACACCAAAAAAAAAACAACAACAAAAACAAACAAACAAAGAATAACTTATAGAACTTTTTCCATAAGTCTGGATTTCCGTACGTCGGGTTTACACAATCCTCGGAGCATCTGTATAGGCTAAAAAGCATGGCCTTGAACTGGGCAAAACCCTCTTGCGATGAGGACACCATTCATGAATAATTTAATGGTGTCAGGCCTAGGAAAAGAACGGACACTAATACCTGAATGGGCTGACCTAAGCTGCTGATTCAGCTCCCTCGCAGAAACTCATTTACATTAATAGAGCTCTACACATGGGTCGAAGGGCAGCCGAGTGGATCTGCTTGCAGTGTTGGGCTCTTATTATCTATCTAGCTTAGGGTTTTACATTTCTGCACCTTTCTGTAGGGTCTAGCGATACTAGGGAACAGGATGACCACTGCCTCTTATGCACCTATTTATAATGTATAGGAGTAAGAACTGTGTGATCAGGGGAAACGTTAGTTTGAGTGACACATGCTGGAGGTCTCATGTGGCCAGTACTAAAACATCCTGGACTGTTAATGCTGATTTTCAATGAGCGTTGGAGTACTGGGGCAATTCCAGAAGACTGGAAGAAAGCTAATATTACACATATTTAAAAAAGAGTAAATGGGATGACAGAGATAATCTCGCATCAGGTAATCAGACATCAGTCTGACATTGATCCCAGGCAAGATAATACAGCAGCTGATATGGGACTTCATTAAAAAAGAATTAAAGGAAGGTAATGTAATTAATGCAAGTCAACATAACTTTATGGAGAATAGATCCTGTCAAACTAACTTGATACATTTTTTTAGGAGATTACAAGTTAGGCTGATAAAGGTAACAGTGTTGATGCACTTCTGTAAGGCACTTCACTTGGTACCACATGGCATTTTGATTAAAAAACTAGAATTATATAAAATTAATATGGTACACATTAAATGGATTAAAAATTGGCTAACTGATAGGTCTCAAAACCTTACAAGAGGAGACTTAAGGAGTTTGACTTGTTTAGCCTAACAAATCAGAGAGATAAACACTAGGGAGGGAGAGGAGTTATTTAAGTTAAGGGTCAATATTGGCACAAGAACAAATGGATAGAAACTGGCCATCTGTAAGTTTAGGCTTGAAATTAGACAAAGGTGTCTAACCATTAGAGGAAGGAGGTTTTGGAACAGCCTCTAAAGCAGTGGACTAGGGGGAAAAAAACCTAATTTGTTTCAAGATTGAGCTTGTTAAGTTTATGGAGCGGTATGATGAGCTTGCCTACAATGGCATATGGCCCCTCCATGACTACTATTACCAAGTATCTCCAATGGCCAGAGATGGGACACTAGATGGAGAGGCTCTGAGTTAAAACTGTGGTTGGCGAGGCTTTGAGTTACAACAGGTATCTGCCTGTTGGGTCTTGCCTACATGCTCAGGGTCTAACTGATCACCATATTTGGGGTTGAGAAAGCATTTGCCCCCGGATCAGATTGGCAGAGACCCTGGGGGTTTTGTGCCTTCCTCTGCAGCATAGGGCATGGATCTCTTGCTGGTTTGAATTAGAGTAAATGGCGGATTCTCTATAACTTTAAAACTTTAAATCCAGATTTGAGGACTTCAGTAGCTCACCCAGAGGTGAGGTGCCTACTACAGAAGTAGGTGGGTGAGGTTCTGTGGCCTGCGATGTGCAGGAGGTCAGAGTATGTGCTCATGCTGGTCTCCTCTGAAATTAAGGTCTAGAAGTCTAGGGGGAAATCATCACTGAGTGGGTGTATTTCCAGTGGGGTCCCACAGGGATGGGTTCATGGCCCTACACTATTTCACATTTTTATCAATGACCTGGAAGAAAACCTAAAATAATCACCGATAAAGTTTGCAGATGACACAAAAATTGGGGGAGTGGTAAATAATGAAGAGGAGAGATCACTGATACAGAGCAATCTGGATTGGATGGTAAACTGGGCACAAGCAAACAATGTGTGTTTTAATACGGCTAAATGTAAAATATATACATCTAGGAACAGAAAATGTAGACCACACTTTCAGGATGAGGACTCTATCCTGGGAATCAGTGACTCTAAATAAGATTTGAAAGTCATGGTGGATAACCAGCTGAACATGAGCTCCCAAAGTGACTCTGTTACCAAAAGAGTGAACGTGATCCTGGGATGCATAAACACCTCTCTGTTTGGCACTGGCGCAACCACTGTTGGAATCCTGTGTCCAGTTCAAGAAGGATGCTGATAAATTGGAGAGGATTGCCATGAGAATTAAAGGATTAGATAACCTGCCTTATAGTGACTAACTCAAGGAGCTCAATCTATGTATCTTAACAAAGAGAAAGTTAAAGGGCAACTTGATCATAGTTACAGGTATCTACACGGGGAATAAATATTTAATAATGGACTCTTCAGTCTAACAGAGAAAGGTCTAACATGATCCAATGGCTGGAAGTTTAAGCTAGAAAATTTAGATTGGAAATAAGGTGTACATTTTTAATGATGAGATTAATTAACCTCTGGAACAATTTTCCAAGGGTTGTGGTGGATTCTCCATCACTGACCATTTTAAAATCAATATTGGATGTTTTCCTAAAAGCTCTGCTCTAGGAATTATTTTGGGGAAGTTCTCTAGCCTGTCTTATACAGGAGGTCTGACTAGATGATCACAATGATCCCTTCTGGCCTTGAAATTTATGGATCTATTAATCTGACTGGTACACAAAGGAATCTTAGTTAGGCACCCAACTTTCATTGAATTTCAATAGCATTTGGGCACCAAATTCACATAGACTCCTTTGAAAATCCCAGCGAGTCTTTCATTTATAACTAGACCAGAAGCCCTACAAAATATACAGCAGGGAAAGAGCCCTGCATTGGAAAATAAATGGGTCCAAGCAGTCTTTTCAATCTCCATGTTATAAAGTACAGCAAAGTCCAGTCTGCATGACTGCTGCAGTAAGTTAATTACTTCTCTAAACAGAACCTCTTGTTATTGCACAATTGTGCTTGAATGTGCATCATCTCAGAATACCTCCCTTCTGCCTACGTTGGACATTTTCTAATTGCATCCTCCTCTTGTGAATAAATGAGAGGTGAGCCAGGAAAAGTTCACGGCGAAGAGGATCTGAGGAATTGAAAACAAGTGACACAGTAGCTAAGAACCTGACAATCAAAACTCATTATGGCCACGCATATTAGCTGAGCGACCTGTGGAGTTTAAGCCAAAGATTTCCCAAGTTGTGCTGCAAATAGCAAGTCGCAGCCACAAGGCAGACAGATTTATAGGCTTCCTGCTCCCTAGGACACAAAATATGAAACAGTGAGAAACAACAGAGAAATGAGTGTGCTGGACGATGCTAACGACCGACGGGGAAGAGAAGAGAAAACTTGTGGCACTATCACAGAGCTGTACATCCTTGCAGAACTCAGATGGGTCCCAGGGGGCGAATTCATTTCTATTGGAAGGATCCCACATCTGGGACTCCAGGTATCAGATGAAAATATCTCAATTTCGACAGCACCAAATGTTAGCACATGCCACACTCTTTTTATCCCCCCCCCCCAAAAAAAAACAACCATTTCTTCTTTTAGGGCCAATGGAAAATTTATCATAATGTGCAACTTCCCAGCAGGTTTATTTTGAGCGTGAAACTGAACTGCTGAGTTAAGACTTACAAACATAAAGTAGCACTTGTAATAGGGTTAGCACTGGGCCTTGCATATACTATACAGATATTTGCATAAAATGCACAGAGTGGTCTCTCTCTAAAACGTGAACATTTATCAAGTTACCCCACATATTCGGAGACTATTTCCTATTGTGAATATCAGGAAAGCTGGGGTCTGCCAGACACCACTGGGTGGAAACTGTTAGCAAATTGTGCCTGTTTCAGTGAGCTAGGTCTTGCTTCCTGGGCATGGCTTGCTGAGTATCTCTCCAAGCCGGTGCTGATGAGTTTGAGGAGCGTAGTGGACGCAGCATACTCTTTTAGAACCACAGTGCTACGTATGTAACAATCCCAAGAAACTGCCTGGCCTTCCTTTGTGACTCTTGTGCTCCCTTCCCTCTCTTGCCGCTTTTATCATTTTTCTGCTCCCTGTAAGCTTGATTGTAAATGCCTTAGGGCAGGGTCTGTGCCTGCTAGGTCTGGCTGCACTGCAATAAAAAATCTGTGACACCAAGTCTCAAAGCCCAGGCCAGCTGACTCGGTTTGCGGGGCTAAACACGTCAATGTAGACATTCAAGCTCAGGTTGGTGTCTCGGCTCTGAGACCCTCCCCCCCTTCATGAGGCCTCCTCCCCCGCACTCCAGCCCAAGTCTGAAAAGTTGTGCTGCCATTGTATTGCCCCACAGCCTAAGCTCTGCGTCAGCTGAGCCAGGCTCTGTGACCTAGTGCTTTTCTCGCAATGTAGACGTACCCTACAATGCCCATTTTGGGTGCTGCATAAATCAATAAATCTGTACCATCTCTTAGGAATTTTTACCTCAGATTTTACTGAAAATATTTCTTCAGGCTTGCTGCTTCGGCTGCCATTTCATCCTCAGACCTCCACTTGACAGGGGAGTCCTCTTCTCCTTTGTCGTGACGTTCCAGCTTAGGAAAACACAAAACAAAGAGTGGAGTTAGTTAATGGTCTCCCAATTCTTCCCCTGTCAGAACCGCCATGGGAGTGGGCGTGTGTGGTACGGATGGACTCTGAGCTAGGCCGTGAATGGTATCGACGGACTCGGGGCAAGAGAAAGAGTGGTGTGGATGTAGAGGGTGAGCACGGATGGATTCTGTATGGTGAAGGGGAAGTACTGCTCGATTCTCAGGGTGGGAGGGGAAGAGCAGGTATTAATCAATTCTCTGGAGTGAGGCAGGTCAGGAACAGGATAATTAACAGTGACTGTGAATGTGGGGGTAATTGATGGATTGGGATGACAGTTGAGTGTTTTGGAAGGAGCTATGCTGGCGGCAACCGCTATGACATTTTATAGGAATTTTATGCTAAATTTCCCTCTGGTTTTTGCTTCGCCATGCGGGTAGGCATGGCCATGGCCCCAGCCCCAAACCTTCCTGCACAGAGAGACCCAACTGCCAACGTGCTGCAGAAGACCAATGGTTTATTCAGGCACTTTTCAATACAGGCACTTTTTCTCTTCCCCACCTTCCCCATGCCAAGAGCAGGATACATACAACCTCTCCCAGGCACAAAACCTTGTCTTTTCCTTTAACCACTCTGTATTTCAGTTGCCCATCTGAATGGGAATAATCATACGCATGTGAATTATTTAACCTTTGCATAGGGCTTGGCAAATAGGCACACAATGAAGTGCTGTGTACTGCACAGTGACTCCTAAGTGCGGTCATTGCTGATGTGCCCATTTGAAATACTGTCCTGGACTCTCTGTTGGGGGAGAGACAGTCAGACTTAGTGGTAAAACCTCATTTCACAGTCTATTCACACATATGTAGCCTCAAAAATAGCTGCCACTGATCATACAAAGAGTATTATTACTGAGGATAGAAGACAAATCAAAAACATTCACATTAAATCCTTATTTTGGCTCCGAAGCATTGCAGATTTTTAATGTGTCTAGGTACAGAATGCGGTGCAGAGAATATTCATCGCATCAGTGCTTCCAAAGAAGAACATTACAATATCTACTTTTTTTTGTTGTTGTCACAGCCAGTTGCAGAAAATAATGAATTTGCACCTTTTATTCATGAACAAACATTATTCCTGAAAATGAAGCAGTTAAGAGCAGAGATGAAAACAATGTTACATTTGCCAAGCAAACTGCATTGCCATATATGGCGTGTTTAGCAATAAACTAGGATTATTAGCATATATCCAACCCACAAATACTTTTATTTGTGCTATATTTCTCCTGCTCAGAATTCTTCTGCCAGCTAAAGTCCTAGGCAGTGTTACATTCTGCTACACAGATTTCATATTCTGCTATTACCTTCCATATCAAGGCAGATACAATAGCTGTAGGCAAATTAAACTGTATTACTGTTCCACTAGCAGAGGACTAATTTTCATTTTTTATATGAGCTGTAGGTACGTTATAAATCCATCTCATAACAATTTTGCAGGATTAGAAAAAAAGGTATAAAAAACAGGGGAAGGTACATTGCTTATGTTGTCAACCTAGACCCTTTCTGCCTCCAGGACTTGCATCAAAGAGAAGCCTGGACATTAAGCGTCTTTAAATGAATGCCAATAATCATGAGACTGCATCTTCAAATGGTGGCATGTGAAGGTATCTGGGGTTATTAGGGTAACAGTCTTGGTTTCCTGTGTTTCATGGAAGCTAATTAGCTGTAGCCTAGAAAGAATTTACGAAACACCTGCAATCAGTCTTAAGGCCCCCAAAGCTACTAATGGTGCAAATATGTCTTATGCAGAAGCTCATTTCTTCTTGGTATCCCGTTCACACACCTCAGGCTGTCCCCCTCCATGGTCCCTTTTGTCTGATGACCCCCCTTCTCCCATTGCCAGAAGTCCTGAGCAGCATCTTCCTCTCTCTGCCCTGGCCCACTGTTGTGGTCCTGAGCCACTTCTCTCCTGCTGTCACCTCCAGGACCTGAGCAGACTTTCCCCTTATCAGTGCCCTCTCCCAGGCCCTGAGCAGTTGCCCCTTTCTCTTACTCCCCTGAATCCACTGTTACCTAAGAGGGAGAGAGGATCTTGATTCTTCCATTACCACCACTGTCTCCCAGCCACTCAGGGCACTGTCTGCCTCCTGGCTACCCTTCTGCACTTCCAGCTGCCCAGTGAGACACTGAACCAGGTGGGGTTAGGAGAAGGAACTGTGAAAAAAGTCTGCACCAGAAACCTTCCTCTGGGACCTGCCTACCCATTAGCAGCTGGAGGGGGGATGGGGCAAGGAGGGGAGAAAGGGCCCATGGCTCCTGCAGCTGGTGGATGGACATGAGTTGAAAGCAGCCAAGCAGTAAACTGGAAATGTGGCACGGAGGCGTGGGAGCCAGAGAGAAAATCAGAAACCACCAGCAGTTGGGACACATGTTCTTCCTCGTCCTCACTACACACCACGAGTGAAACCCTGCCCCAGCAAAAATAGTGGCATAGTTCCGATGTATTCCGTCCAAGTAATTTGATTATAAGGCAAAGCGGTGAAATGTGTGTGAGGCACCTCACAAGAGTCCTCTTCCCTCCCTCAAGGAGCTACAAGCTCCTGGCAGCTGTGACACAGGGCAAGGTCACAAGCCAGCACGCAGGGGTTGGCAAGAGCTGACCAGAGGACAACAACTCCCTTTCGTGGCAACTTCGGAGGTTTCGAAATCTGTTTTCGTTCTGCACTGGAATGAAACCAAACTCCTTCAGACACGGTCGTGAAAACAGCCTTGTGTCGAAACGTCCATTTGGGGATTGAAACCCGAGTGTGTGTCCTGGTGAGGAGGGCACCAGCATGGGGTGTGGGAGAGCCTGGTTTGGGCCACTGCGCTGCCTGATTCAGAGTGACCTGGGATGGAAAAGCACTGAATCAGACAGTCCAAGGACTTGAACCTGGATCCCCCACATCCCACACTGGTGCCCTGGACACCTGGCTGTAGGGTACAAGAGGGGCTCGGAAAATGTCGCTGAAGCCAGTACCATGAAATGTTTTGGCCCTGACAAAACAATACATTTTGGCAAAATGAAATGTAATTGAAAATGTTCAGACCAGCTCTAGCGTTGGAGACAGGCAGGCCGAGGGTCACTGTGACAAAGAGAAGGTTAACACTGAGAGGATCATGTGAATACTCAGCACAGGATGCTGTACGGCACAGCAGAGCTAAGAGTTGGAACTGGCTCAGTTCCAGTAGGCTTTGAGAAGAGGCTGGAGAGTCACCAGTGAGGAGAAGGCCGTGGCTTAGTGGGCCAGCTCAGGAAAGGGTTACACAAAGATGGCGGTGGCTCAGAAGGCAGCTCAAAGATGTTTTGCTGAGAAGCAGATGAATGGGGCATTGAGGGGGCATCCCGGGTGGCTCAGGGAAAGCAACGAGAGCCACAGGATATACGTAGCGAGGGCCATGTCTGTTTCCTTTATCAAATTCTTATTTTTATTGTTTTCTATAAAATACAAACACATAATGAAACAAATTCTATATAAACACTCGCTGAAGATAAAAATAGCATATAAATAACAAAATTCAACCTTCATTACTTGGAAAAGGAAAAAAAACAAAACAAAGAACAAACCAACAAACCTGAACCTTTAGTGGTCATGCAGGGTATCTAAGGTGACCAACTAGCAAGTGTAAAAAATCAGGATGGGGGTAGGAGGCAATAGGTGCGTATATAAGAAAAAGCCCCCCAAATCTGGACTGTCCCTCTCAAATCAGAACATCTGGACACCGTCAGGGTATCAATTATTAAAGTGATAAATAAGTGAGAACACAACCTATGAGCACTGGGGACAACTATATACTAAACTGAAGAAGTATGCAAAAGTTTCATGTGCGACCAGACAGCCTCATATTTTTCCCCAACATTTCTATTAGACAGAGTCCTTTTTTCCATTAATGCAGTAATAGATTGCTCACTAAGCCAGTCTGTGTATGAGGGAGGAATTGCAGATTTCCATTTTCACAAAATCTCTCTTTTGGCCACTAAAATAGTTACTGCAATCCATTTCTAACACCGACTCATCCAGCACTTCTAAAATACACAAGCTTGGAGAAGGAGAGATAGTGACAAAGCTGTTGAGAGCACAATACGGTGTTTCAGAACACATGCACTTTTTGATAGCTGTAGAGGATGTGTGAAAGGTTGGCATGTGGCTGTTTGCGTCTCCAGCATTCGCTGTGTGCTGCCAATCTAGCATTAAACGATGTTCTGGAGTTCAGCAGTACCTGTTTAATACCTTGTTCTGGAAGACTCACAAGAATAAAGAACATGAAGTCTCTTTCACATTACACCAGATATCCTCCCAGGTTTCTGTTGTGACAGTAAAGCCATGATCTTTTCCCCATATTCTCTGAGACTGAGATAGAGAGGGTAATGCAAAGCACTAAGCCACCTATAAGTAATTCCTACAAAGTAACTTTTGTTTCCATATTTTTAACATGTTTTTCTAGAGTTGAGAGTTTTGGAATGGGCCAATTGTCCCCTTACCCGCTGTGAATCCTTGGGCATAGCCACTGAAAGAAGGAACTTTGAGACAGCAGTAGCTGACATTTGTCCACACATGTTTGAAGAAGGCCAGTCTATCATCTTGCATTATATTTTTAATTGTTATTCATCCTTTCTCTATCCAAACTGCCTTAAATGTGGAGTTGGCCTTGATCCTGAGACAGGGTTATCCCACAGAGGTACAAGAAGAGAATTAGTAAGATCGGATGCTGTCTCTGTCTTAGTGCATTGCAGGATGGCCCATGTAGATGCAAAGATTGGATTTTTTCTTACGGGTATAGGTAGCCTCTTAAGGTATATAAACTAAATGGCCTGGCTTAGCTTTTTCCTACCTCAAACCCAGCTGGTGTGCATATAGAGCAACTGGAGTGGACCACCTGACAACAGGACACATTGAAATGCTAGATAATACAGATACAAATCAGACAACCCTATACCTCCAGTCGCCCAGAATTTTTTAAGGGTCTTGCATGACAAGTGTGGTTGTTTTTTATCCCATATAAATTGCATAATAAGCCTATTCATTTGAAAAAAGAGCAAAGGACAGACCTTGAAAGGCAATAGGCTAATGATACAAGTCATTCTTGGGCAGATATTCCTTTTGGCTATTTCTATTCTCCCCAATCAAGATAGAGGGAGGAGACACCACCTCTCTACATCCTTGGGATTTTCTTTTCCTATACAGTCCATATGTATAGAAACAATTTTGGGAAGATCAGGACAAATCTTTCCACCCAAATAAGTTATTTTGTTGCTTATTTGCAATGGAAAATGCTGAAACTGAGAAGGACCTGGACATTTGGATATATCCATTGCTTGTGATTTATTTCAGTTAATGCGAAAACCAGAGATCTCTCAAAAAATGTCAGCTACATTCAGTAATGATGGGACTGAGGAGGATGGATTCCTCAATAGTACAAAAATGTCATCAGCATATAAACTGATTTTGTATTCTTTCCTGTTTACAATCACACCTTCCATGACTGAGTGCTGACATACATTGCCAGGGGTTCAAGAGACAGATTAAAAAGGAGGGGAGAAGGGAAAACTCTGTTGCTTCCCTCTTTCTTCTGGAAATGTAGGAGAAATAGTCCCACTAGTTGATAGCAAAGTGAGGAGAGAGTTGTATAATACACTGACTCAATTTAGGAACATTTGGTCCTAATCCAAATGCTCTTAGGACAGCCATTAGAAAAGGCCATTCAGCCCTAACAAAGGCCTTCTCTGCATCTAGAGTTAAGAGCTATGGAGGGAATATCTGACATCTGAGCTTGCTGGATCAAGTGAGAAATTTTTCTCATATTATCAGCAGCCCATCTTCTTTTAATGAAACCGGCCTGATCTGTGCGTATACTTGATGGAAGGATGACGTCCCGTCACATCGCTAACATTTTTGCAATTATTTTTCAATCTGTGTTCAATAAAGATAATGGGGCTGAAGTCAGCACAGTTGCGACCATCTTTGTTGCTCTTAAATATTAAAGTAATCAAAGCAGTTCTTATGTCACAAGCCATGGCTCCTGTTTGGGATGTTTCAGTGAGGACCCTGAAAAGGAGAGAAGATAGCTGATTACAAAATGTTTGGCAAAGCCATCTATCCCAGGGGTCCTGCTGAAATTCATATTTATTGTGCCATTCACCTCTTACAGTAGCTTTCAGAGCTTCCCAAAGGATGGTATCTGAAGTAACTGAGTGCTTATTTTCTTGCATGAAGTTAGAGATGACTGAATCAGCCGTGAAACAGAATTTTGCACCAAAGTCTTTGAAGCGTCTGCCACGCTTTGCAAGGGGTTTTGCAGAATCTTGTGGAGCCTGCTAAGTCCAGAGTGAAGGTGGATGGGTACTTGCTACGGTATCTGACATTGGTCCCCCTGAGGATTTGCTTTATGCCATTGAACTCAGCCCTCTTGTTGTTAAGCTCAGCGGAGAAGTCACGAAAAAGAGAAATTTTGTGGCCTTTGTACGTAAGGGTTTCAGCTTTTCTGGCAGCATTCAGTAACATGACTTCATTATTGAACTTCAGCAGATGGTGGCCTGGGCTTGTCAGATTCCTGCCCTCTAGTACCAGGCATTCGCTGAGCCCTTTCAATAGCTGATGGGGACAGCTGGGAGTCCAGTTTAAATATGTCAGGGAGCAGCTTCTCAAGAAAGCTGATAGTTCTTTTCTCCTTGAGACCATCAGCAATGCCCAAGAGGCGAAGGCTGTTTCTTTGAGATCTGTTTTCGAAGTGATCCTGTTTTTCTTCCACTGTGTCCTGCCTAAGCTTTAAGGAGGCAATTCCTTTTTTAATTTCACTGGTTTCAATGGCAGTGTCTTGTAGCTCATTTTCCAAATGAGCCATTTAGGATTTTACATCACATACCTCTTAAGAGAGGCCATGTATAGCTGTTGAGATTGAATCCAGTTGGGCTGTGAGGAATTTTTTCAGTGCCACAATATCCTGAGCTAGGCTCTGCTGTAGCCTTGTGTTCTCCCCATTGTTTGAGGTGATTCGGGCTTAAGTCTCTTGTTGCTTCTCAGTTTTTGATTGGAATCCATAGTCAACAGTTTGACATTTTTCCAGGGGATTAATTAATCTCTTATGACAGAAACTATTGCCAATTTTCTAGAAAAGTAATTACAGGTGAATTGATACTTGGAGAGTGAGGTGGTCTGGGACTAGGCAGCCATCTTCCTCATGGGTACCATGAGACCTGTCTCCCTCCCAAACAAATTGTTTTTCTTTTTGCTTTTGTTTAAATAGCAAGAGACAGTGTTAAAGTAAATTGTTTGGCCTCTGCTCTCTCTTTTCAGGATGCTATTATTTAATCAAGATTTAAGGGTGGATTCAGATTCCGGTTCATCAGGACAGATTTAATTTGGGTTGCAGAATAAACTGAAGTACATTTTAACAGCGTTTTTTATTCCTATAACTCAATCACGTACCCTATATATACTGGGAATCCACAAACACTGAAAATGGCTTTTTTCTTGTTTGCTAAAAACACTGTGTTTTCCAAATGGAAATCAGAGTCCAAAATGGTTTCTCAAAGTTGACAGAAGAGAGGGGTTTTATTTAGCTGCACAACTGGTAACCTTTAAAACAAATCAATCTCTGATGGAAGGTTAAAATGGCTATAACACGGTAGCAATGGATTCTCAGCCTTTGCCCTCTAACGCAACTGACTCAAATGTCTTGGCTTCCAGTACAGATTCGGCAAGCTGTTCCAGGCATTACTATCGCTCACAGGGCAACCTTGGGAGGCTGCCATAACTTCCACCGGCTCCTGGGAGCCTTTTCCCCGTGCTGCCATGTTGGGCTGCACTAATAGGTACAAATATAGAGATCGCTAGAGAGAGAGAGTAAAACCATGCCTTCCTTTCTTCAGCTGCAACAGGCAGGGGCCAATAAACCATTGATTGACCTGTTTGTCCACCGCTGACTTCATCCACTGTTCAACTTGCACATGATCCATTTCACTCATTATTTAATTCTGACTCTAACATTCAACAGCACTCTAATACAAAATAGCCATAACCAGCAGCACAGTGTCCCTGAGATCTGATTTGGGTTACAGTCTTGGGTTACAGTGACAGTAATTTCTGAGCTTGGAAAGGCATTATGATGACAAAGCCTCTTAGTTATTTACACCATCGTAAGGATGGCCAAAGACAGAGATGTTCAAAGATGCCAAGGGGATCTGGATGCCAAGTTTCTGGTAGCCACATTCCTTATGCGGTTTCATCAGCATGCTACATCCAAAGCCTACATTCTCACAGCAGCCAGACTCTGAGAGTTGACCACATAGAAACTACAATGCACCTCACAGTCGTGAAGTTACTTTTTGTGTTCAAGGGGGCATAAGATCTTGACGAGAGAGAGCACCCGCCAAAGTTGTGGATTATTAGAAGTTTTCAGGGGACTCTGCTGTCTTGAAAGACTAATTTTCAGGCCAGGAAAAAATACACATTTCAGCTTAAATGAGATTGATTTTGAGTTCAAGTATGAATCTAGCTTAACAGCCAGTACACACTTCCTAGAGAGACTCTGTTGTGAAGACACATTTTGAAGAGTATTCATATTTAGATACAAATGCAAATCCCCATGGTGCATCTAGGCTCATTCTAATAAACATATGTCATGCAATAAAAGCAAAGCTTTCCACCCTCCCTTGCTCCCAGGCTCTGCTCAGAGGTAAAAGTGAAAATAGCTGCTGTGAGAGGCTAGTGTTTTCTTCTGCTCAAGACTGAATAAAGTTGGAGAATTTGAGCTAAAGTCTTTACTCGCATAGTGATATTCAAATATAGGACACATTGAAGCCTGAGATTTTATATAAGGGGATTCTATTTCTGCAATGCTTTGTGGGGGTGGGGGGAATATTTTATCTGGAGTCATCTCACTTTATCTATCTGAAATGATGTTCTCTGACAGTAGCTTTAACTGGACTTCTATGAATGTTTCTGATTAAACATGGAGAATGATTGATTCTTACAACGGTTCCCCTTATACCTTAGTTCCCTTCCCTAAGTTATGAGGGTAATATTTACACGTTGCTTAATGTTAAGGTGCTGCAGCCAAAAAGAATGTATTTTTTTATCTAGAAATAAGTTTGTATAGTTAGTGGGTTTAGAGAAAAGCATTCAGGGCAACATTAAATCCAATTAAAGATTTTGGGTTCCAAATTCTGTACTGAAACCAAATTTCTGAGTTTCTAATTATGTTGGAAAATTGCCCGTTTCAAGTGAGGGGTAGTCAATGTATACTGAAAAGGAACATCATTTACCGCTCAGCCTCCCTGGCTATGCAGAACACTGATACCCATGTTATACAATCTTTAACTTACCATTGCTAAGTAAATTAAATACAGTGTCTCCAGACTAACACGGCTACCCCTCTGATATCTGATAAGTGTCTGTCCAGTATCTTTCAGGGACCAAGATGAAACACGTACATTTTGCAAGAGCACAATATTATTATTATTAGTTATAGTATCCTAGTGCCTAGGAGCAATAGTCATGGTTGAGGTGCTTGGCGCTGGAAAAACAGCAGATGTTTGTGGAGAGCTCCTCCCAAGCACGAGGGGCAGTCTGGGAGAAAGCATAATGATGCCTGTTTGAAAATTTAACAAGCAGGTGATGGAGGCTGGCCCCATGTGCCACTGGGAGGTGAGCATCAACAGTTTGATACTGAATGAGAGGTGATAGGTGTGGAGGGGATTGACTGTGAAGGGCCTTGAAAGTGCAGCTTGTGTCTGATGCAATATTCTCTACTGCCAGAACAGGGATTCGGCAATCAAAGTGATGGGCTCAGAGAATGATCTTGCAGTAGCATTCTGAATTGGGATGAGCAGGGCTGCTCACAGGGCCAGGGAAAGCAGAGCTCTGTGTGAGTCAACATTATGATTGGCTGGACTCAGTGTAACAAAGGAAAAGTTCTTCACAGATGCTTTGTGAGGTGAGGGTCCTGGGGAGGAACAGAGTCTTCACGTCACTGAGGGAATTTTAATCCTAGCAACTTGGCACTTGATGAGCTGAGCAAGTGGAGAGTAGAAATATATATCCCCTTTAGCGTGGGAAAGAGAAAGAGCAGGGAGCTATAAAACCACCAAGTAGCTAGAAATACCCATTGAGGCATCCAGGGTTAACCTGCTAGGATCAGAGTTCACAAATACCAATAAAAAAATAACATTTCCTCTGTGATATCTTGGATGATTCAGCCTTCATGCTCCAAGTAGAACTAAGTGTTCTCTTCAGAACAGAGTTCCAACCAGCATTTGGCGCAGGAAGTAGTAACTTGAGACATACTAATAATAATTACCTCTGTAGGACAAGTCCTGGACAGCTAGTGGCAAGGGATTGCAGAAAGCTGTGAAGGGAAGTGTAGCACAATGCACAGATGTTGCATTATGCAGTGACATGCTGTCCTCTGAAGGCTTCTTTGTATTGTAGTGTATCTTTTGGAAGTATCAATAATTCATCTATTTCCATAAGAGAAAGGTAACAAAGGCACCACTCCAGATAGAGAACTGTCCAGCTGTAACATTCAGTAACCCAAAGCTATGTGAACGCAGAGAAAAGATCAGGTTTTGGCATGCTTAGCATTTAATGGAATGGCTCAGAAAGGAAAACATAATAAAATAGATAAGAGAACAAATTAGCATGGCTGAGTTATATCCTCCCAAAGGCGGGAACAGAATGCAAAAAGAAACCGGACATTGATTGTAGCCAACTCTATTACATTATAAACTCTTTTTGTAATTCTGGGCCAGCACTGAAGCACATATTGCACAATTCTCAAATCACAGTTGCTGGGGAAATTACACAGTGTGTCTGTTCAACATTCTTAGAGGACTAAGGCTCTTGTTTACCAACTTACTACATCTCCTTGCCTTGCAGAACAAATAAGTGCACTATTTCTAAGGTAATGCCCTTCCTCAATCAGATCATTTCTGATGTCTGACTTCTTGGGTTTCCTGATAAATTATCCTCTTTTTTCACCTCAAGCAGAAAATGCTCTTCCACCAATAACCTCTGACCGTCAGTTCTGATTACTTGTAAACAGTGAAGCTTTTTGAATATTTCTATTTGTGAAAAGGGTTCATTTTCTCACTCATGTCTCCCCATGTGAGGATGCTGGCAAACCTGACAGCTGTGCTTTATGTTATTTTATTAAAGTTGTTAGTGCAGCAGAATGGTTTATGTTTTTACTACTGCTAGCCTTAAGGGGAGCACAGTATTGTTTTATAATACATTCACATTGCAGAACTTCTGTGTCTTGCCCCTTACAGCAGGCTATTGTGATCCTGGGTCTAGGTCTGGAGGCGGCTTTGAGTGTTGACTACATTAAGGTGTCTTAAACTAATGCAACGCCCCTGGAAGAAAAGCAGAAGTCTTTACTGTCGCTTTCTAGCTAAAAGTGCTGAAAACAGCTTTTCTATTAATTAGCAATGTTCCTCTTCTCAATGAATATGTAGTGTTGATGCTTAAGGATTTATAACTACCAAAGTATTTAAATACAAGAAAAATCAGAGCACTGGAAACTAATTATGTCAAACTACTGTACTATAACATAACTCTATTGCTTAGCCAATTATATATTATAATATCATATTGTCAAGCCGGTAGCCAAAGAAAGATCTGAGCCTTTGCCAGTCCCACAACTTGGATCAGATATTACTTACTACTCAACTGGCTGTGCTAGCATAAACACGCCTTGGGATTCCAGTGTGTGTGTCTTCCAACCAAATGCCCCAAACTGCATAAACTGCAAAAGGATATTGTACAGTCAGATTTTTACATGCCGGGGTGTGTGTGTGTTAAAAGTTCCATTTCTACATCAACGGACTGTAAAGCATTTTTGTGCCCCATAGTAGACAGTACTCAAATGAGAAGGGAGTTCACTGGCACACTACAGCTGCCTTGTGCCCTGCTGTGTAGGCAACCAGCCCCTAAAAGCTGTGCCTCTGACTCAGAGGGGCTCGATGGTGGATCCTTCCCTGGTGTAGCACCAATAAAGGAGCTCTTACGACATCTCCCTTCCCACCAAGCCTGACAGCATAAGAGGGAAAACAGGACATGGCTGGGACGCTGAGCGCCACCACATCCTGGGCTCTGTTTTCAGTCCACTGAGGGCCATTTGCAGCCTGGGTACGTTACAGCTGCCTACAAGTGGCTCTATTCTAACACAGTGCAAGAGGACTGGCCCTGCACACCACTGCTGCAAGATCTGGAGAGGGAAACACACACACGTGACTTGTGCCACACAATGCTTAATTTATAATGAAAAAGGTGCCAGGGCTCAAGCAATTAGGTGCTGGGACTCAAGTATTTTTTTCATATTCTTAACTGGTGCAGCAAGCCCAGAGGTGCCGGGGCTCTGACCTGCCAGGCCCAGAGGTGTCAGGCTCTGAACCGCCAGGCCCAGAGGTGCCAGGGCTCTGACCTGCCAGGCCCAGAGGTGCCGGGGCTCTGACCTGCCAGGCCCAGAGGTGTCGGGCTCTGAACCGCCATGCCCAGAGGTGTCGGGCTCTGAACTGCCAGGCCCAGAGATGCCGGGGCTCTGACCTGCCAGGCCCAGAGGTGCTTGGGCTCTGAACCGCCATGCCCAGAGGTGTCGGGCTCTGAACCGCCAGGCCCAGAGATGCCGGGGCTCTGACCTGCCAGGCCCAGAGGTGCTGGGGCTCTGAACCACCAGGCCCAGAGGTGCCCGAGGCTCGGACCTGCCAGGCCCGGAGGTGCCGGGGCTCTGAACTGCCGGGCCCGGAGGTGCCGGAGCTCTGAACCGCCAGGCCCGGAGGTGCCTGAGGCTCTGACCTGCCAGGCCCAGAGGTGCCAGAGCTCTGAACCGCCAGGCCCGGAGGTGCCGGGGCTCTGAACCATCAGGCCCGGAGGTGACCGAGGCTCTGAGCTGCCAGGTCTGGAGGGGCTGGGGCTAGGAATTGCCAGGCCCAGAGGGGCCGGGGCTCAGTCCTGGCACAAATTAAGCACTGGTGCCACATTTGCACTCACACCCCTGGCCTGTGATCTCTGTAGTTCAGTCCCTCCTCTGGGCCGGTCTGGGGATTTACCTGACAGGACTCAATAGGAATTTAATCCCCTTCACTAACAATGTATGCAAGCCATGTGTGCAAAGGCTGAAGGAACTGGGCATGTTTAGTTGGGAAAAGAGATTAAGGGGGGAGACACAATAGTTATCTTCAAATCCTTGAAAGGCTATCATAAAAAAGTTGGAGAAAAGTTTCTCTCTCTTGCCACAGAGGGCAGGATAAGAGGCAATGGGTTCAAACTGCAGCCCAGCAGATCTCAGGAAGAACTTTCCTAATCAGACCAGTAGGACAATGGAACAGACGCTTAGGGAGGTCATGGAAACTCCTTCACTGGAGGGTTTCAAAAGGATGCTGGAGAGCCATCTGTCTTGGATGGTTTAGACACAACAAATCTTGCATCTTGGCAGGGGGTTAGACTAGATCAGTGTCTCTCAACCATTCCAGACGATTGTACCCCTTTGAGGAGTCTGATTGTCTTGTGTACCCCAAGTTTCACCTCACTGAAAAATTACTGAATCACATTACTGAAAAATTGCTTACTTTCTCATTTTTACCATATTATTATAAATCAATTTGAATATAAATATTAGGGCTGTCAATTAATTGCAGTTAACTCAAGCGATTAACTCAAAACAAATTAACTCAATTAAAAAAAAATTGTGATTAATCTCAGTTTTAATTGCACTGTTAAACTAATAGAATACCAATTTAAATGTATTATAAATATTTGGATGTTTTTCTACATTTTCAAATATATTGATTTCAATTACAACACAGAATACAAAGTGTACAGTGCTGACTTTATATTATTATTATTTTATTACAAATATTTCCACTATAAAAAAGATAAACAAAAGAAAAAGTATTTTTCAGTTCACCTCATACAAATACTGTAGTGCAATCTCTTTATTGTAAAAGTGCAATTTACAACTTACAAATGTGGACTTCTGGGCTCTAAAGTTTTACATTGTTTTATTTTTGAGTCCAGTTATGTAAAAAAATAATAATTCTACATTTGTAAGTTGCACTTTCATGACAAAGAGATTGCACTACAGTACTTGTGTGAGGTGAACTGAAAAATATTTTTAAAATCTTTTTTACAGTGCAAATATTTGTAATAAAAAATAATATAAAGTGAGTATTGTACACTTTGTATTCTGTGTTGTAATTGAAATCAATATATTTGAAAATGTAGAAAACATCCAAAAATATTTAAATAAATGGTATTCTATTATTGTTTAACAATGCGATTAAAACTGCAATCAATCATGATTTATTTTAATCTTGTGATTAATTGCAATTAATTTTTTTAATTGTTTGACACCCTTAATAAATATTGTACTTACGTTTCAGCAGATAATATAAAAAGCAGTATAAACAAGTCATTGTCTGTATGAAATTTTAGTTTGTACTGACTTCATTAGTGCTTTTTATGCAGTCCATTGCAAAACTAGGCAAATATCCAGATGAGCTGATGTACCTTCTGGAAGACCTCTGCGTATCCCCAGGGGTACGTGTACCTACCCCGATTGAGACCCACTGGACTAGATAACCTTTGTGGTCCCTTCTAACTCTATAATTCTATATATCAGAAGAAATATTGGCATCCTGTAAATTCCCAATCTGCTGGGTTTGTATAGGATTCTATTTCATTTACAACAGGACTTTTAGTGGGATGTAATACCAAAGCATTAACAGAAATACAGTTTTCAGGTATCTTCTTCTTGCTGGTGTTCGATTCTCAGGAACCAGGGTGAACAGCTAAGGAGCCCAAAATAAATTATCAGCATTTCATAAAATACTACAGTTTGCCACTGTCTACTGGAGACTTTTCCCCATTATTTCAGCACATCTTTATGAAAAGAACAAAGTCTTCACTATCTCACCTACTCTGATATTAGCTCTGCCACTTCACTGGAATAAACTGCGTATCAATGCAATGTTTGTGGGAAGTTACTTTTTGCACTGACTCTTTGCTGTAATGATTACAGTTTTTATTTTCTTCTCTTTGATTCTTTGGAGACTGGCCTTAAACACATGCTTAACTCTGAAAACATGAGTAATTGCATTCCTATTCAGCAAAGCAGTTACACACATACTTAACTTTAAGCACATACATAGACTTTAGCACATGTTTATGTACTTTACTCAATCAGGACCTCTAGGATGTTCTGTAGCCATCTGTAGAGTCTTCTTCAGCTGGTTACAGCTGAAGTTTCTAACTCTCAGAAATGTGTTTCACAGCAATAATGTATATGAATGTGATCAGAAAACCTAGTCACTTATCTGAACTAAACCAAAATGCCCTAAAAGAATTGGTTTTGAAAGTATTAAAGACTCGTAAACAATACATGAGGAATGGAGCTGTATATATGGCAGTCTTTTCATTTATGATGTTCAGTAAAATACGTAGCTTGCATCCTGAGGATCATTTCATATCCCAGATCTTGACAGAATTCCAGTTTGGCTGAAAGTGAGATGAAATTCCGGGAAACAGAACACAATGGAAGGGAGATACTTAACATAATGTCCACAGGGGCAAAGCCAAGCCTGCCAAACACTTGGCAGTGTGTTATCTACAGTACAGTTCATGTCTAGGGGAGATTGGGCATTGTGTTTGGATACTTTTTAAACAGGGATTAAAGGAAACTGAGCTGCTCATTATCCTCCTGGCTAACTCATTCTGTTTCAAACACCTCTACCCTTTTAGAGAGACAGGTTGGGTGAAGTAATATCTTTTATTGGATCAACTTCTATTGGTGAAAGAGCCAAACTTTCAAGCTTATACAGAGCTCTTTTTCAGGTCATCACTCTACACAAATGGGAAGAGAAGGTCAGAGAGAGATGAGTCCCCATTTGGAGATGTGGAACTTCCCAGTAACGTGTTCATGAGAGCTGGCTGGATGCTTGAGAAGCGTTGGGAGGAGACACAGGTAGGAAATGGCAGCCAGACAGGTGATGACGTTGGATGGCCTATTACCCTGTTTATGTATGCCGCTGATCCACGCTGCTGTTCCAGAAGAATTCTCTTTTCAGTCAATAATAGCCACTGAACCAAGCACAATGATTCAAAAGCTTTGTCCATGTGCACACATTACTCAATGGAAAACAGCGTTTTTCCAAAGAAGCAGTGCTGGCAACTCGAGCTGTCTGCTTAGGCAGAGTAATGTTCTATGCCACTTGGACAGTGTGACCAATCCTTAAGTTTCTGTACTGAAGCGATCTGGTCTAGTTACCTACACAAGGCTTCCCAGAGTCAGAACTTCACATATTAATCTTAGGCTGGGCAAAGATTAGCCACAAACTCAGTAAGATTCATCGCATGGCAAAGACGACACATTTGTGTTGGAGAAGTTGATACAGTTTGTTTTCTTCATAGTATCTACCACTACACAGCATATGAACCAACTAGTCTACACTCCTGGTCACAGACACGCTGATCAGCTAGACTCAGAAACTATGCTGATGGGGTTTTATGAGTAGGCAGAGATAGAGAGATGTAGGAATAACACTCAATTTGTAAAAGAAGGCTACATTTATTCGACAACATAATGTTTTATATACAGTTTTGTTATAATTAGTCATATTTAAAATGTCATGACATTTAAATCAACAGTGATCAGAGGGAAATATTGAAGATGTGACAATCCAAAAGAGCTATCAGAAATCCCAGTCAAATACTGTGAGCCAAATCCTGGGGTACTGTAGGCAGAAAGCCACAATGGAAAGCTGTGTATCAGAGGCACAGTGGAAAGCCCATAGCAGAGAATGATATCTGCCATGAGCTCTGTTGAGATCTCCGTGACACGACTTCACGAGGAAGGGGAAATGTGGGTAGGCTGGGGAGCCACAGGTACAGAATCCCACTTGGGAGTGGTTGTATTGGAGCCGTGTGTCAGGTACTCCCCTCCCACATCCTGTTGAATGCAGCCAGAGCCTTGCTATGCAGCCATGCTAGCCAGCTGGGGCTGAGGATTCCACCCCTCCGCCTGTGACATTTTCACATGCAACAAAGCTTTGCTTCACCTCTCAGGATTCAGCTTTATATATGCAAAAGCCTGGCTTTACTGATTCTGTTCCGGATGTCCTGGCTTGTTACACCATCCTGACTGATGGTGCTGCCCAAATATGTGAATGTTTCTACATTGGTGAGAACATGATCCTCTATCATAGTGGTGATGGTGAGGCAATATTAAAGGTCATGATATCTGTCTTATTGTGGTTGATTTTCAGTCCAATTTGCTGGCTGAATGTGTTGAGTCAAGATTTTTTTTTTTTAATTGTATATGGTGTTGGGTGTAATAGGAGAGTGGCATCATCTGCGAAGTCCAGGTCTTCAAGGGATGAGAAGAGTGTCCATTCAGGAGCTTAAATACAGTCAGGAAATCATCAAAATACAACACCAAAACCAAACTCAAGATTTATCAGAGCTGCATATTTTCAACACTACTTTATAGTGCAGAATGCTGGAAAATGAGAAAGTCAAAGTATGACATGTCCATGTCTTCATTCCACACAACCTGCCTCAGAAAAATCCTTCATATCTTTTGGCCCAGAAAAATCTCAAACCAAGATCTATGGACACAGTGCAGCCAAGAAGATAGGAGCATGGTCATTGCCAGGAGGCATTGGAGATGGATTGGCCACGTGCTTCGGATGGAAACTGATTCCAATCATTAGAGTAGCAAAGCAACAATGAGGCTGCCTGAAAACAACATGGCGAAGAGCTGCGGAAGCCAAGCTGAAAAACTTGTGGCACAGCCGGGGAACCATTGAAAGATTTGCTAGAAACAGACAGGGGTGGTGGAGCTTCGTCACTGCCCTAAACGCCAGAGGCGTAATGGGAACATGATGATGATGATACAAAAGCCTCCCTTATTGAGCCACTATGAGACTCTGGAAAATGCTGACAAACATAGCATCTAAACTTTATAATGCCAGCAATTGCAGGGAGGAACACTTTGCTTCAATGCTTAGACTGTGTTATATGGGTGAACCTTAGAGATCATACAAAAAAGCTCTTTTCATGTAGCTTCATAGTCTTTCAAGATGCTGCAGAAACTATGCACTGGAGATGATCTACATGCCTGAAGGCAGATTTTCATCAAAAAGACTTTAAACACTGAAAAGAAAATAGTTTGACAACAACTATTTTGCTTTTGCAGATTCAATGCTCGTTTACTTTGTTTATATCTGCTCTGAATGCTTATGTATGCCTCACTTCTCACTTCCTAAATGCTCCTCCGCTCCCACCTGGGGAAGAAACCAACAACACAAAAACAGATGGCAATGCAATGAAACATTAAATCCAATCCCAATATCCGAGTAATACCATGAATATTTCACAGAAGCACCACGCTTGGAAAGACAACATTATGACCTTTTCTATCATCTTAAGGGATGTCTAACCTTGTAATTGCTGCTGACATACTGAGGACACACTGTTGGGAGAACTAACTATTTCAAAGAAGGTCTTGTGTATTTGTTTAAAAATTAGTCTCTCAAAGTTCCCGTTAGAATCTGCCAATACGGATGACATTTATTCTAGCTGTGAAAAATGAAAAAAATTCCTAAAGTACAAGTAGCATTAAGAATCTATTGATGATACGCTGACCTAGTGTCATCCCAGCCAGATAAGTTCTATCAGAGACAAATGCCCCGAAGTCTGCAAACTCAGCTCATGAAACATTAATTAAAGTATCCTCAATATCTTAAACACATATAAAAACTAACAATGGCTTATATCGCCTTTCCTGACATGAAGCAGGGTACTGCATGGCACTATACCTATGGAAGCGTGAACTGTATTACACGTTGGAGACTTCTGATGGCTAATTGCCCTTTTCCAGTTCTTGCCAGTTGGTTGAATAGTGCCTTGAAAGTTAACCCTGCACCAAGTTTTCTGAAAAGATGCTACATGAATGTCTGACTAATATCTTCACTTATGGCACAAACCTATAAAAATTAGCTTTCCGTAGCAGAGGAGGCACAGAATCCTGCACTAGCCATGGAATGAAGTGAAGATGGAGACAGAAGTTATGAGCCATGCAAGGGCTCCCTGTCTTCCCTACTATATATAATATGACAGGAAGGCCTAGATCAGCAGAATTGAAGAGGAACTGTGGTGGGGAACAACTTCTTATTGCTCCACTGAGGAACAGCAAAACCCACGTCTTTTCATGTGTACATTCACCAAACCCCAGTGCCTGCAGACCATGCCCACCACCTGAGCCCCTTGGGACTTACAGCAACAGATGTTAGCCAGACCCGTCTCCCAGCCCAACAGAGCTCTGATCCAACACCCTCCTAAACTCAATGGTAGTATTTCCATTGATTCCAATGGATGCTGCATCAAGGCATCTGAACAGGGGATCTTGCCCTGGTGCAATGTGAGTGCAGTTGAACAAACAATGATATTCAGCACCTTTCCCCCCCAATAGCCAGACTGCCTAGGCAGGATTTTATCCAAAATGAAGTGGGAACATGTATATACTATGGGACTTTCATGTGGTCTTCCCAAGGGCTTTAACACTCTTTGAATTGTCACGATGCCCATTTTAACTTGCAGCAGCATACAACCCCAGCGCTATTCATGCACATCTCAGTGTAAGCTAAGAACAAGTGCTCCACAAGAGGGCAGAGGATTAAGTTTCTTGCTCCAGGTATCAGCTTTTCCTTTCATACGCTTAGAATGGTTTTAGCTCATTGATGCTTTTGCAGCTCTCATCACAGAACACCTCATCACAGAACTATACTAAGTAGACTGAGAAAGATGGTGAAGATTACAGGCCAAAACCTGTAGTTCACACTGGGGTGAAACTTGCAAGGGCTGTAGCAGTTGCTTTGGCATGACGGGGGGTGGGCGGGAAATCACACCCTGCCTTCCCCTTGAGGGGAGGATTCCACTGTCTTTCGGCAAAGCCCTGGTACTGGACCTCTTTGCAAACCCTTTTATTTGGGGTTTGGGGGAGACCAGAGTTCCACCCACATGAGCAGTGTAGATGACCACATAGTCCGAGGCTTTAATGTTCTGCAATTGACCTTTGTAAAGGACCTATGGATTTGAAGAGAAATAATTATGCCTATGCACTTGTTACAATTAAATTAAGGCTGAAATCTACAAATGAGAAGAGATTTTGATTAAAAATATTGCAAGTTGTATTAAACTGCTATAGTAAATCCAGTTCCCATATCCATGCCTGTATCCACCAACACATTCCTACTATTTCAGTGCAAGTACACATATATTAAAAATAATTGTGCAATAATTATTTACACCTTTATAAAGACTACTGTCTGAGGCTATCAAAGTGCTTTAAAAATTATTAATTACTAAAGCCTCACAACACACAAATTAAGATACTCTTTCATACAAACATCTTGGAACTGTAACATACAGTTGCAAATGTCATCTGAACATACTTTCTTGGAAGGTTTTGCTACTCCCTATAGCGGATCAAGTTGGAGAATACCATGAGAGCAACTTTTCATACAGTAATTCAAGATAGAACCAGGTAGTGCACATGCGATGTGATGAAAAAAACTGGTGGGGGGAAATTTACCCACACTTTCATGAATCTCAAAATAGTTTGATCCAGGTTCAGTCTTGATTCAGTTTTTATTTTAACCAGTTTGTCCATTCCTTAGGAGCAGCCGAGGTTAACAGAGTTAAGACAAATTTGCAATAGATGTGAATAATGCATATGCTCAGATGAGTGGAGTTTCTTGGTTAACCCAAAAGCTTACCACTAATATTTGTGAATTAAAAGTCAGGTTCCCAAAAGCCATCGGAATGTTTAAGATGGGTTTGTTTCATTGCCCTGAAACTGCCAGACAAGGAATTTTCATGTTTCCACCTGTGGTCTCACTAATAAGGAATTGATTATGGTTAGGGTTAGATTACACTACCCTTACTCTTTGTGGAGAACTTACTCACACAAACAATTTCATTAATTTCAGTGGGGCTCTGAACAGTAGCTGGGCAGATCCATGCAGAGCAGCTTGTTGGAAAGGGGTCTGTCTCCTCAAGTCATTCTCACAAATGTTTTTTTTCAATCTTCTGACAAATTGGAGATCATAATTTGTTTCTGCTTCTATAGGTTATTCCGACTCTCTACTGAGATGCACAAGGCAAGCAAACTGCTGTCATCCATTTTCACCTACAACTATTCATACATTTCATTGGAGGTGCTGAAATTGTAAAGGATGCCATTTTAATAGCTTTGTTTTTCATACTGCCACAGGCTATCCTGTGAATCACTCAAAATACAAAACGAAACAAAAACCAAAGCCTGCTTACAATGTATACGTAGTTAGTATTCTCGTGTCAAATTGTTATTTGCATAAGTCCTTGTACTCATCTCAACAAATCATAATGCAAAAACAAATGTCATCATATATTTCAGTTAGGAAATTGTAGTTTAGCTTTTCATAAAAAAAAAGAATAATATTTTACTGATGGTACATAAAATCTGTTCCACTGGCTAATGTCATGTTGCCCATAACCTTCCACAAAGTTCAGTATCTTTGCCAGTGTTCATAGAATTGACTTCTTAATTGTGTCTGTTCACTGGCTAAGCAGCAAAGACACTGGCTGTGTCAAGTGGAGTTTTCCTTTCACTCTGCTCACTCTGTATTACATCTTTTAATCAGTATATATAATTACTTGCCACAATCTGCCATGCCAGATTTTCTAAGCATTAGTCTAATTAATTTAAGCTTGATAATTATGTTTGAGATATCATAACAGTATGCACAGAATTTGCAGATTATGTTGCCAGCTTAGTCAAGTCTGATAACTGGTTTCTAACACTTTCTTTTTCTGTTTTTCTCCATTTGGGGGGCTTGGCAATTTGTTTTTGTGAAGTGAAAGGTTTCCCTAAAGTCAAAATCAGTTTATTTCTGAGAAGTCATCAAATAAATTAACATAGGCAGAGATCAGACCTGAAATGCAAATCTTACATGTATTTACATATAGAGAAAAAAATGTGTTACTGATTAAAGAATTTGAAATATCCTAGTGGAAACCAAGCACACATTTAAACACAAAACTACAGTGGCTAATGGTTAATTATAAAAATACTCACAGTGTTCACAGATCCGCGGCCTGAGTTATTCTAATTATATGCCTGTTGGCACCAGTATGCAGCCAAGAGGCAATAACTCAATAATAATATGCACTAGACCTGGCAAACATACCTTTAAAGCATAGAAAGATCAGCCTTTGTGAATGAAAGCAGGGCAGCTAGGCATATTAAATGTGCAAGGCTAAGACCCCAAGCCAGGCTAAATATATGCTGAGAAGACTTATGTCATGTTTAATAAATAAAGTAAAAGAAATCTGACACTGGGCATTGATTTTAGTTGGGATCCTGATCTACAAAAAAATGACTCTCCATCCCCACCCATGGACTCTACCTAGGCTCTGCTTCCATGGGGAAAAAATGTCCTGCTTAGTTTTGGGTTTTTTCTGGATGACAATATGAATATTATGTTCCACCCTAATTCATGATTGTCGGGCTCTGTGGTCTAACGTGCTTTATCCTTTGCAGACATAAATGATAGGACAATTAAAAAAGAATCCCAGTAGGAGCTTGATAAATAAATGTTTATGTCCATGTCACCCATATAAAAATCTGATCACAACACAAGTCAGTCAGCTATTAATAACAATAGTCCATAAGCATTCCCACTTGGATAGATAAGGCAATCGGGAAGGAATAGAAATGAGGCTAAATGGCTGACTAAGGACACCACCACAAGACAATAAGCCCCAGAAGGTCCAGTGAAAAGGGCTGAGAGATCCTGCAGAGAGTCTGGCCTGGGGCACAAAGTAGAGGCAACCCATTCCTGCTGCAAGGGAGCTGAGCACAGTGCTGGACTGCTCAGGGGGTGGGGTTTCTGGAAGCTCCTGCGAGAGCTGCGCCCCCACCCCCATGCAATCCTTCGCAGATCCTAGTCCTAAACCCAAGGAACTACAGAGACTGTAACGTAAGTGCATAAGAATGGCTATGCTGGACCAGACCAATGGTCCATCTGGTCCAGTATCCTGTCTGCCAACAGTGGCCAGTACCAGGTGCTTCAAAGGGAATGAACAGAACAGGGCAATTATCAGGTCACCCAGCTCCTGTCACCCAGTCCCAACATCTGGCAGTCATTCCCCTTGGGACTGCACTAATCTCTGTCAAAGTGTGTCAGGAGTGCTCTCTGTTTGTATATAGGTAACCTGTTAGCAGAATGAGTGCCTGCCAGTAGATGGTGCTCAAAGACACAGAGCAGAGTTCCTGGGGTTTGTAGGCCCAATACAACTGCTTGTTGTGTACTGCAAATGGCTTCCTTTGGAAGCTCTTAACAATGGGGGGGGGGAGAAAGTGGATTAGGAGCAGGTCCCCAATATCATAACAAAAAGTACAGCTTGGGCAGTGAGGGGAATGGAGCTATGGGCCAAGAACTGAAATCCTGGCTGCTGGCTCCATTTGGGAGAGCTGTGCAGGGTGGGTCTGCACATCCCAGCTGCTCTGCTGGGCAGGAACCTCTCTCCTTTGTAGAGGCATCAAAGCAGCCCTGCCACAGTGCCACAGGGACTGTCTGTGATGCTGCCTCTTGGGCTGGGGAAGAGGGTGAGCCAGGGGGTTATGCCCCCCAAATGCTCATGTGGTTAGAGACGCACAGCTGCAGCTTGTTCCATACTGCAAAGGCACCAATACCCAGAACTGAGCCACTTGGCTTGCAAACCAACTCCACTGAGGTCAATGGAAAGATCCCCAGGGACTTCAGTGGCAGCTGGTTCTTGCACCTCCCACATCTGTGGCGGGAGAGACTTGCAGGTTGCACAACAGGCAGTGATATACACTTGCCTACAGCAATACAGACAGCGTTGGGGCTTATCATTCACAGAGAATGAATGTAGGCACGAAACACAGTTCTTAAAGCCTGGATTGTGGGGCCTGGTCCCCGGTGGCAGGGAATGGGGTTAGTTTCCCCGAACCAGGGAAACTAACCAACTAACAACAAACTACAACTACTCTGTAAACTATCTACACTGAAAACAAAACAACGGAGGACTGGTAAACCACGGACTAGGTCACGCTCTTGGCTGTAATACTATGAGCACAAAGGAACGGGGGTTCCGACTCTCTTCAGCCGGCGGTAAGAGAGAACTGGAGCGGAGTCGGCCCGCACAGCCTAGTCTAACTTCAGCTGGGAGCACAAGCTGATGCATGATACATGTGCGGGTGAATGGACACTGCCATAAAAACCTGCCAGCTCCAGCGCATAGCACGCATGTGCACCCCCACCACTGGGATACATAGAGGCGCTATCACTTGACGAAGAAGCAACATTATTCTGGGAAACCCTCATTGTTTCATGTTCTCTGTGTATATAGATCTTTCTACTGTATTTTCCACTACATGCATCCGATGAAGTGGGCTGTAGCCCACGAAAGCTTATGCTCAAATAAATTTGTTAGTTTCTAAGGTGCCACAGGTACTCCTGTTCTTTTTGCGGATACAGACTAACATGGCTGCTACTCTGAAATCTGTCATTATGCAAGGCACTGAATTAGCCATATGGAGTGGAAATCCATCAACTTCATGAAAAAACTCATACTCTCCTGCTGGTAATAGCTCCCCTTAACTGATCACTCTCGTTAGAGTGTGTATGGTAACGCCCATTGTTTCATGTTCTCTGTGTATATATCTATCTTACTACTGTATTTTCTACTGCATGCATCTGAAGAAGTGGGCTAAAGCCCATGAAAGCTTATGCTCAAATAAATTTGTTAGTCTCTAAGGTGCCACAAGTACTCCTGCCCTGAGGATTATTACCTTCATTGTGAAGTTATAAACAAAGTGTAGACCGCTAAGATACGCGGAAGAGTTGTGCAACTGCACCCCTTCTGAATAAACATTTAACAGCTACAGAAAGAGGGAAGTCTGGGATGGCTGGCTCACTTTGCTGACTGGTAAACAACCAAGATGACATAAGGGCTAGGACTTTTTTTTTTTTTTTTAACATGAAACAAGGTTACCAGTCTTCCATGGGGTAATCAGGGTGGTTTGGTATTTATATAAGTAGCATGACTCTAAATATAACTAATAAGCATGGCATTCAATCAGGTTAATACTGTTACAACGCTGAAGCAGCTTCTCTTTTTAGGAAACAATTTAACATTCCAATTAGCTTTAATGAATTAACCTCAAAGTATGGCTGAGGTACAATAGTGTAAAAATCCCTTTGCTCATCTACAGTCCTCTTGTAACTAATTTCACTTCACAAGTCTACGTCAATTAACATTTTTCTGTATTTCACACATGGGTAACTGCATTACTGAAATATACAATCCCTTCCCAAGTTTAATAGCTGAGGTACCTTACTTTGTTGATTCTACAAATTCAGGCAAATCGTTTCCTGCTAATATCTCAAACCAATTAAAAAAATTTTTACACTGACTATGTATTTCTTAGATGTCTGTAGGAACCAAAAAGGTCTTACATTTTTCATATAATTATTGCTTGGAAATGATCTGTTATGTAGCACTCCAAAGGCTTAGAGGGATTGTAAAATTAACAAATTTTACAATTTGCTTTCCATTCTTCACACCATGGAGTTTTAAACAGTGGTCATCAGCTGAACACTTCAAATTAGAAAAAAGACTGATTAGTATCATTCTTCAAGATCTGAACTATAAGCACTGTGAGTTAACTGATGGTGCACAAAGGAAAATAGAATACATTGTCAGGCCTGTGTCCAGCTACTGACCTCTACACAAGTAGAGGATTGAAATAAATAGCTGCAGTAAAATACAAAATACTGTGATAACATTCCATGTGCATTACGTGTCAGTCACATAATATCAGATGACACTACCTCTAACGTCTAAGTACTTCCCAGGTACATTGAATATGCATTGCAAAGCAGAAGCTGGAGTCCATGGAGAGTTCCGCTCTTCTGCCTTCCCTGGTTATAACAGGCTCTGTTTGGTGTGTGTGTGTAGATTAAATTAGATTAGACAGACAAAAATAACTCTTGTTCCGGTGGGAAAGCTTTGTCCAGGGGGAGAGTCTTGCAGCACTAACGGTGACTGGACTGTAGATGAGTCTAATCTCATCTGGAAGCTCATTCCACCCAGAACCTCGTTGATTAAGATTGCCTATCCTCATCATTCATGAGCTTCATCCTAAACTTTTTGAGTTTCACTGTCCCAGAAAAGAGCACCTGTCTTGATGGGTCATGGATGGAGATGTAGAGGCTGTGACAGTAGTGCTGTGTAAGGCTGTCCTTGCATCTCTTTCTGGAGTGAACTCTCTGGTCAGAGGTGTTTGTGCTGTTGGCAGATGGATTCAGGGCAGGTTTTGTGACACTGATGTTCTAGGCTTTGGGCAATTGGTTCCTGTGCCTAACTTTGTCAGTGATCTTCTCAGCCAGTCCAGAAGGGAGAAGGGGAAGAGGGTGACGGTATTGGTTCATACTGTTCTATCAGCTTGTCAGTCCAATGGCCTTGCAGTTGGGTAATTTGCTTTTCTAAGAAAAGCTGAAAACTTCAAATAATAACATTAAATCACACAACCCCACCCCTCAAAGTCCTAACTATTGTTCCACAATTAATAATGGGGGTTTTTTATACTTAGAATTAAATTCACCCTAGCGCAAGGTAACCTGCTGCTCAGATGGGGCAGAGAGCCTGGCACAAATTTCATCCTGACAGCATCACAGCATGCTATGTAAGTCATGGAGAGCGTGCCACTGTTTTCCTTTCCTCCGCTCTTCTGTGACCTCATTTTAGCATTAAGAAACGTTAGCTGTGGTTATCTATAATGGAATCCAGGTATCAATACAGCACATTCTTTTTCCCCTACAATCCTCCAATTTCATGTGAGCATTAAGGCCCAGGTGTGTGTATATCTATAAGGTCACACATAGACATATCACTAGTGTCCATTTTTCTGCTCTTCTGTGATCTCGCTTTACACTGGAGTATCACATAAGGGAAGGGATAGCTCAGTGGTTTGAGCATTGGCTTGCTAAATGCAGGCTTGTAAGTTCAATCCTTGAGGGGGCCACTTAAGGATCTGGGGGGCAAAAAAAAAATTGGTAGAGATTGGTCTGGCTTTGAGGAGGGAGTTGGACTAAATGACCTCCTGAGGTCCCTTCCAATCCTGATGTTCTATGGCATGCACAAGATATAGCCTTCAAAGCAAGGGAGCCAGCAGGGAAGCTTTAACAGCCATAGCTATGTGAAGATACTGTATAGCAATGTGAGTTAATGTCCTCCAGGTGTTTGTTTCAAATTCATATACCCATATAGTGTCACATGGCCTTACTGTTGTTTCTTGTGTAACCCAATGAGTGGCATTATAGTGAGGTTTTACAGATCAGGACAGAGACATAATGGCATAGGTTTATATAGCTACATAGAGAGTTTATTTTGTATATTAATTTTTATAACAAATGGGATATGGGTGGCCTATTTGGTTACACCAGTGAAGCCGTGCCCTGAAAGATGATGTTCTCATTAAGTGAAGCTGAAACCCAAATCTTATCTAAGGGGATGTTTACTTTGTTGGCAGCACAGCCAGTATACTACAGAGAATAAATCTTCCACTATCACCACTCAAATTGAGGGCACCTGGTGGCGCATTCTGAGAGCTTAAAAAAATTAAATACAGACTCTAGCAACAAGAAGAAAAGTAATAGAGGAAAATAGAAAACGTGAGTTAATCAATAAATGCAATACTATCTGTTTAATTTAGCACACACAGGAATTTAGTATTTCCAGACCAGAAGAATATTTTATTCTTATCAGCTTGCAGTTTCCATCTAGTTATTTCCCTTGTATCAGAGGATATTTGATATTTTAACATTTTATCCCTTATCTCTGATGTCCTCCCACAGTGACACTAGCCTTTGGTTTTCAGAGTGAACTTCATTTTGGATTCAAATGTGTCATAAGTAAACTCTTTGAAAACATCTGATTTCAGTGACCTCCATTTTGAATTTAATATCAATTTCAATTGAATTTAATATCAATTTTGGCTCACAGCTGTGATTGTAACTAGGCTCTAGTTAGACCTGAAATACCTAATGGGATGCTTTTGATCCAGTCATCTGAGCTGACTTTCTCATTACAGAAGAAATCTCTTCAGTTGTTTGCATCAAAATGCCAGAGTTTTAAAGATAATTGATTTGTCTCAAGAACTTGATCAATATTTCTATGCACTTTGAATATAAACCTATATGGACATTTTATAATGGGTAGAATTCTCCTCTGTGCAAGGACCAATAGAAGGCCTAGGCACCAATAAGATACCACTCAAGATATATGGCCTTAACTGGAGCTGGGGCCGTGAGCTGTCCCTCTGCACTGCGGTGATTTTTTTACTCTGTTTAAAGAAAAAGTAGATCCCAAGCTCCTCAGCTGAGAGAGCTTTTCCCACATGACCTGTGGTTAGGGCTGGCTGGTGAACAACAATTCCACTTCATGAAAAATGTTGAGATTTTGACAACTGCTTTTGTTCTGATGTGGCATGAAACCAATATCTTTCAAAGGTTTCCATGGCAAAATGAGGGAGTGCAACTAGAAATGGTACCAGGAACTACAGGATCTTCCAGACATAAAGACTCTAGCTGATGACATTTTTGTTGTCGGAGAAGGAAATGACAAGGAACAGGACCATGATTCCAAGGTGGGAGTGGAGTAGGAGGCTGAATTCAGATAAGCTGAAGCTGAGAAGAACTGAGGTCCCCTATATTAGATATCTGTTGACCTTTGAGGGACTACAGGAAGATACCAATTAACTGAGAACCACTGAGGAGGTGCCCAGAGCAAAAGATGTGAAGGAAATCCAGCGACTTGTAGGGATGGCCAACTATCTTTCCAGATTTTGTGCACACTGGTCAGCAGCCTGTGAGCTCTTGCACCAGTCAAACACCACGATGCGGTGTGGGAACGATGCGGTCAGGGACCCAAGAACAGGCAGGAACAAAGTAAAGAAAATCGTAAGTATGACACCAGCCCAAGTCCTACAGCCCAGCAGAGTAGTTGGAGCTACAGTGGAATGCCTCTGAAGGTGGTTTAGGAGCAATACTGATGCAAAGCCAGCAGCCAATAGCCCTGACAGGAACAGAAAGGGGACTGTCAGTGAGGGACCTCAGCCTTACAGCACCCCCAGGTGGTCTGCCATGGAACTGCAGCTGTCCCTGCCTCCGTTTCCCATAGTTGGTTAACAGGTGAAAGAAACCTACATCCATCAGTCTTGGTCTTCTCCTGGGCACCCACAAAACAAGGGGAAGGTGGAGTCAGCAGTAGAGACAACCAATGGTGTAAAGGCAAAACAGACAGGAGGGGATCTCTACCTGGCAATATTAGACCATTGCAATACACCTTCCCCTGCACTAGATAATAGCCCCAGAACAGGGAGTGATGGACTGGAGAACCCAGACTCTGCTTCCCATGCGGGATCACCTGCTGCAGCCCAGCAGAAGAGCAATAGATAGAACACAGAAGCAGTTAAAGGAATGCCAAGACAATCACGCAGCTTGCTACAGAAAAGGAGATGAGGCCTTGAGTCCCCTATGCACACAGGAGACGGGCCTGAGTCCAACCATCAAATAGCCATACAAAGCAGTGTCGAAACGCAACAACCCAAGCTGCAGTGGGACACAGGTCACATGAGGTAGCTACAGACTCAGGGCAGCTGTGGAGAGGAAACCAAACACAACTGCAGAGTACAGGCGGACAGCAGGTACACCCAGAGAGATGGAGCAAAGGCCAGGACCAGCGAAACTTAGAAAGAGCTTCAGCCATCAGCTGGCCTAACACACAAGAGTCAGAAGAAATTAGGCATATGAGCAATACGGGAGGACCAACAGGATGGAAACATGTCTCCCACTTACAGAAATGACACAAACAAGAAGTCACCCATGAAAGCTCATGCTCCAAAACGTCTGTTAGTCTATAAGGTGCCACAGGATTCTTTACTGCTTTTACAGATCCAGACTAACATGGCTACCCCTCTGATACTTGACAAACAAGAAGTGGGAGACTGGTTTGAAGATCAGCATGGCTTAGGGACTATGAGGCCTAAAAGGCTGCAGTGGGTTGACAGTAAAGGCCGTGCCCTTAGGGAGAGCTATGTACTAGCAACCTCTGGCCCCAGCAAGTCAGCAAATCCTGGTACAAGAGATACAACAACAACAATTATTGAAAGGAAAGATGTAGCAACCTGCATGAAACTGGAGACAGGAGCACAGGCTTCAGCAGGGAAGAGTTTGAAGGCGGCACGAGGAAGTCAGTCTGTGTGCACATGGCTCGAATAGGGTGGCCAGGTGCCCAGTTTTTGACTGGAAAGATCGGTCAAAAAGGGGACCTGACAGTATCTGGTCAGATCTACTAACCAGACACCCAAAGTCCAGCTACTGCAGGCAGGGGAGGCAGGGAGGCTATTGGCCAGGATGGGCAGGGCTGGGGTCCTAGTCTCTGTTTACCAGAAGCTGGGAATGGGTGACAGGGAATTACCTGTTCTGTTCATTTCCTCTGAAGCACCTGGCATTGGCCACTGTTGGAAGACAGGATACTGGGCTAGATGGACCTTTGGCCTCACCCAATATGGCCATTCGTATGTTTTTATGGGTTTTCTGCTCTTGATTATCTAGAGTAACCACTTGTCTGATTTACCCCCATTATAATTGGGCCTAATCCAATGCCTACTAAAGTCACTAAATCTCTCCATTGTCTTCAATGGGAATTGGATCAGGCATATCGAGAGCAGAATGCTACCTAATCTAACCCAATCTAGAACCCAGTCTGACACCCAATGGAAAAAACCCATTGACTCCAGTGGGAGTTGGAGCAGACTGTCAACCTCCAACACATTTCACAAACTCTTAAAATTCACATTAAAAAAATTAAAAAGAAAGGGAAATTATATAGATGCCTATAATGATCCAAGGAATCACATCAAGTAGTCTCTCTGGGCTGGTTCCTCAATTTGATTTCCAGCCAACAGAGTGGTACATCTCACTGCATGTCCCCTTAGCTAACTAAGTGGTGGCATGATCAGTTTTAAAGATGATCCTGTAGTTTTCTGCAGACAGCTCAATATTTCGTTATGTCAGACCCTGCTCTCACATTTTAGTTTTATTGATCAAAATACCTGAGGCTATTACATTTATTAATTAAATGATACTTTTTTTTTCCTGGTAAGCATACAAGGAGATAAATGTCTCACAAATAAACTCGGAGCTTGCAGGCTGAGGCATGCATTGATTTAGAAGTCATTTATCTTTTACTTTCTTTTTCTCCAGCAAAAGATAATCATCTCCACAATACTCCGCAAGTGTAATGCAGTTGTGGAATGTGCAATATAATGAGATATTTTTCATTTTCAGCACAATTATACTCAATGTTTATGTTATAAATATAATTTGTAACAGCAACACTAAGATGATATTATGGGTTATTTCAAACCGATATGAACACAAGATCCTAACCTTTTGATTAGAGTGGTATCTGCCCCCATGTAGAGCTTTACGGAAGTTTAGTTCTGAATCCAAATGGAGGGGTTGTAGAAAGCCCCTCTCTTTATAAAGGGCTGAAACACCAGACCACAGATCTGAATGCCCCCAGCACTCTGCAGATGTTCTAATCCACATCCAGGAGTGGTGGTCTGGCCCATCTCTGCTTTTGTGGTCTACATCCTCAGAGAGAGCTACAATGCTCTAAATTCTGGAGGCAGGATGCAGCCCTTCAAAGTTCATCTTTCACTCTATCCTGTTCTTTTAAGTCTGAATGCATGGGAGAGCAGGCCACCAATGATACTGCATTCCCTTTACTCAAGCCCCCATCCCAGCAGCTGGACAACTGCCAAATGATAATGGAAGGAGGAGAGAGGAAGAGGCATGTAAAGGGAGTACGCTGGGCCTTGATTAAAGTCCAAAACAAATCATGGTTGCCAAGGGGGCAATGGCAGTTGCAAAAGATGTAATTACTCAAGGAGAAGATGGATACCTGGCACAGTTGGAACCTGAAAAACAATTGTCTAGACACTCAGGGGAAATGAATGGAAAGGGTCCGAAAAGGAGAGGTGCTTGGAACACAAAGGAGAGAACATTTTAGGCATACAGCAGAGAGACGGAGAAAGAGAAAGCAGCAAAGAGTCCTGTGGCACCTTATAGACTAACAGACGTTTAGGAGCATGAGCTTTCGTGGGTGAATACGAAAGAGAGAAAGACGCACCAATGGATCCAGGGCCTCTTATAGCCTGGGAAGAGGCCAGCTGGAATTTTTAACTTTTGAACAGCTTTTAATACATGGTAGCTGACTGTTTTTATAAATGCTCATTACTTGGGCTGTGCAGCAAAACTCCTAGCACAAAAAGGAGTAGCTGCGGGGAACAGCCCTTTGAAGGAGAAATACCATCAGCCAGACAAGGAAGTAACTTGGGGCTAGGCATAAACCACCCTGACCATACTAGGGGTCAGCACAGAAAACATCTGAAGGGGGGAAAGCATTCACTGAGAGCAGCCAGAACAGTGAATTGAAAAGAGAACCTCCATCCCTGGGCTGTCCCACCCTTTCAACCAGAGTTAGTGCCTTTCACAGCTCACATGTAATTAGGTTCATGCAGCCCCTTCAGTATTGAGGAGCTGGACAGAAAAAAGACAGAGTGAAAGGCAGTGTGCTGTAAAGATATAAAAACAAATGAAAACGATCAAAATCTGACAATTGTACTCTGGGAAAAGATGGCATTTCACGACAGCCTGCATATCACGCTTCTTAAAAGCAATTAGTCCCCCTAATCATTCAGTGATTTAATTAGAAGTATTTGCTCCACACACAAAACAAAGCCCAGGAACCAATACATGGCACATTCTGCCAGGGTGAGGATACTGCCTGACATACCCATGTGCCACTTGACTGTGTGTTATTGTGCAGTAAAGCCTCGCCATCCTGCATGGATATTTGTGTGTTCAGTTACTCTCTAGGGTTGGGTAATGGAATTCTTTGGTTCTGGGGTATTGTACTGAAAATAAACCTTCCCCTCCCATTCCCAGTCCATCTGCTGAACTTTTCTCATTTCCCTCACTCTCACACATTGCCCTCGGCAGCGTGCTCTGGCTGGATTTTCTGCTGTCTGTACAGGCTCTACGCAATCTGCATGGTCTGTCGAAAAGAAAATCTAAGGTACCGTTCTGTCTACTTTAGTCTTACCTCCCTGGCTTTACCTCTGCAGATGAAACAACGGAGCGCTTGAGGGAATACATAAGTGCTTTGAGGTAATCCTGAATCACTTCAAGTATAGGGCTAGACTCACCTCTGGTTTGCAGACCCCGGGGCCTGTCAGGCACCACTGTTGCTTGAGAATTGGGAGAACTGGCTAAGGCAGGGGAATGACCAGGAGCTGGACTGATTTTGTGACTCCTCACCACAGCCTGGACCAATAGGCCTCCTACAGAAACTAAAGTCACCTCAAGTGGGGCACTGGGGGGAACATGACCTGCCCTTCACTAAGGTGAGTTCCCTTCAGCTCTGAGGCACGGTGATATGGAATTTGTCCCTGCCTATGCAAACAGGGATGAATCCAGCCAACGGATTTAAATCTTCATGTTCCCTGTTTTAAAATTTGCAGCATTTCCTGTTTTCCCAAAGAACAAATATAAAACGTTGCAAGCCTGGTAGCGAGTGAAATGTGCTGCATAATATGAAATATGAGACAGCATATGGGAAAGTGACTCTGATTTCCTCTTTCCACAAGCATCAGAAAAATACAGAGCCAAGTCTTAATCAGAGCTTTGCTTGAGCAGGGAGACATTAAAGACTTCAGGATTGGGCCCTACTAATATCCCTCTGGCTCATCTGCACTTGGAATATAGAATAGCGCAGACAAGTTTCTTTCCTTTCGGCACTTGCATGTCTCTGCCCTCCCCGTAGAATGCTCCCAGCATTATTTTTCATTGATGTTACCACACTGTACTTGTGTTCCAAGCTTTGCTTCACCCTTTCATCTACAATGTCTCTTGCAGCGCTAACGTAAAACATCAGCACAGGAGTTACACAGTCATGTGTCTGTTCTCCTTTGTGCTTTACTGGTCCACAACTAGATGAAGTGGCCCAAAAGACGCAATAATGCAAAAGTATTCAAAGCAGTGTTTGAATGTATTTTTAGAGGAAGAGAGGACATATGAATCTGGGAGAAGATCTTAATTTTTTTCATCTCCCCTCTCCACAAACACACAGCTGCCACCATATCACCCTACTTGTGGCTAAAAGAGCATCTGAACAACTCCCTTGGAGGCAGCTCAGATGCTGCTCCAATAGCCAGCTGGACAAGAAGTTCAAATGACCCTACTGATGTCTCTGAACTAGAAACTAGGTCATCGTGTCTGTAATACACACAACTCTTCAGACTCTAGCATAGAGGCTAAGTTCTTTACAAACCAACAATTGCCATTTCACTGCTGGTGGGTTGGAAGAGCCACATGTATTCCAAACTGGGCCACTGGTGTACAGACAGCTCTGAGCTATTTCTCTCAGTTGTGCCGCGCTCTCTGGAGTCATGTTAACTTTTCTATTTTGGAACAAGTAATCTTGCAAATCAATGTCTAAGATGGGGGCAGCGCGTGAATTATGAAATGTTTAAAAAATCCTGCACTAAGTATGACAGCGATGCTAAGAGGTATAGCGCTATTGCACTGAGAGTTTGTTTGTCAACCTTTGCCACCTATGGAATTCACAGCCAATTTAATTAAAAATGTAACAGATCTGAAAGCTGCTAAAATGATTGCAATGATAATCAGTCATTTTGTTGTAATAATGATGAAGATCCATTAGGGCTGAACTTTCTTAAGCTTGGATAACGGGCATTTCATTTTCAACAATTAATGCCATTGTATTTTAAAAAATGGCTGTCTATGAAGACCAAAATATTATGCATCTTTATATTACGCTCACTGTATGATGAAAATTTGCTTAGAAAAAATGCAATGAATTTAGTTGTTATGGGTTGCACATTTTGCATTCAGAACATTAAAATGGTTTCCACCGACTGACTCATTTAGTTGATTTAATGCAGAACACTGCCTTTTTCTCTCCTGCTCATTGCTAAGATTAATACTTTGTATTCATTAGCAATCAGATACAGTACCTAGCATTACACTGTCACTTAGCTGAACTCCTTTTAAAAAAAAAAGATTTTAAATTATTTCTTTTAAATAACTGCTTCTAGTTATTCTATTTTGACTCATAAAAAATAACTGAGAGTTCCAGCTGGATGAATAAAGTAAAAAATGCAGGAATATTGATGCCATCTTAAAAAAGAAGTTGCTACAGCCATACACATGATCCTTTGTGGTTTGCTTTCCATGAACATTTAAGCCATTGAATTATAATAGGACAAATCTCCATAGAAAGGTACATTTCATAGTCATACACATAGATATTTGTGGCAACTTAATATTTCAGCCCTGGCCCTGCCAACGATTCTGCACATGCTTAACTTTAAGCACAAGTTGTCCCACTGAAGGCAACTGCTTGCTCAAAGTTAAGCATGTACTAAATTTGCATCTCAGGCCCCAATCCTGTAACTACATGAAGAGACCTCTGAGTTTGATGGATGCACTTGAAGGTGCAGAATCTCATTTATTCTGGAAGTATCTACATTGTTATCTAATCAGGGACCAGAAATAATATCAGATGTCTTATTTGATCAATCAGATGTTTGCAACCCAGTTTACATTTCAAATAGTCACAATCAATCTACAGGTGTTTGTTTCATGTGATAAATGTTAAAAGACTAGCTTCTAATTTGGGGCCTGCAGTCAACCGTGAATGTCACCTGCATCTACAAGTAGGTAGGAAGACATCTAACTTTAATTATGAGGCTGCTCAACTGATTGCATCCACATCTGAATGCAGCTACAAAATTTGAGGCTGCAAAATTCAGTCCTGATCCTACAATCTCATCTACACAGCTAGACCCCAGTGCCCAGAAGGACCCTACTGAAGTTGGTGGTGCTATAAATGGGCACAAAGGTTTGCCCATGCAATAGAGCTTGCGGGATCAGGGTCTTAGAGGCTGGATTGAGGCCCTTCCCCACAAAAACTATTACAAGAATCACTGTTTGTATCAGTGTTTCAGTATTGCTAACATCAAGGCTTCAAAAAGTTGGAGTTAGAACCTCCCAGTCATAAGATGGTCTGAAAAACCATGAGATTTTTAAAATAACGAATTGTGGGGTCTTTGTATTGACTTTCTGGTTTTTGAGTCCTTAGGGTTCATATTTTCAAGCTTTCCTCCATAATCATGAGGCCTAGAAATTTACTTTTCTTTTTTAAAATGAAAGATGAGATTCTCATTTAACATGACTTCTGGTGCTGGAGCTTTATGAAAAGTATCATGAAGTTAATTCTAAAATCAAGAGAGTCGGCAAAAATGGTGTTTGTTATTTATCCCTATCCTCAAGGGTTTATAAAGCAACTGAATTAGGCTCAATTTAAAAACTAATTATATCTTAACTTAGAAAATAATTTTTGTGGACAGATTTGTTTCAAAAATAGCCAAATTAACTAAAGTTATAAAAAAGTGCTGAAAAAGTTATAATATGCATACAGTGACAGATGCCGCTGTACTTCTGAACAATATAATACAACTTTATCTTATATATCGTTTTTTACACAAACTGTATCTCAAAACACGAAACAGAATTAAGTAATAGTAGGAAACAGGCAGTATGTGGTATAAATTATGGAAACCAGCGGTGTAAAGACATTGTATGATGAATAAATTAAGGTACTGAGCCATAAGGCCAATAAAAAAGCAAGAGAGAAATTAAGAGGCATATGCAGAGGAAAAAATCTATTTTTAAGACAAAATTTGAAGAGAGAGAGTTGATAAGGCAAAAAGATACAGGGATGCTGCTCCAGATGGTAGGAGCGACAGAGAGTTCCCACACCATGAGTGGGAAGGCTGCGTTCAAAGAGACAGCGAGTAGCTAGATAAACTGGGATTAGAGGTTGGAAGCAGAGAGAGGAGATCTGTCTAGAAGGCTGGGACAAGGCCATGGGGAGTTTTGAAACAAGGAAGCAAGGGATTTGTTTGAGGATATTCAGACTGTGTAATGCTCGTAAGAAGGTGAGCAGCAGCATTCTGCATGTTCTGGAGTCTGGAAATCCATGACTTGCAAAGGTTGAATTACATATCAGTTCTGCTGCTGTTGTGTGGGTGATGATTCATAGATTTTAAGGTCATTGTGATCACATGATCATCTAGTCTGACCTCCTGCAGAGCACAGTAGTAATTCCTGCATCAAGCCCCTAACTTATGGCTGAGACAAAACAGGTTTTCTAGAAAGACATCTGGATTTCGATTTAAAATTGCCACATCCCTGTGTATACATATTCAGCCAGCATACTTATGTAGTTACTGTAAAAGCAGCAAAGAGTCCTGTGGCACCTTATAGACTAACAGGTGTTTTGGAGCATGAGCTTTCGTGGATGAATACCCACTTCGTCAGATACATGTAGTGGAAATTTCCAGGGGCAGGTATATATATGCAAGCAAGAGGCATGTAGAGATAATGAAGTTAGTTCAGTCAGGTAGGATGAGGCCCTCTTCTAGCAGCTGAGGTGTGAAAACCAAGAGAGGAGAAACTGGTTTTGTAGTTGACAAGCCATTCACAGTCTTTGTTTAATCCTGAGCGGATGGTGTCAAACTTGCAGATGAACAGAAGCTCAGCAGTTTCTCTTTGAAGTCTGGTCCTGAAGTTTTTTTGCTGCAGGATGGCCACCTTAAGATCTGCTATTGTGTGGCCAGGGAGGTTGAAGTGCTCTCCTACAGGTTTTTGTATATTGCCATTCCTAATATCTAATTTGTGTCCATTTATCCTTTTCTGTAGAGACTGTCCAGTTTGGCTGATGTACATAGCAGAGGGGCATTGCTGGCGTATATTACATTGGTGGATGTGCAGGTGAATGAACCGGTGATGGTGTGGCTGATCTGGTTAGGTCCTGTGATGGTGTTGCTGGTGTAGATATGTGGGCAGAGTTGGCATCGAGGTTTGTTGCATGGATTGGTTCCTGAGCTAGAGTTACTATGGTGCGGTATGCAGTTACTGGTGAGAATATGCTTCAGGTTGGCAGGTTGCCTGTGGGCGAGGACTGGCCTGTCACCCAAGGCCTGTGAAAGTGTGGAATCATTGTCCAGGATGGGTTGTAGATCCCTGATGACGCGTTGGAGGGGTTTTAGCTGGGGACTGTATGTGATGGCCAATGTAGTTACTGTATCTATTGGTGATAGCAACAGTATTTACCAGTCATAGCAAAATCATATAGTCAGAAGCATTAGTCCTTTCTCATGGCTAACATGTCTCAAGAAACTCTTGAGGTATGAGATTCACTCTTTTCTAACTGTACATAGAATATATTTTACATGCAGTACATAGGAACACGGGTGCACAGAATACACTGAGAGATGTGGTGTTGTTTAGCCACACCATAAGAACATAAGAGCAGCCATACTAGGTCAGACCAAAGGTCCATCAAGCCCAGTGTCCTGTCTTCTGACAGTGGCCAATGCCACATGCCCCAGAAGGAATGAACAGAACAGGTAATCATCAAGTGATCCATCCCCTGTCGCCCATTCACTAGCATCATTTGATTGTTTAAAGGTTTCCAGAAGTGAAACATGAAAAAACTGCAACTGTTTAAAATAAAATAAATAAATATGGAACTAAATCCAATTTGAGATACTGGACCTGAAACAGCAATACGTAAGTGGTAAATTGGCCTAGGCTTTTTAGCAAGGCTTTACTATTTCCAGACTAAGTGGCAACAATGTTCTAATGCTAATTGAAACCACACAGTGCTAGTGTATGTGGATTCATCTTGCTCCATGTAACTGCCAACATGAGAATAATACTGAACATAAATCTCCATCTGCTAACCTCTGCTAGCAGGAGGTGCCTGACTTTCCAATGTGAAGGCTTGTAAACTAAGGATTAATAGATGTGCCTGTATATGCAGCTCTTTGGCCGGCAAAGCTCCCACCAATGAAATTCCCATGCATGGAATGCCTGCAGCAACGTATTTCAATCTTGTTCATCCCTCTTCCATGTTCTTCTCTATTTCCTGTCCCTTAGTCAGGGACCTTTTCTAACTCACACATGCAAAGCTGCTGACTCCAGCTGCTGCATGATGCCTTAAAGGTGGGTCCCTAGGAATCAAAATACAGGCCCAATCATGTAAACAGATAATACTATGTGTATCTCCCCCAACCCCCGGATAGGTTCAGTGAAACACTGGACAAGGAAGTTACAGGGACTAGGTGCATGTAGTAAAGATACAGTTGGCAGAAACTGTTTGCAGAATCAATTCCTAAAGAAGAAATGTTCTGAGATGTGAAATCAGGCATTCTCGTGCATCTACTCACTCAACATTCGCTGTAGATTGAAATCAGCCATGTACAAACAGAGGCCCATCACTTACACCCTCAAAAGAGCACCTAAGTAGGACTTAAGTGGTGCATAGTATTCCTACTGGCCCATTATTAGCAGTGAATTTCACCCAGTATCAGATGTATAAGGAATTAGCTGTAAACAAGCAGCATCTCCCTGGGAATTGTGGAAATATCCCCCTGGTAACTAATGAGAATTGATAACAACAAAAGATTTAGCCGTTAACCACCTAACCTTCACTTCCTAGTACCAGGCATTTAATTTTAAGGATCAATACATCATAAATGCATGTCCTTATCACTTAGGTATAGCTTGCTTCCATAAGCAAGTGAATAATTCCTTTAGATGTAATTAAATGTGTTTAGTTTATGCCACATTTTTGAAGGATGATGTGTCATTATTAAGAAGCGTTTATTATATAAATGCCACATGATGTGCTAACCTGTCACGTCAGCAATGACAGTCCAGTACAGGAAATGCAGAACGGATGGAGTTTACCTACACAAGGAGTAATCAAGAGCCCATAAAAATCCTGTTGCTCGGTGCAAAACAATGTATACTTGACTGGCATCGATGAAATGGATTTTGAAAACAATGCAATTTAGCTCTATAACCAAACTTGGCATTTAAATAAACTGCAGTTAAACATTAAAATTCGCCAGGACATCATTAACTTGCCTTTTCTTTTCAAATAAAATCCTCATTACCTGAGCCTTTGCATGGCCTGCTTAGTAGCACAGTATTTTAAAGAACATAAAAATGTAGCAAGTATACAAAGCCTATAACGCATAAACAGTGCATCATCCCATGACCAGAAGAAGTGTACATTTTCACAAGGCAATTATAATACTGTCAATCACAATCCTTTGTTTGAGACATTGCGCCGAGATGGCTTTATGTGCAAGGATCCCGGGGCTGGGGAAGACTCTGAACTGTCAAAGCAATCCAGACCTAAACATACTGAAAGTTACATGGTCGTGCCTTGAATCAAAAACAGATGCAAAAAAGACCCACATTCTGGTTCTCTTAGGGGAATCTCAAACCAAGAGGTAATTCTGTCTAACATCCCAGAAAAATTTAATGATGTGTATGAAATATAGAAGAGAGATATTGAATATTGTGCCTATATTAAGTACCTATTTGGAAAAGAAATAGCCACGCACAAACATAATCCATTGTAAGTAATCTGTGCATTTATATAGACAGATTGAGTATAAAAGACCTTATTAAAAGAATTAGAATATTCTGTCCTGGGATTTATATGTATGTGAAATTAGGTTGTGGGGGAGAGACTGTAGCAATCAATTGTTCTGGTTTACTTTAAAAAGAATAAGAATAGACAGAGACCAAAAGTCACTTTTTGAAGTGCACAGAACTTCTCATGCAAAACTAAATCAAAGCTATAGGTCATGTGAAGTATATCAGAGCAAGAAACAATGAAGGTTAGTATTTGGGAACCTTTCTGTGGTACCAGGCCACATTTCCCTTTTCCACAGTATATCACATCATTTAAGAAACAGAGGGTCTGTCTACACAGCACAGCAAAGGGCTAAAGCAGAGTGTGTCTTGTAGAGTGCTCTAATGTGTTGCATTCTAACTGCCCTGTGCAGATCCTGCTGGCACTTTCTAAAAGGTACCTCATTCACTGACGTGAACTGGGCACCTTTTAAAGCATGCCAGCAGGGTCTCTATATGGGGCAGTTAGAGCTCACCACTTTAGAGTGCTTTACAAATCACACCCCTCCAATGCACTTTGCCTCGCCATTTAGACAAGCCCTGAGAATGATTTTAATTCATTTAATAATTAGGTCAATAAAAATCATTATAATTGAGAGCTCCATTAAAAATCCATAATGTTACCTTAATGGAGGAAAACTAATAGAGTACTGCTGGAAGTTTTCCATGAAATTAATACTGTAGAAATTTTAGTGGATGTCTTAAATAGCTTAAATAGACGTTTTTATTAACAGAACTAATAATGGAATTAAAACAAATTAAAATAATTATACTGTATGTGATGAAGTATCTATGTTCAGAATTTATTAATGGCACTAACAGAGTTTGTTCTTATGAAAATTCAGAAACGAGCAATGTACATTATTGAACAATATTAAACTGGATTTAGCTAGCTGGCGTTCACTTGCACAGTATCTGCCAATTTGCAACTACTGTACCTGTTGCATGGAGAAAACAGCACACACCCAGGGCCTCTATCTCTCTAAACCAGTCTGTGTGGCACTCTTCCAGAACCACAACCTTCAATATCATCACGCTCCTGCTGAAAGCACTCATTGGTGGAAAGTATTGAATTTGCAGAACAGCAATGCAATCCAAGCAATTCTGGGAGAATCCACAAGGCAAACAGCCAGAGGATAATATTCAGTATCCCCACACAGTACATTCCCATGGCTATTTTACCACTTAAACATCTCGTGTTTATTCCCTGCTGCCTACATGGAGAAAGGAAATTACATTATTTCTTTTCACGTGTGGCTAATTTCTTACTGACAATAACTACAAAAAGTCACAGCTGGATTGAAACCTTAATATTTCAGCAAAACCAGGTCCCTCCTTACAGAATGAACACGTCCACTAGGTCATGCAGTGAGCGTATCTAACTGGATGGTTTGGTGCGTACGTTAGGTGGTTATCATCATTTACAAATGTACCTAGCACCTTTTATATGCTTCAGGGTGCAGAACAATTTACAAAGAACATGCCAATTCCATAAACCTAGAAACAGCGTCCAAAAGCAAGTATTTGGCAAACTCTGGGCTAGATCGTGGCTTTAGGCCCAGCCCTGAGCAGGGGATGGTGCATAATTTGCATCACCACAGGCATTGCAAAAGGGGACACTGGGACTCAGGGACACACAGGGCCTCTAAGTTATGATCCCTACCCTGCTTTCACTGTGAGGTTAGCGTTGTGCTGCAGGACAATCCCAACAACAAATTATTATATGGTTCCACAGGCCAACAAAGGGAGAGGGCGGGGAAGGGGAGACCTGAACTGAAGCCTTTATACATAAAGACAGAAATTCCGCTTATAAAAGCACATATGTCCTTCTTAAGGACTGTACGGTCCTTCGGCCATTGGGAAATATGGACCCGATTCAAAGCCAACTGAAGACGATGACCATCTTTCCATTGACTCCAAAGGGCTCTTGGTCAGGCCCCTCAATGAACCATATGTTGGCGTTCTAATGGGAACCCCTCTCTACAATTATCCTCCATACTATCCATGGGCAATTGGAAATTCCTTCTTCCCCTGGTTATCATGCCTTCTAAAAGAGCATACATCGGTGCTGGTCAGAAGAATCGAGTTCCTTGACACATGAGAGTAAATTTTAAGAGGCGTTACGAGCACAAAACCCATTAATTGAGGCAGCATTGTGCATGTAACTCCAAAATTACACTGAAAATCCACCTTGTCATGTCACCTACCTAACTTCCAGTTAAAGATCGTGACTGAGCCCCTTGGAAGGATGGCTGCAAGTTGTTATGAGGGTGCGCTATGTCAGTGTATATGTTCATAGTTAGATCATAAATAATCCTATGCCAGCAGATAACTGTAGCATAGTTCCCAGCTTTTTTAGGGCCAATAAAACTTGTTATTGAACCCTGCAAATTACTTCCTTTGTGTGGCTCTTTACATCAGCTCCTAAACATGTCAAACATTGCTGGGTTACGACCCAGCGAGCAGCAGCACACCAGGCAGAAGCTAATTACTGTCAAGAAACCAACATTTGTGGCCCAGTACTGGCCTGCAATCTCAAAGCTAGGCTGAAGCAGAGACAATAGGCCTCGTTAGTGGATGCAGGAATACATGATGGCCATTGCTAATGACTCAAAGAGATTTTTAGTCATTTGGCATAGCCTCTTAAACGATTAAAGCCCTTCTGGAGGAATTTGATAGTAGTGTAACACAATAAGGGGGCACCATGGCATAAAAAGTTATTTCCTCTGTTACATTATTGGATATTAAGGATATGTCTCCACTGCAATGGGACACCCGCGGCTGGCCTGGTTCGGGTTAAGGGGCTGTTTAATTGCAGTGTAAATGTTCAGGCTCAGGCTGGAGCCCGAGTGCTGGGACCCTCCCCCCTCACAGGGAGCAAGTGGTGGGTTTCTAACTGCAGTGTAGATATACCCTGAGGGTAAAGTTGCCAACTTTCTAATTCCAGAAAACCGAACACTCTTGCCCCGCCCACTGCCCCACCCTTCCCTAAGGCCCTGCCCCTGCTCACTCCATCCCCCCTCGCTCCGTCGCTTGCTCTCCCTTATCCTTGCTCACGTGCTCATTTTCACTGCAAAGCCCAAGCAGGCAGATTTAGTGTTTTGATAGCTGTATTATGCTAATTTCAGGTTCTATTTTGTTACAGGATGCTAGACCTGGCAGCAAAATAGTCAGAAAGGGTACATTTAAAAAACATGAAATTTCACAAAGGTTTTCATGATTCTTTCCCTCCATTCTTCCCATTAGGACCACATAGTTTCCAGCTGCAATCAGTCCATTAAAGCCCCCCCTCCTGAAGCCCAAATACAAATCCATAGAGCACAGCCTCTGAAATGCACACCTGTCCAGACAGCTGTATAAATAAATCTGTAGAAACGGACTCCCACACCTACGTGCAGATGCACACATGTATTCACCTGCACACATCCAGCATGTGCTAACACATAGACATCCACATTATTTATTATTACAATTGTTGTTTAGTGCCTAGAGATCCCAACTAAGGTCAGGGTTGCAGTGTGGTAGGTGCTGGACATATATATAAAAAGAGAGAGTCTGCAACAAATTTATAATGTCACTAGACAAAGGTAGGGAGGAATGTATGATACATTGTCTCTTTTGCAATTACTAGTCAACAACATTCACTTTTTAAGAAATAATACATTTCTTTTAGAGTTCTCTTCTCTTTTCAAAACTTGTTATGCAATGAATACACACATAGTTTATGTCATCAAGTGTCTTGCGCACAAGCCAGTAAAAGGAATAAAAGTCAAAGACTTAGGCTGCAAATTTTATTCACCCAGATATACACACATGCGGGAATACACACACAGAGACAGTCTCTACCCCACATACAATGCATGGATGCCCACACAGCACCAGCCAGCCAGGAAGGGAGGAGGGTGGGCTGGAGGCGAAAAGATGGATGTGGGGGTGGAGGAGAGAGGATGGGGAGGGAAAGAGGCCAATGATGAGAGTAGGGTGGGGGTGAGAGGGAGCAGTGAAGGAGAGAGGAAAGGATGTGCGGTGGATGAGGATGCAGGGGGAGGCAGAAGGCTACAGGTGCATGCAGATGTGGGGGGCACAGGGGTGTATAGAGACAATGGGAGTGCCGTAATGTATGGCGGTGAATGGGGTGCAGGGCTGTGGTGGTGAGGGACAGGGGGTGGCGGCTCTGGGAGGTGGAGAGGATGGGTGGGAGAGCGCTGTAAGGGGTACAGGGCTGGGATGGGTAGGTGTGGGGGGCAAAACAGGATGGGACAGGGAGGGATGCAGTAAAGGAGATCGGGGTGCAGCCCCATTCCCAGCACTTGGAGCCAGGGATACACACACCTCGAAATCCTGGGTGCCAGCAATGGGGCGACAGACAGACCATGGTTGGCCATACGGCATGCACTGTAGCTCAGTCCCAGCCACACGAGGTGCATGAGGAGAAGAGGCTGGGCAGCAGCAGCAGAGGTGCGACCCCTCAACAACCACCTGCTGAGCACTCACGAGTCGTGCTAGTTCCTCCCCTGCCCTGACCCAGCCAATGGGAGCTGCGCCTGCCGGCGGGGGGCGGGGCAGCACGCGGACCCCACTCTGAAAGCCCCTAAGGCCAGGAGCTGGACATGCTGGCTGATTCCTGACCTGGGAGCCGCATGGGGTGGCGGCTAGTAGGGAGCCTGTCAGCCCCGCTCCATGGCACCGCGAACCAGACAGTCAACGGCTGAGCCGCCAGGGTCCCTTTTTGACTGGGTGTTCCGGTCCAAAACCGGACACCTGATCACCCAACTGAGGGTCTGATCCAAAACCCACTATGCTGATGGGAGTCTTTCCATTGACTTCAGTGGGTCTTGGATCAGACCATAGCTACTGAATGGCTCTATCTACTTCTGGTATTCATATTTGCTAAAATTAAAAACATCCTTTCAAACTAGAGAATCTTATCAGAAAATTGATCTCCAGTCCATAAAAGCTTCCACCCAGGAAAGTCCTGTTAGGACTTCTATGGTTTCCTAGCATTCTTTTCACAATCCTGTGGAAACTTGAAGATAACTCAGATATTGTTTCCATTTAGAAAGAGCTATTAAATAAAAGGAAAATATAGTGCTTGAGAGATTGAGGATATCCAGCATTCCCTAGTTTATTCAGCAAGGACAGTGAAGGTTAATATGGAAGAGGTAAAAATCATCCAGTAATGCAGAATTAGTTACAAAAACACATATCTGAATAGTCTTCCACTAACAATTTCCTGTAATGATAAGAACTACAACTGGGTTCTCTCTGTGTATTTAAATTAAATTATCTAATACAAATGCTAAATATGAAAATCTCAGCAAGACACTGTATTGTAACACAATGTTCCTTATTCCAAGGAAAAGCTGATTGCTAGTTCTGGGACTGCAAATGTGTCAGGCAATAATTTAATTGCTGTGCAGGTAGCAAAATACCCAGCGTTCTCGTTCTCAGTCTGTGTCTCAATGATAGTCTTTAATATTGCCTAATGATCACAAACATGCAGAGTCTTCTGCAGACACCTGGTTTATGGCATAAGTTGAAAACAAAGCAAAACCTCCAAACAATAACAACAAAAGCTAAAATTAGTGGAACAAGCACCAGATTTTTTATTACTAAGGAAGAACAGTGTTGCGCACAATAAATATTTCTAGATACATTTCATGTAGTATAGCTGAGAAGATCATTTTGTCAGAAAGTTCTAGGAAGTTAAGAGCTCGAGGAGATGGAAAAACAGTTTGCCAAGAACATTTAGGGATCCAAACATCCACAAACCCAACTCCTGCAGTGCTTACTAATGCAAAATGTCCATCGAAAATAATGAGAACTTTCCTGATTAAAGAAAGAACAGTAGCCATGGACCTTGGCCAATACAGAATGAAACCTATGTAAACTCAATCACCTTGCTTTTCATGGGGATAGACAAAACTTCTGTCACCATATTGGTTCTTGAGACATTACGAGGCACATTTTCAAAGAGTGTCAATCGGACCATTGTGAAAATAAAATAAACCCCTAAGAAAGGTTCATTATCATCATAATCCAGGGTGAAATCCAGACCAGGTGGTCAACACCTGCGCTATAACTTGGGGTTCCCCACGATGCTTTGCTGCTGTAGTTCCCAACCTGAGTTCCTCACAAGCAGCCAGACAGTTAGCAGGTCACACCCTGGCTGTCTGTGTACAGCTGCAGCCCTCGTCCAGCAGCCTCTCAGCAACACCAGCCACACTCTAGATTCCACCAGTCTTGGTTACCATTTGCAGGGTGATCCCAACACACTCCCAGTCCCAATTTCCCCCTCAAGCATGTGTTCTGCATGGCGCAGCCCTCTCCTGAGCAGTTCAGATACTAGAGGCCCATTGCCCCCACAAGGGGTCTATATCCAACGGTTTGCTACTTTAACCAGAGTTACCAAACTGATCAGTTTAAACACAACGCAAGAGAAATAAAGATAAAACACTTCAGTTACTAGTAACAAGCCACACTCAGTTCAATGGAAAATCCTCGCCACATATTCCCAGCAACAGAGGTGACCAAATTCTCAGGTCAGAACCCCTCCCAAAATCCAAAGGCTGGTTCCTTTGTCTTCCTGGGCTCCGGTTTAACATAAAAATGGCCATACAAGGTCAGACCAAATGTCCATCTAGCCCAGGATCCTGTCTTCCAACTGTGGCCAATGCCAGGTGCCCCAGAGGAAATGAACAGAACAGGGAATCATCAAATGATCCATCCCATCGCCCATTCCCAGCTTCTGGCAAACAGAGATTAGGGACACCCTCCTTGTCCATCCTGGCTAATAGCCATTGATGGACCTGTCCTCCATGAACTTATCTATTTCTTTTTTGAACCCTGTTATAGTCTTGGCCTTCACAACATCCTCTGGCAAAGAGTTCCACAGGCTGACTATGTGTTGTGTGAAAAAATACTTCCTTTTGTTTGTTTTAAACCTGCTGCCTATAAATTTCATTTGGTGACCCTCTACTTCTTGTAAAAGCAGCAAAGAATCCTGTGGCACCTTATAGACTAACAGACGTTTTGGAGCATGAGCTTTCGTGGGTGAATACCCACTTCCTCAGATGCATCTGGGTATTCACCCACGAAAGCTCATGCTCCAAAACGTCTGTTAGTCTATAAGGTGCCACAGGATTCTTTGCTGCTTTTACAGATCCAGACTAACACGGCTACCCCTCTGATACTCTACTTCTTGTGTTATGAGAAGGAAAAAAGAAAACTTCCTTCTTTCCTTTCTCCACATCAGTCATGATTTTATAGACCTCTATTATATTCCCCCTCAGTTGTCCCTTTTCCAAGCTGAAAAGTCCCAATCTTATTAATCTCTCCTCATATGGAAGCCGTTCCATACCCCTAATCATTTTTGTTGCCATTTTCTGAACCTTTTCCAATTCCAATATATCTTGTTTGAGATGGGACGACCACATCTGCACGCAACAGTCAAGATGTGGACGTACCGTGGATTTAAATAGAGGCAATATGATATTTTCTGTCTTATTATCTATCCCTTTCTTAATGATTCCCAACATTCTGTTCACTTTTTTAAATTGCGGCTGCACATTGAGTGGATGTTTTCAGAGAACTATCCACAGTGACTCCAAGATCTCTTTCCTGAGTGGTAACAGACCCCATCATTTTAGACCCCATCATTTTACATGCTTAGTTTAGTGGGCTCTCACACCTTGAGGGGGAGGAATTGTAAGCTAACAGCACAGCTGGCTGCAACCTGACATCCATTTGGAAAGTCTGCATGAGGAAATTACATCTCCTTTAACCTGCTGAACAAAATGAAGAGTCTTGGAGATTTCCTGAAGAGTTTTCTCCTCTGCAGTTAGAAAGCCAGGGCTCCACGGACATCTAGATTCCTGCCTTTTCTGGTTGTGTGCAGTTCTGTGCAGAAAACGGGTGGGTGTACGACATGATTTATGTGGACTTTGGAGGGAGCGTTGGAAGTGAACTTGGTGTGTGACAGCAAGGAAACCTTATCCTCGTGGAGGACTGTGTAGGGAGGGTCCACCCTAAGGGCTGACCTACTGTTCCAGCGAAGGTGATTGCAATGATTGAAGGAGCACCTCTCAGCACTTCCAGCTGATGTAGAGAAGTCAGATGATGAAGGGTTGGCCTGGGGTCTTATCAAATCTTCCATCAGGAATCTTCTGAGCCAAAACTCTTGAGACTGCTGGGTTCAGAGGGGAAAGGAAATTGCACTTGGAGGGGATGTGGGACTCCCCAGGGCAATATAAGCAAGAGTCGTGAAAGTGACTAATTGGAAAGTAATCCCCAAACTACAATTAACACTGTCTACAACTAACGAATGGCAAAAACTAGCTGTCTAGAAAAAGGTAAAAACTATTTCCAGAAATACTTGAATTCAAAGCAGAAACCTTAGCTAAGCTGTGAAACTGGAGGGGGTGGGGGGGTCTGTCACAGACCACGGGTGGTAGAAAGGAACTGGAGGGGTGGTCGGTCTATGCTGCTCCTCACCCTCTTGCTCCAGACCTGAGGAGGTGGAAGGTGCAAGCATGGACCAATGGCCACTATTAATGAAAAATCTTCTGGTCTCAGTCCCACGGAGCACATGCACACCTCGACTGAAATACATATAAAGGCCAGCACTTGGAGAAGAACCAAATCAGGGTGCTGATCAAGAGTTCATTATTTGGTCAGAGCCACATTTTACTTTTAAATCTCTCCCTGTGAAAACAAATTAACCAGGCCCAGGATCTGGTGCAGAGATGCCATTATTGTTTTTATTTATTCCAATATTTAAGAGGTCACATTTTCCTTGATATTCACTCTAAATGTATCTTTCCCTTACTTCATCCAAATTCGCCCAGCTCTCCTGGTATTTTCCTTGGTCTTTTAAAGGACTTGTGTACAATTCTGAATGCAGATACGAGGCTTTAACTTTCCCTGAAGACAATGAGATTTAGAACTGTGTTTGTGACAGCAAAAGCCTCCTCCCCTCCCTTGGTGAACGTTACAAACATTGTATTAATTCTTTTCACCTATCTTAATGTCATTCCTTCCAGATCCTAAATCACTGTCATCACTCCATTCCTTTTGATTTCTCTACACCTGTCACATACCGAGATACCACAACACACTATTCCAGGTGAAGTCTCAGCAGGGCCTTCTAGAGAGGGGACTGTCTCTCTTCTCCACTCCATCATGTGATACCCAAATTCACATTGTTTTTCCTGCTGCCATTTTATATTGGAAACTCATAGCTTATTTGATGTCCATTATCAACTCTCTGCTTTATCTATTATCACCCAGAAACTCTCAGCTATCTTTGTTTGACCTTATTTTAATGGTGCATTTGTCCAGCCTGCATCACATTTTGCTGTTTCCTTTTTATATTTTTAATCTCTCTAGCGCAGTGGTTCTCAACCAGGGGTACATGTACCCCTTAGGGTACACAGAGGTCTTCCAAGGAGTACATCAAGTCCTCTAGATATTTGCCTAGTTTTACAACAGGCTACAGAAAATGGACTAGCGAAGTCAGTACAAACTAAAATTTCATACAGACGGTGACTTCTTTATCCTATATACTATACACTGAAATGTAAGTACAATCATTATATTCTAGTTGATTTATTTTATAATTATATGGTAAAAATGAGGAAGTCCGCAATTTTCCAACAACAGTGAGGCTCTGACACTCGTATTTTTATGTCGGATTTTGTAAGCAAGAGGTTTTTAAGTGATGTGAAACCTAGGAGTATGCGAGACAACTCTGACTTCTGATAGGGGTACGGTCATCTGGAAAGGTTGAGAACCTCTGCTCTAGGGCCCTAATCTCACCTTCAGTTTACATAATATTGGCCATGACATGCTCTTGGCACTGCCTAGGCCTGTTCTGAGGAAGGCTGGTAAAGTATGCAAGGATGGGATCCAAAACCTCTTTGCAAGGGGCAGCAGCAACACCTTTGCTGGGGTAGAGGGCGGAGAACGCATGGAAATGAGCTCCTTTACTTGCTGGGCAGCCTTCAAATGTCTTCTCTCACCTCTCTTGGTGGAGGAGCATTCATTGTTCCAGTCTTAGAGCTGCAGGAACGGAGCAGCTCCAGGGCTTGGTAGTGATTTCATCAGTATTATTATATTGCACTAGTGGGATCATGGGCATTTCTGAAGGGAGGTGTCTCTTCTCCAAAGACCTTGCAAAATCTAGATGATGGATTAGGCTGTAAACCTGTGTTGGGAACTTACAAGCCACATTTAAACACAGAAAGTGAAATTCACCCCTGGGCAGTGCATCACCTAAGCTAAAAAGCCCTGATCTGGCAGTGCAATGGGCCTTATGCACATGATTACGTGCTTTGCTGAACTGAGGCCTGGTCTACACTGAGGGGGGGAATCGCTCTAAGTTACGCAACTTCAGCTACGTGAATAATGTAGCTGAAATAGATGTACTTAGATCTTCACTGTGTCTTCACTGTTGTAAGTCGACAGATAACGCTCCCCCGTCGACTCGGCCTGCGCCTCTTGCTCTGGTGGAGTACTGGAGTTGACGGCAGAGCACTCAGTGGTCAATTTATTGTGTTTAGACTAGACACAATAAATCAATCCCCGCTGGATCGATCACTGTGTGTTGATCCAGCGGGTAATGTATACAAGCCATGACGCTCAATTGGAGTATAAAGCTTGTGGAGGAGACGACTTGTGATCACCCCTTTTCCCAGGGGTGCATTTCTACCAGAAATGGCTTCCTTAGAGAAACACAGAGTGTAAGTAACATTATTAATTATATAGAGACAGGCCCTAAATGATAGTAGCATCAAAACTGCTACATGGCTCCATCCTTTTCTGAAATAACTGGCAGCAACTGTCCACCTATCTTGGGGGAAAACAACCCTTACTGCTCATGCACTGGAAAACACAACAGAAGATTTTTTGAGCTGCTGAGCCGGCACAGTGAGGAAGATTTAGAATTAGACTCAGAAGATGTGTATAGTTAGATGGTCCAGTTGTAGCACACAGCTTCTTTATAGACCCCCCAATATTTTGCCCGCCTCCCCTGTTAACTGAAGGGACCTGTGTTTTAACAAAATGGTAAATTGAATTGAAGCTCATATGCAAAATTTTAGAACTTGGCCACATTTATATCCATAGTAATGAGATCAATTTCTTTCAGCTCATGCAGACATATTGAGAACTAATGAGGTACTTAAAACGCCCAAGGAAAAAAGTCGACTTTCTATTTAAATGCTATAACTTAGAGCTTGTTAGGGATTTAGCTCTTTATCAGTTTGAGCTATTGCACTTACGCTGATAGAAGGTCTGTTAGCTGTGGTTCCCAACTGCATTAAAAAATCTTTTAATGCAGTTTTGTAGTGGCATATATCTCATTATAGTGCCAAAAATGAGCAATGCAGAAGACCACACTGTAGGAAAAGACAGTACTTTGTCTGAGAACAGGATGAGGAGAAAGCACGTCCTTTGAAGTATAACATCCACCTCACTCATAATTTAGATAAGTAATTCTGAGACGCTTATAACATGAAAGCTCTTATCATTTTAGAACTATTAAAGGAGATTTGCAAAGGTAACATGAAAAATTCCAGAAATGCTGTCTTTGCAGGTCATCTTTAACAACAAAACAGTCTCTTTCCTGATGATGTAATAACTGGTAATTTATTTCATCAAAGAAGATTGCAAGGAAGGAGAAATAACATACAAAGAAAGATGGGGTGTAGGGGAGGAGAATCTACAATATGCTTCACATGCTGAGGGCTGAGTTATTGACTGGAAACCCAAATTTCAGATAGTGATTTTGACATCCAAGCGCAACCCTGGGTACAGCTCCAGACACATCCAACGTTCCACTCGAATTCTTGTGAAGTTACAAAAGCTGTAGAGATGTTGCTATTGAGTTGTGAGTGATACCAAAAGCTACTGCACAGAAATTATAAATTTTCTGAGTCCTTAATCTTCAAGAGCTCCAAAGGATGCCAATCTTTAGTTGTTAGCGACCCATATTTTTAAATCTCCTAGAACCTTTGCCATTCTGTCCGCTTTCCTCATGAGTATGCTGGCCATCCCACAATGTACCATTAAACAGCGTAAGTCACATATAAAGAAACTGCTTCATAGGCGAAAACAGCTTATTTTTCACTACCGTGTTGGCCATACGGGTTGCCCATCTACGTCTCAGGGTATTTCCAGATGCTTCCCCTGAGGTTACGTGCCAGGACATCCACATACCTTGAGAGTTCATATTTCCATACCGTAAGTTCCTCTGTCTAGGTTGTTACATTGTATCCATTGCTGTAGAATTGAAGGGCCTTGTGCATGCTGGGAAACTGGTGTCTTTTATGACACTAGTGAACTGCCTCATCATTCCATGCTTGAGTTCTTACTGATGCCTCCCTCGATGAGGCACAGAGTCATCTGCCTCGGTTAGCTACACAATGGTCTTCTGCAGCTGTACAGCAACCTCAACTATCAACTGACTAGGCCAATCTGAAGTTTCTCTTTTCTTCCTTATTTGTTGCTGGGTATCAAACTCACCAAACTCTGGCCCCTACTGAAGTCAGTGGCAAAACTCTCCTTGACTTCAATGAAGCCAGAATGTCATGCCCTTGCTTCTTGCCTTTCCTATCTGATTAAGAGTGCGTCAGCCGCAAAGTTTGCTGCAGCATCAGCTCCACAGTATGGAGTGGGGAAGGAGACAACATTCAAGCCACAACTTACTGAGTTTCCTTTTCAATCATGCTTGTTTAACCTGAAAATATGCTTTCTGCTGTGCCAATCATAGTTCTGTTGTCATTGCAAATGTTCATAAGTAAATACTGGAGAATAAATAAGGATACATAGCACTTTAACCATATTAAAAATGGCAAATCTTCACTTAAGGTGGTCTTTAAATCTTGATATATGATAATAAAATTAGTTCAGAAAGAGACAGCTGCATAAAAACAATGTATGTCTTCACATAAAACTGTGAAAAATGTTTTGACTGGCACAGACTTTACGGTGGGGTTATTTATTGGTGCTATGCTTCAGTAATTTACAAAATGTAGACTCCATTAAGCAATAACATCAGACATCCTCAGAGGGGAAGTCCAATGTGCATCCACATAGATCTGGAAAAAAATGTGAATATAATCATTTTCAGGACCATGGAAATTCATTTCAACTGATGAGTTTTAAACCACATTAGGATCCCATCACTGCTTTATATCTAGTGTGGGAGATGACCACACTTTACAGACATTGACAGCTTAAAAAATAAGGGAAAAAAATTTGACTGAAAACTCAACATATTTGGGTCTTAAACCCCTTATCGAAGGTCATGCTTTTTTACTGTTTTGTTTAAAAGGAAAATATTCACTTCTCTTATATGCAGCACGTGCCTTAAAACAACATAGTGATGTTATAAAGTGTTGTGCTGTTAGCAACATAAAACAAAGACCTTTCCTTATCGTGGTGTTAAAATTCCCTCTCATCATCTTAACTGTCTCATGGTCATTAGCTGAAAGCAATAGTTACATCTAACAGCAGCAGTGCAAAGAGAAATGTATTCTTTCAAGGCTGGGAAATAGGCCGCTAAAGTGAACAAAATCCATAGGATGACCCAATACTCTTGTTTTTCTGTGTTATTTACAATATTTTCAATGACTCTATGAGGCTATAATGATTTACATGGGGCACAGGCACAGAGCTAACTGGGATAGACCTGTTCCTGCCCTTCCTTACACTGTTTTAGACCATTGATGTCAATGGATTTGCTCTGGCATACTGAAACGTAAGTGAGATCAGATTGAGACTCTCTGTGGATATAAGAATAAGCGGAAGGTTTTTATGTATATAAGTATTCAGAGGTTAAGAACCATATAGGAAAGGTGTTGTCAAGACCTTGGAATTAAAAGACTAGCAAATCAGTTTGTTTCTTAACATCAGACAGAATATTTGAATAAGCTATCACAACCCATATTGATCCTCCAAAAGAAGTCAAAGTAAATCCTTATCTAATTGATGCACAGAATAAAATTGAATCTGACTTGCTCTGGGAGTAATCACTCATTTTGTTTATAACTGCAACAAGAAACATTGTACTACATGAATACATTTCTTCGGTTGTCCACATAGGGCATTTTCAATACAAACTGATGCCTGTGCAGCAACTTTAAGTCCATTTATGTTCTGATATGCACAGATGTGCTAACTCATACTATAGTCCTCTAATTGCCCAAATTAATTGCTCGCTGATGAATTTTACAAACACCTCATTTCTGAGAGTTTTCTTTCCCAAAGAACACTGAAAAGGTCAGCAACACTATCAAATGTTACCCACTTCAGCTTGCTTAGAAGCTGATAAGTATAGCTAATTAGGAGATTCTGTAATTAGCACATGCTGTAAGTTTTCCATTCCATGAGTTGATAAAATATTGGGCCTAATCCTTGTGTCCTTACTCAACCAAACATCTCCAGACACCTCAATGAGTCATTCCTGTCAGTGAGCCATTCTAGCTTAGTAAGAAGAAGTACACTCCACCAAATAGTTTAGTTTGTACCTGTAGCACAGAAGAGGAAAACCAAGGAATCTTAATGCTAAGAAAATGAAACTAAGGGTTGTTTTTGCGCACATTTTCCATGTGTTCGTTTTAATGCAAAATTGCAAATGTTGCCGTTATAATAGCACCTAGCCACTAAACAACAGAGATGGACTAAATCAATGACATTCTGAGCCAACTTTGTGCACATAACATTCTTCCATTCAGAATGTACAGACAGGCAGTTCCAGGTACTAAGTAAGTTTCTTTTCAACTCCTCTCTAAAAGGTATATAATGCACAAAGGGCCGGCTTTAGGGTGATTCCCCCAATTCCCAGGAATTGGGCCCTGCACCCTCCGCCAAAGTGCTGCCAGAAACAGTGGCAACCAATTGAGCTGCTGCCGGATGGCTGCATTTCAGCGGCAGCTCTTTCGAATCGGGCCCCACACGTCCTAAAGCCGGCCCTGAATGCACATGGACCCAAGAGAGCAAAACTGCCAACTTCAACTTTGCTGTGGGTTAACTACAAATTTTAGGAGCCTCGTTTGGAAAAAGTGGACTCTCCATTTATTTTATGCATCTCAGTTACATCTGGGATAATTTAAAACTGTAATGGAAACACTGATCAGCTGTATAGTTTTGAAGCAACAGTCTAGTATATTAATGATTACTACTTGGAGTACTTTATGTGAAAAGAACAAGTAATAAATAAATTTCTCTCATGTTAGTCCATTAAGTTTTTACCAAGGATGAAATTGGTTCAATTGTTTTGTCAAGGGTAAATAAAAACACAAGAAACAGCTACGGGGGAAAGCCTGCTCCCAAGGAAGTCAATAGAAAAATGCCTATTGATGTCAATGGGGCCAGAATTTCCTCCTAAATCTCAAAATCCATTATTTTCAACACCCGTTATTCAGATCTGTGACTAACAGCATAGTCCAGCCAACAAAGACACCACACCAAGCTGTGGATATACACAATGGTTCCTCTGTGAGTCCTCTGAACTTCCAATGTCTAGCTGACTTCCAGTGACTACTGTGCATAGATTAATACTCCTCTGTTTCTCACCAGTTCCACCATTTACTTGTGTAACTTCCTGTGTAGCTTTCATACCCACTTGCATTATTTACCTCACCTGTGTGGTAAACTCAGGCAAGTTCCTTGGGCCTCATTGCCTACTCTTTCCTATATGTTCTGGGTTGTTGTTTCTTTGGAACACAAATAACTGGGTGTAAACATGAATAATAAAGAGGAAGCCCTTTGGCTCTCTAAAGCAGAGCCTCCGGGTATATCTGCATTGCAGCTAGGAGCAAGCCTTGAGCGAGTGCACTAAACGTAGCTGTGTGGACACTGCGATGTGGACAGCAGCTTGGACTCCCAAGCCCACCTGGCCCCCTGGGTCTGAACTCACATGGCTTACCCTGGTCTCCACCAGAGCTCGATGTAGCCCACACACCTCCTGGGTGTGGTGTTCTGTCTCCTCTAGTGGCACCGAGACAGAGTAAGAGAGAGATTAATGAGTCTGCTCCACAGCCTGAGCGAACAGCAAGTTGGCTTTTACCTCATGCAGTAGAGCAGAGGTGGGCAAACTACGCCCCATGGGCCACATCCGGCCCGCGGGACCATCCTACCTGGCCTCTGAGCTCCCAGACAGGGACGCTACCCCTGGCCCCTCCCACGCAGAGCCACGCCAAGGCGCAGGCAGTGATCTGGGCAGCAGAGCTGTGCACTCTTGCCAACCAGAGCAGCAGCATGTCTGGATCCGGCTGGCATGGCAGCCAAACTGGCTGCTCTGCAGGCTCTGCTCAGCTTGGTAAGTGGGCCGTGGCCAAGGGCTTAGATAAGGGGCAGGGGGCCCCAGGGGACAGTCAGGAGACAGGGAGCAGGGGGTGGTTGAATGGAGTGGAGGTTTAGGGTGGCTGGTCAGGGGACAGAGAACAGGGGCAGTTGGATAGGTGTGGGGTTCCAGGGGGGCTGTCAGGGGGTGGGGGTGTGGATAGGGGTTGGGGCAGTCAGGGGTCTGGGAGCAGGGGGGTTGGATGGAGTGGAGGTTTAGGGGAGTGGTCAGGGGACAGAGAATAGGGGCAGTTGGATAGGTGTGCGGTCCCAGGGGGACTGTCAGGGGGTGGGGGTGTGGATAGGGGTTGGGGCAGTCAGGGGTCTGAGAGCACGGGGGTTGGATGGGGGTGAGGTCCCCAGGGGCGGTTAGGGGTGGGGGGTCCCAGGAGGGTGCAGTTAGGGGACAAGGAGCAGGGGGGTTGGATGGGTCAGGGATTCTGAGGGGGGCAGTCAGGGGGCGGGAACTAGGAGGAGGTGGATAGGGGGTGGGAGCCAGGCTGTTTGGGGAGGCACAGCCTTCCCTACCCGGCCCTCTATCCAGTTTTGCAACCCCAATGTGGCCCTCAGGCAAAAAAGTTTGACCACTCCTGCAGTAGAGGCTCATGCATTAATATATGGAGATATACCTATCTCATAGAACTGGAAGGGACCTTGAAAGGTCATTAAGCTTCAGAGATCCCAGGTTCGATCCCGCCTGCCAACAACCGGGGTCTGTTGGCATTACGAGTGGGGGCTCATCCAGGGTTTAAATTGGAAAGTCTCTGAAGCTTAGGACATGCTTCCTCAGCTAGGCGAAGTATGTAACCCACACACCTCCTGGGTGTGGTGTTCTGTCCCATCTAGTGACACTGGGACCACTTAGAGAGAGATTAATTAGTCTGCTCTGCAGCCTTAGCTAACAGCCAATTGGCTTTTAGCTCATGTGGTAGAGACTCATGCACTAAACTCCAGAAGTCCCAAGTTTGATCTCGCCCACCATGGTCTGTTGGTGTTACACCAAGCTAGCATAAGCTTGTCAACTTAGAATAGGAACCTCACTCGCAACAGCATTCTAGATGTACCATCTCTCTCCTTTCCTGTGTGGCTTCTACTTCTCCATCTGAATTTACAAGAAACATACAATTATCTACATGCTTTTATCCCTGGTTGGCAAATTCTGCAGAATTTTTCATCTACTTTACATTCAGATCTGACTGGACAAAGACCCCTTTTCAGGGGCCGTTCTTCTTCCACACGGCACAATGTCAACAGGAGTCTTGCCATTGGCATCAAGGGAAACAGGAGCAGCCACTCAGTATGGTCTGGTCGCCTGACTGGATTCATTCCAATAAGCTTTTCTTAAAAGGGCCAAAATCTCCAGGAAAAGTGGAGTCTCAGCCATACTTCAGCCGTGCACCTCTATGACTTGACTTCTGGTTGGCCTGCTTTCACTTCTTGGTTGCCACAAGGGAAGCTGTGAGGGAAATCCAAGCCCTTGTGCTCCAAATCTCCGGGGTGTTACAAGCTCCTGAGACCTAAAGGGCATCCAGCTGCTGCCCCAATCCTGGAGTCTCTAGGCACGCTCTCGGGGCACATACCTACCTAGCACCCCGCCTGAGTGTTGGAACCTGCTGTCCAGGCGCCTAGCCCCTCCGGGTGCAGTGCTGACCCGTCAGACTCCCCAGCACGTGCACATACCCCTCTCCCAGAAAGCAACCCGAAAGCTTCTGGTTTACACCTTAACCCTCTCAGGGGCATGCAGCAATTGGGAAGCAGTCAACATTCCCCCTCTCCTCCCTTTGGACAGCCTAACATCTTTATGCTGTTTGTATTTAATCCTGTAAAACAGAGGAGAGCACAGGTCACACAACACAATACAACATACTCAATACAACCTTTGCACAAGCTCATCTTTCCCTTGGGAGCCCTTGAGGGAATATCTGCATTCTGTCAGACGGGCAGGATCCTCCACACCATTGCCCAACCTGCCCCTGCAGCAGCCTCTCTCGCCTTAATCTGGTGTCAAATGTCTCTCCCCCTCCCCCACTATGGGTCCCATTATAGACTCCTGCTTCTTTGGTTCCACCTTTTGGTAATTTCCCAGGTCTCCCAACCCCTGCTCCCTTCAGGCAAGGGGAGAAAGTGTCTTTTCCCAGGTACAACAAACCCATTGAATAGACTGTCCTGGAGTGCTGATCACACTCCAGTGTCTGGCCTGGCAGAGACATGACCAGAACCTGCTAACTCCTGCGGGATCCACATACATATAAGTGTGCTGGGACACAGTAATTTCACCATATCACCCACAATTCAGAAGTTGTACAGCCAGAAGCCTCAACTTGTCACACCTGGACATTTGAGAGCTATGAAAAATGAGCAGATAAAATGTCAGCCAAGTTAACAAAAGACAAAAACCACCTAACTGCAGGAACAATGCAACCAACAGTCTGTGAGCTAGGAATTCCAGTCAAGACAACATGTTGCATTATGTATGAAAAGGTGAATAGCAGCAAATAGTTTCAGAAATTTGTGTACAGTTAATGAATCCTAAATAGCTTTATAAATGTAGGTCAAATTTCATCTTCCTTTGGGACTTTGGCATTTACTAATATGCCGATGTATTAATTATTCAAAGAAGATATATCTTATATATGTAAAATTATACTGCGTATACCCTTTATAAAGGCCGCACTGTAGTTGTATTATAAAATCTGCATAGGGTATTTAATTTATAATCCTGTAATCATTAATTAAATATTATGTAAAATGGCACTATAATATATCTAAATCCAAATGTTATGCAAAAGTCAGCAAAATATTCTTTTATTTGTAGCCTCTACCACAATATCAACACCCATCATACAGTAGCTATTTAAGTTTTGTCTTTTGTTCTTGTAAAATATAAACCTAGTATCAATACCCACTGTGAAGAAAAACTATGATTAGTAATTAAATTACAGTACATTAAACTTACTTAACTTAAGTTCGCCAGCTGGGAAAATTCTATGCCTCTGGGTTTAACAATAACTTCTAATCTTGCCGCAGCCTGTACAGTTTTTTTTTTTTTCTTCAGTTTTGCTATAATTTTCCTTATTGGAATTTCATTAAAAATGGTAATGGCATTACTCCTGTCAATGCTTAAAACCAACATCGTAATCCTGAATTTTAATTAGTAATTATAATTAGTCATTATTTCATTAATGAAATGTTTAGTTGGTAATTGTCTTTGAGCACCTTAGTCCCTAGGCTTATAAGCGTTTCATAACATTTAATTTATTGCAGTTTCTGACTGAGTGGAACTGTCAACCTTACTCTCTTTTTAACACTTTCATGTGGTGCTTTCAGGCCCTTTATATACTATTTACACCTGTTAAACAGCGAGCTTCTGATCTTGATAGGTGTTTCATTAATAAAGAGGGATATGCCTGGCTTTAGATTTGCAACAAATGATATGGAGATTTCTAAGACAGTAAGATGAACAAATATAAAACTATTTCCACTTCTCTTATTGTTATTATAAGGCCTGATCCTAAAATCTGCTGGGCACATATCCACCCCTGTACTCACATAGTATACCATCAACTTCAGGTATAGGGATGCTCGGGTACAATCATTTGCTGGATTGGGGCCCTGATTTGTATTAGAAACTACTGTGGATCATTAATACGACTGCGAAGAGAAAATGGCCAAAACCAAAACACTAGATCTGGCATTGATCATTATGAACTTTGAGAGGTTCAAAAGCAAAATAAACATTTTGCAGCTCAGACTCATCTTTATTTAAAAGTGGGAACCAAATATCCTGCTGTATCCCTAGCAGCAATCTTCTCAGCTCTGTCTCCAGATTAATTAAATACTCCTGCCGATTAGCTACTGGTTGGACCAACATACCACCACCTTTTACTGTTGACGAGGGTGGAGACACAATAGGAACAGGCAATTCAAATGAAGCATCCTGGACTATGTGCATATGTTCTAAGCTAATTACCTTATTAGTTGCTGGATTAAATTATTTTGAAAAACTAGTATGGTCACACTGTATGCTAAGGTTCCATTAATAAATGGTATGTAAAGGGTAAATAAAAGATTGCTATAATGTTATAAGCATGTTACAGACATGAATAGGATGTGTTATACGTAAACTCACCAATCCAAGGTATTATACACAATTATAAATCATGATTATAAGCAACCTACTGACTTGACGGACCCTATAACAATCCATGAATCATTTATAAAATAACTATTAACAATGTATTAATTCTTTATGAACAGAACCTTAACATAAAATATAACCTTCATAGCTAACAATGTTTATTGGAAATACCCAAATATCTGCAAAGTGAGCTGTGCTCCCAGCACCACATCCAAACAGCAGATAAAGTGGCACACACAATAGAAAATATGTTCTGAAAGATAACTAAACTTCCCAGAGCCTCACAAAGAGATTTAGGGTATGTCTACATCTACAATTTTGCAGCGCTGGTTGTTACAGCTGTATTAGTACAGCTGTATAGGGCCAGCGCTGCAGAGTGGCCACACTTACAGCAACCAGCGCTGCAAGTGGTGTTAGATGTGGCCACACTGCAGCGCTGTTGGGCGGCTTCAAGGGGGGTTCGGGGAACGCGAGAGCAAACCGGGGAAGGAGACCAGCTTCGCCGCGGTTTGCTCTCGCGTTCCCCGAACCCCCCTGCAAACCGCAGGGAAGGAGACCTGCTTGCTCGGGGATTCGGGGAATGCGAGAGCAAACCGCAGGGAAGGAGACCTGCTTGCACTGAGGTTCAGGGAACGCGAGAGCAAACCGGGAAAGGAGACCAGCTTCGCCGCGGTTTGCTCTCGCGTTCCCCGAACTCCCCTGCAAACCGCAGGGAAGGAGACCTGCTTGCATGGGGGTTCGGGGAACGCGAGAGCAAACCGGGGAAGGAGACCAGCTTTGCCGCGGTTTGCTCTCGCGTTCCCCGAACCCCCCTGCAAACCGCAGGGAAGGAGACCTGCTTGATTACCAGACGCTTCCTCAGGTATGCTGGGATACGTGCTTATTCCACGGAGGTCAAGAAAAGCGCTGGTAAGTGTCTACACTTGATTACCAGCGCTGGATCACCAGCGCTGGATCCTCTACACCCGAGACAAAACGGGAGTACGGCCAGTGCTGCAAACAGGGAGTTGCAGCGCTGGTGATGCCCTGCAGATGTGTACACCTCCTAAGTTGCAGCGCTGTAACCCCCTCACCAGCGCTGCAACTTTGTGATGTAGACAAGCCCTTAGTTTGCATATCAGGGAAATCTGGATCTCTCTCATCTTTTTGCACACAAAATATAATATTTTTCCAGCCACTCTCTGTTTAGCACTTGATCATCCTGCTCGGTTGTGTTGCAGTTATACAATGAGCTCCTTTTCTGTTTGCTCCAGGAACACTTCTGAAACTCACTTTGTGCCTATCTCAGACTGAGAATTGCTAAGTACCCTCTAGCACAGGCCAATTGCTATGAAGAAACATCTAAGGAGAAACTTAATTTTCCTGTAAGAGCATAAAGTGATGTTATACGGTAGATCTGAGTGCCTGGATACTGATGGCAACTCCTGGCTAACCCAGGAAAAGTCAATGAAAATGTTTAGACGTATGATAGGATTTTCTTATGAAGAGAGGTGGAAAAGCCTGGGATTATTTAGTATGAAGAGCTGGGGGAATAAAACAGAGTGCAGTGTATAAAATTATGAAGGATACAATGAATACCAATGACCAGACACTCTGGGCCACACTGGCTGTTTTTGCAATGCTCCAAAAACTTAGATCCTCAGGAAGGATAAAGTGTGGGGAAGCTGTCATTGGGGCTTTACTGCTTCAGCCTAGCAAAAATGTTGCCATAAACAGATAGTTATGGGTTAATGCCTCTTTTACCTGTAAAGGGTTAAGAAGTTCACCTAGCCTAGCTGACACCTGACCAGAGGAACCAATGGGGGAACAAGATGTTTCAAAAGGAAGAAGGGAAGTTTTCCTTTGTTTAGAGTCTCAGTTTCAGCCGGAGTGAAAAAGATCAAGGAACCAGCCTCTTATCAGAGTCGTAAGTTTTGGAAAGGGATAAATAGGTTTATGTTTATTTTCTTTGTAACTTGTTTTGGTACCATTAAGGGAATTATCAAATTTGGGTATTCTTGCGTGTATTAAGTTTTTGCCCAGGGGAACATCCTCTGTGTTTGGAATCTGTTGTCTGTGAGAGTAGCTGGTATGCTAATTTGTCCCAGAGGGTTTTCTTTTACCTTTCTTTTCTTTAATTAAAAGCCTTTTTCTTAACACCTGATTGATTTTTTCCTTGTTTTTAGATCCAAGGGGGTTGGATCTGGAACCACCAGGAGTTGGTGGGAGAAAGGAGGGGGGATGGTTAATTTCTCCTTGTTTTAAGATCCACGGGGTTTGGATCTCTGTTCATCAGGAAATTGGTGAAGTCTCTCAAGGCTACCCAGGGAAGAAAAGTAGTGCTTGGGGGTGTTGGCAGCGATACCAGATCTAAGCTGGTAATTAAGCTTAGAAGTGTCCATGCAGGTACCCACATCTGTACCCTAAAGTTCAGAGTGGGGAAGGAACCTTGACAAATGTACTTGGCATCAGAACGGTCCTCAGGCTCATCTATGTTAAGGTACCAGTAGGTTTGCCTGCTCACCATCACACTCCAATCAGAGAGGGAAAGCAGGTTGTGTCATTGACACATGAGAGGAGAGCACTGATATTACCACAATGGGTGTCAGTTCCAGTTGTGCAGAACACATCCAGAGGATCGAGGTTCAGAATATAACACTCAGTTCAAATGTGCCTAAGGACAAGAAATTCAAGAAAAGCTAGATTATGGAAGAGACCGTACTTTGGCCAGTCTGCTGAGACATGTATATCTTGGAACCAGACAAAGCACTATGGTGGGGAAAGGACAGCAAAGCATGCTGTACATTCTCATGTTTCCAGGATATGAATGGTCTGTGCTAATGATATTAAGAGGGTGATCCACTTAAATTTTTCACCATTTACTTGTAGGAGACAAGGGAGCGATAGAAGCTCAGTAGGTTCCTCCTGACAATGCCCTCAATCTGAGAAATCAAGGCCTTGCTTTCCAAATCTGTCCTGAGGCACAGAGGAGCTGATGCTTCAAAATATGACCTGCTAACACTAGAGGATTAACACAGGGCCTATCAAACCACACTTGTGGTTAAGCAGGCAGAAACCAGCACTGTCTTGATGTTCAGCTGGGAGACTTGATTATGGCTCAGTTAAGGCTTTTGTCTTAGGATACGTCTACACTGCAATGTAAGCCCAGGGTTAGTAGGACTCAAGTTAGTAGACCCTGGGTTTGTTAACCTAAGGCTTGAGCATGTGCACTTATTTGTAACTGTAGATTAGGAATTGTTGAATTCTAGTTCCAACCTGGAACTCCAGTGTCTACACTGCATTATGTAGGCCAAAGTTCAACCACCCATATCCCTAACTTCTTGGCAACCTTTCAAAACTTGGTTACTCTAGCCCTTTGTTTGTGGTGCAGTGTTGGAAAGCTGGACTGTCCACCAAACTTGACTGTCCAGAGGACAAAAGTCAGCCTATGGCATTGTGGGATGCTTTTGGCAGACTCCCAGAACACGAGTCCAGTGGGACTGCATCTATACTGCAGAGAAAAGGGGCATGAACCCTGGGTCCTGGCTTGACTCAGTCTCAGACCCTCCATCCCTTGGGGTGTCCTGGGACCCTGGGTCAAGCCGTGGGTTAATGCGATTTGTGTGTAAATGGAGGAGGGTTAGGCGTGAATCTGAGTTTGAACCCTGGGCTTACATTGCAGTGTAGACATATGCACAGAGGCCTTATAAGCCACAAGAAGAAGTACTGGGAAGGCCAAAAACATAAGAATGGCCATACTGGCTCAGACCAGTACTCCATTTTGCCCAGTATTAGGGTGACCCAGATGTCCTGCTTTTATAGGGACAGTCCCAATTTTGAGGGCTTTTTCTTGTATAGGTGCCTATTATCCTCCACTCCCGTCCCGATTTTTTACACTTGTTATCTGGTCACCCTACCCAGTATCCTGTCTTCTGACAGTGTCCAGTGCCAGGTGCTTCAGAGGGAATGAACAGAAGAGGGCAATTATTGAGTGATCTCTCCCTTGTCATCCAATCCCTGCTTCTGGCAGTCAGAGGTTTAGGAACACCTAGAGCATGGTGTTGCATCCATGACCATCTTGGCTAGTAGCCATTCATGGACCTGTCCTGCATGAAAATATCTAATTCTCTTTTCAGTCTCACCTCAGGACCTGAAATATCCCTTTGACATTTGGGGAGGTGAGTGTGCTGCACAACCACTTATGATCCATCCCAGGGCAAACCAGACACTAGTCCTGTGTGGCTTTGCTGGACATCTCACAAGGGAAAGCAGGAATTCTTGGGTGGCTATTTTTCCAACATTCATAATGGGGGGAAAGGGAGAAAAATACAAAAAATGTAAATGGCAAAAAACCATACTTTTAAAATAATGGCTCGTGACATTCGGCGCAGAGTCTGGAAATGCTCACAATGCTCAAATTACTGATGTAACCCAGCCTGTGTGTGTCCTGAGGGGTGGTAATAGAGCGGTGTTCCAGCAAACCACCAAGAGCAGTGCAGGGACTCCTCCAGCGGTAAGAAAGAAACGGAAAGGTAGAGCACTAGAACGTACCTTGCTCCAGTCTAGGAGGGTAGTGTAGCATCGAACACCCCCTGCTGGACCCGACAACTTTGGAATCTGACGCTATGAGAGTTCCATGTCAGTTTCGACCAAGAAGCATTGATCTCACGAGCAGAGATCTTTTAGGGTGGTGGTTCCCAGACAGTGGTCTGTGCATGTACCCTGGTCTGTAGCTCACTAGCTGATCACATGGTGCTGATTTTCATCCTTTCCAGCTGCTAAATATTAGCCAATTATCAATGGGAAGGCAGGTTGTCTGTACAAATGTGACTGGCAGTGGAAGTATCCAGAAGGAGACCATCTTTCTATAAAGATGTAGCCCAGTCCAGGAAAATGTTTGAGAACCCTGACCTGGAACACACAGTATTTCAATGAAAGATAACATTAAATAAAGTCCAAATAAATTATTAGAATATTATTATTATTCATTTGTATTACTATATTGTCAAGGAGCCCCAGTCAGGGGCTAGATACCCATTGTGCTAGGGGCCATATGAACACAGACCATGAATATGTTTACCAAAGATGGCATGAATGCACGAGATCCTCCCCCACTCTCCCAAAAATGCCATGTCTCAAACAGTGATCTGGATGACTGTGCTCTGTCTAATGTTAAATTACTAATGTAGCACTTAATTCAGTGAGAAACATTTGTAAAGGATCATGTCGAAGCAGATGGGGGATCAATAGTCTCGCACACAGTCTGTACTCTCCACAGACCAAAGAGTATTCATAGAGCTGAAGTTTAGCAGATGGTGTTTTTGCATTAATTTTCTAAATTACCACTGATAAGGTACTCTGTTTTCAGAAAACTAGTTACCTTAAGGCTTGAATTTTTAAATCTAATCTCAATGTTTTCATGTGTTTTTAGCACACCTCTCTCCCAGGTTCTATCCCCCAAAGATGCTATGCAAGGATCTCACGGAAATGATTCAGCAACAGAATTTGAAAATGTAGGTACATACTATCATTTATATTACAATCAAAATAGAAGTGGGAAATGTAGCAACAGTATTTCTTAGGAAGGCCATTTAAACCACACTGAATGGCTCCTGCAAAGCACACTGTTTAGAAGGTACAAATTGAGAATGTGGGTGGCATTTACAATAAAACTATCCAGCACAGTTGCAAGATGTAGAAGACCATTTGTATCTGTTTCAGATCAATCTCCAAAGCACACTCCATGTGCAATCTAATTGCTTTCATCCACACACATTTCTCTCTACTTTAAATTGTTTATTAAAGAAAGAAAATTTCAGTAATGAGAGAGCCTTGTGTGGCACCGTGAGTATTGTTGATAAGTTGGAGTCTCCCTTCTGGTCATCTTTTGCATTAAAACTTTGAGAATTCTACACAGGACATCTATATCTAGATAGGAGAAGATTTGTGTGTGTAGGGTATTGTACTGAGTGCTTTACATGAATCCTTAAAAAAATACCACTTCAAAACCTTTGAAACAGACCAAAGGGGGAGAAAAGAAACTTCAAAGAAGAATAAAAATTCCCTGTACTGTACACTCGCTGTAAGTGCAGCTAGCATTTATTATTTATTAGTTTCTCCTGCCTTCAGCACCATTTTGAGCATGCAAAAGTCATTCAAGTCAGCTTTTCAGTTTAGTTAACCTGCCAGGGAGAAGTGATCTTTCCTTCACCTTCACTGGTGCTCCTCTGAACATAAATATATTGTGGCTGCTAATTTGTTGTTTTATACTGGGTTTAATCCACTAGAGTTATAAAATATTAAAGGAATCTTTATCTAGCAAATTTACAGCTAAATAAAATCTTTGCTATCAAGACTGACAATAAACTGGACTGACATTTTATTTGCTAGGGATGTGTTTCCTGATCAAGTCAGCTGGACTGAAGCCCTGCATTTGTTTGCTTCTGGCACAGTACCTGCAGTACTATTGAGTAGCACCTTCGTGAAGTGTGTGTAGAGAAAAGTTTTCTTTCCTGGCTACACAGAATGTTACAAACCGGCCTTAGCTTTTTATTGTTTAACACTTGCAATTAAATATCGACCTTACTAAATATATACTCAGAGAAGAGTTCTCAAATTGCAGATACATAGCAGCTACCACTAGCTTATAATGTGCAGTAGTCACTTTCGGATCATTGGTATTTTTAAGGGAATACATACTGGAGATTCACTTAAATTCAGTTGAAAATTGGTCCCCATAAGGTCTAAAAACAGTTTCCATATTTCATAGCATTCTTTCTTTGTAGCATTTTGTATGCTGGTTCAAAGTCTATTGAAGTAAAGGAAAATACTTCCATTAACTTCAGTGGGCACTGGATGTCCATGTATACCTTAATCATGAGTGTAAAACTGAACAGATAATTTTTTTCTCAAATGAAGCATTCTGTTAACACCTAATTCTGTCAGTGTGCAGTTCAGCCAGCTGCCAAGGAACCATGCGACACATGCCAAAGAAAACAATGTTGCACTATATTTCAGTTCAGAGGAGGGCCAGTGAAAGAAAAATCCCTGGGATACAATGAAGCTCAGACCTAGGGTGAGGGCTGAGCCATCCTGACAGATGATCCCAAGGAGCTACCATGCCTGGGGAGACAGCCCGAGCTGATCTTTGCTGTTATTGTTCACAAAAGACAAAGAGTTTCCAACTCTACACTGTGTGTGGATTTTGTTTTGAGCAGGTTGGGAGAGGCACATATTCACACTGGTCTAATTTCCTTCTCTTCCATTTCCCCTTTTCAGCCTCCTCCCTCCAAAATCTTCCCAATTAACAGTCAATTGTAGGGGTTTTCACAGTCATTCAGTTCCTGAGGCAGCTGGGCATCAGGAAGAGAGAAAGGGAACAGCAGCTGCCTGGGAAAAGGCCAAGATGTAAAGGTGGGGAAAGAGAAGAAAAGTAGGTTTTGCAGCTAAAAGCTGTGTGGGTATATTTCCAAATTGTTTAAAAAAACCTCCCTATCCATTAAACACAATGATTTCCAGGGAGATGCATCATTTTACATTAGGTACAGGGAAATGTTTCTTTTGTTTGCCTGTGTGGTTTTAAGGGTGCACCACTGAGCTGATGCATCATTATGACATCACTCAACAGGGCCAATCGACAAACTGAAAAGTGGCTTTGGACAATCAGTTTCCCCCAGGATCAGTCTCCTAAGGTTATGGTGCTTCTGCAAGAAGATGTGCCGGGGGAATGGATCAGGCCTGGAGGTGGGTGACGATTGTATAGGATGAATCTATAAATAGATACAAAGCATATTTCTAAAGTGTTCCCTGACTTTCCAGCTACCAGAAATACCTAATCCATTGGGGTCAGTGGAGCTCTTTGCTTGTAGGACTCCCTGAACCTACAGGGAAGGTTGAGGGGCTGGAGGAAAACAGACATCAGGTGTCCTTGTAAATCCTACAGTTGCTGTCTGCTAGGACTCAGGAGTGGCAGTCAGGTCAACAGCCCCCACAAAAGATAGGTAAGCAAAGCAATGGCCGGGGCAGTGCATGGGGGAGTTTGAATGTACAGGATGATCTGGGGGATTCTAGGGCTGTGTGGACACACTCAGTCTCAATCCACAAATGGTTCTGGGATTGGTGCTGGTTTAGAACACTTCAAAAGCCAAATACATGTTCCCTTTGGTTGGATTCTGGGCTCTGGGTAAATATTTTACATAGCTCTAGTATTCGTAAGCGATCTTCTCTAGCGGCTTGATCCAAAGCCCACTGAAGTCAATGGGTATCTTTCCATTGACTTCAATATATTTTGGATCAGGCCCTAGATCTGCTTTAGGACTCAATCCTGCTGTGACTGAAATCCATGCCAATCGCCCCATTGACTTCACCTGGAACAGGACTCGATGGTGAGTTGCATGGGCCTCATTGATGACAAAGGGAGTCCGCCTGATTCAAAACCATTGCAAGTTTGGGCCCTTCGCTTGTAAATCCAGGAGAGACGTGTTATGTCATTACGTAAAACAGATCTGATATTCTTCATCCAAACATTCAGAGAATGTGGTTCTCCATGTGGTTGCACGTGGAGTTGCTTACATTTTTTGCCTAGTTGTGTCTTTAATATTTTACATATTGGTTCCTTAAACATCTCTTCCAAGTCAAGTGTCTGTGATGCACTGGCCTGTTGGATTTTAAATCCACTGCATTTCCATGCTTTATTTGATCCTTTGATATAGGGTAAAGCTATTCCATTCTGCTCTGCTGACCATGCACCACAGGGGGCAAGATGAGTGCTATTTAGCAGCATGCAGTTTGGTAGTAATCTTCCATCTTGCAGAGTTGCAGAGCATTATGGTTGAAGTCCAGCAATTTTCAAAAACAGAAGCCTAAACTTCTAAAGGCAAGATTTTTAAAAGGCACAGATGGCTTATAAGCACCTGCCATTGCTTAGGGTGGGATTTTCAAAAGTGCCTAAGTGACTGACTTTTGCTGCCAAGTCAGTTAGGTGCTTTTGAAAACCCCACTCTAAATGCTGTGTGAGTGTTTGAAAACCTCCACACTGAATCCAAAGTTAGGCCCCTTAATAAACTTTGCATGATTTTCAAAAGTCAGTGGGAGCTCCTTGGTGCTCAGAACTTCTGAAAAACCAGCTCACTTATTTAGGTGCTAAGTATGGCTTTAAGATCCTGACTTGAGGCCCCAATTTTTGAAAAACTTAATCCTTGGTTTTAAATTTGATGATATAAAATAATGAAAGAGCTTTTGCTGGTTGTTTGAAATGGATTGTTGTATGGGCATTCTCAGCATTTGGAAAACTATCAGCGAGTCTAAACTCAGTGAACTTTCTTACCTCTCGAATTAAACTTTGTAATAAAATATATCTTTCCAACTGGAAATCCAAGCTGCTCCTCAGCCTGGCATAGGCACTTTGCCCACATTTTTAAACAGGGTTTCAAGATTTTAATCTTTAGTTGCGGGGCGGAGCGTGTGTATATGCACACATGTTTAACATCCTGGCATAGCTTTGCTAATTTTTATCCTAAAACAAGACCACCCACACCGCTGCAGAAGATCAATTAACAACAAGCCCTACAAATCCTACATTTTCTAGTTTTCAGAATCTGGCAGCTTCTGAAGCACCCAATTTCATATTATTTTAGAAAGTCCATTCACAGTCTTTGTCTCCACAGTGAAGGATAATCTCTTTTGATGTTTCACAAAACTAAAAGAAGGGCTGTTCTTTGTGGTGTTTTTAAAAAAGGATTTAAAAAAAATGCTGTCAGTAACTGTTCCCATAATAAAAAGACAAAATCAGTAGAATTAATAGCCCTTGCTCTTCGTCTTGAAAACAAGCATGTTTCCATGAGACTCTGATGCCACGGGTTCAACCTGACTTACAAAAGAGATCATTCAAAACTTTTCTGTTATCTGTCAGTAACTTGCCACAAATCAATGTAATATACAGTCCTGCCCACTACAGCGCTCACCAAAAGCTTTTGAACTCTTGCCGTGGTAACTATGAATTTTGTTCACTCTCAGAAGTCAAATAGTAACACAGAGGCAAACCCCACAGCTTGAATGACTGCATACTATGGATTCACTTATTGATATTTCTCAGAAAGAGAAGTGCTGGGCTCCAGAAGATATTTACAATGATCTCTCTCATTCCAATGCAGGCTTGCCTCATTAAAAAGTACATTCTTTATTTAAGATTCCTCACACATTCTTAAACAGCATTGATTCCATCCAGTTCCTGACCTGTAACTAACAATACTGTCAGTAAAGATACTTTGATTTTACCCAGAGTTTGGCAAAAAACAACAACCTGGAGCTGAATGATTGTGACTCAGACAGAACACTTCCTAATTGGGCAGTCCTCAATGAGCCTCCTTCAGAAGGCTTTTAAGGTTCTACTCCGTTAACCCCCACCCTACCTTTCAGATCTACCAGCTTACTGAGCTGCCAGTCTTTGCCTTCACTCTGTCAATGATACCAGCCTCAGTTACCTGCAGTACCTCCCACCTTCTCCCATGGCTCCCACCCTTGGGGAAAATCTCTGCCATCTTATCCTCTTTTTCCTCCCTCCCTAAAGCCTCCCTCTGCCATGATGCCTGCAAAATACTTTTACTGGACAGGCAAGTGGTAGCGTTCACTTCCGCTTGTCTGCTGAAATTCATTTGTTTCATTACCTCTCCTTTCCAACCTGCCCCCATTCGCTTTCCTGTCTTCTCCACCTCTTGTGTCCAAATATCTAGACTGTGAATTCACCGGGGCTGTCGGCTTTGTTACTTGTTTGTACAATGCCTATCACAATGAGGCCCTGAACCTTGCTCACACTATTTAATAGTCACAAAAATGTTGAGAGGCCTGGACTCCACCTTAATTTTTATTATTTCTTTGCATAACAAACTAAGGTGGGTCCCAGACCTCTAAACATTCATAACAGGGCTGACTGGTAAATAGTGGGAGGAATATATTACATGCAGCTCCATGTACATTCAAGAGTGAAGAGGAGAGGAAATTTCCGTAAATGACATGGATCTTCGGAGGGCCATGCTGGATCACAGATAGTTAAGGGGAGGAGGAAATAACTGGGGACAACAGGTCTGCTTCCCAGCACATATCAGTGGTGGGCAAATGTCCAAGCAACTTTGAGATCTTCATTCATTGGAGCCTGAAACTTGTAAGGGATATTTACCAATGTGCTAAACAAAACCACTCAGCTTAGTACAGCTCTTACTATGTGTGTATTAAACTGGCGATATATAAGGATGAAAGGGGCATTTAGGCTTTGGAACACTGATGGCTGAACCTGCTGTAATGGCACATAAAGCTAGCGATATTTCTGTCCACCGGGAAGGCAGTTTTACTCAACAGAGTACTCTGAATTTCAGCAAGATGCAACATCCTCTTGGGGAGATCCTCAAAGCATGTCCTCTTTCCTGCCATGAGAGTGGAAAAGTTGTTGCATTCAGCTAGGAAGAAATGGTGATCGAGTCAAGAAATGAGGATATCTACCTAGAACCAGAATGTGTCCATTGCCATTGTATGGCAGAAGACATGAGTATGGCAGACTAAGGGCAATAGGTTGCAGGCAAATGCATCAGAGCTACCACTTGCATTCATGCTGTAGACAGCTAGTCATGGCCATTCCAGCCTCACGCCTGAAAATTCCTCTTTTAACTTAGTTAGGAAATCTCTACTGCTGCAGAATGAAACCGTACATCACTAGGATTCTCACATGAGTCTTCCCTGGTTCCTGCATGCTTCTTCTTCAGCTATCCCTCGATGTAAGGATGATGTCTGCCAAGGGGGTTCATTGGTGAGCTTTTAAGCAGCTGAGGAGCCCAATTCTTGCCCTGCACATTTTCCCACAGAAGTAACACAGGTGTAATCTTGGAGGAGACATAGTTGTTGGCTGAGCTATGCCCTTTATTTCCTCCTTTGTTATAAATAGAGATATACCTATCTCAGAGAACTGGAAGGGACCCTGAAAAGTTATCAAGTCCAGCCCCCTGCCTTCACTAGCAGGACCAGGTACTGATTTTGCCCCAGATCCCTAAGTGACCCTCTTGAGAATTGAACTCACAACCCTGGATTTAGCAGCCCAATATACAAATCACTGAGCTATCCCTCCCCCCCTTGCTGCATCTCTGTCTCATGAACATGTCTGTTCTCCTCAAAGCAAGCTATGGCTTGGTGTACGGTGTGGCACAACTGTGTTCTGTTCCATGCTGAGTCCTCCCAGTTTGTTGGGTTGATGGCTCCCTTTTTAGGATGTACTTTCAATATGCCTTTGAAATTCTTCTGCTCCCTCCATGAGCCCTTCTTCCCTGACTTGACGGAGAGAAGAGTACTTGCTTTGGCATGCGAGTGTCAGGCATACGTACACACACCAGTGGAGTTGGTGTTTCATGACCTGTGTTTCTATACTGCTGATGTTGGCTGCAGAGAGAACACTGATGGTGTTAGTGGATTGGTCTTCCCAGCTGATCCTGAGAATCCTCCTGAGGCAACGCTGCTGGAACCACTCCAACCGCTTGAGATGTTGTTTGTAGGTTACTCAGGTCTCGCAACCATAGAGAAGGGTGGGGATGACAACTGCCTTATAAACCAAAATCTTGGTACCTGTTTGCAGATCCCTATCATTGAAGACTTGTTGGAGTAGTCTTCCAAAGGATGTGCTGGCACAGTGGATCCTGTATTCAATTTCTGTGTCAATGCTGGCTGTTTGGGAGAGGTGGCTGTCAAGGTACGGAAAATGGTCCACATTTTCCAGGGATTCTCCGCTGATGGTGATTTGTGGAGTACAAAGAGTAGTTTGTGCAGGTGAGTGCTGGTTTTCCCAATGGTGAGAAAGAGACCCAGGCTGTGATAGGCATCTGCAAAAAGATTTAGTGCTTTGCAGGTCGGCCTCTGTGTGTGCAAGAATGACAGTCATCTGCATACTAAAGGTCAGTGATACCAGTTCTTATGATCTTAGACTTTGTTTGGAGATGTGGAAGATTGAGGAGTTGGCCATCCATATGATACTCAACTCTATTCCATCACGAAGGCGATCATGAATGAGAATCAGGATCACGGCAAGGTAAATGGAGAAGAGTGTTGGAGGAATGACACAGCCCTGCTTGACACCAGTGCAAATGGTGAATGGTTCAGTCTTTGAGCCGTTGCACAAAACGGTGGCAGGTGACTGCCACCCTGCATACTATATTCCATTATAACTACCACTACAACCTACGGGCCCGATCCTAGGCTGTGTAAATCAGCTACACTGAAGTTAAGTGGAACAATGCCAATTTACAGCAGCCAAAGACCTGGCCCTGTGAATATGTATATGTACACACACATACTGTTGTATCTTTAAATTAGTTCCAGGCACAGAAGAATTCAGAGAACATTTTTACAGTTGACCTCCTAGTGAATGCTAGATTGACTTGATGACAGTGATTGAATACCTCTTGGGATCCATATGCAATATTACTCTGCTGAAGGTGTAAACTTGATGCTCTCAGACATTCTAGGTATCTACAGGACTCTACCACACAGCAAAGACATTAATAATGTATAGTTTACAATCCAGTGGAAAAACGTGTCATGTTTAATACCACAAACACACGCTGTTAGTTTCATTTCAATGCTCACTCTAATGATTGCAATTATTGATTTTTAATACCAGGATATGTCCAAAGCAGTTTTGGTGAAAGGTTACTTTAACCAAGCCTCTAATGGCTATTGAGCATTACAAAAACCTTTTGAAGTATTCAAGATTTCAGTTGCAAAGTCAAACAATTTCCAAGTGCCAGCTTCCACTACTGAGATGTAAGTAGCTGCATTTTACTTTTCACCTACCCATCAAAACAGTGGTTACTCTCCTCTTCTCTAGAAATCCCACGTCTTATTACAGAAGCAGTTGTTGCTATATTAAGGAACTGTCACCATTTCCACTGTACCTCCCATCACCTGCTTACATACAGCATTGCAGCTGATATAGTAGAAATAGGCTGTGTTCTGGAATTCCTGCAATAGGATTTACGAAAGGACATCTTTTCTCAGAGACCCTTTCTTTAGATCTTTTGCTGTCGTTTGGCATGCTTTTAATGCATGCATTCTTTCAATTTCATTGTTTCACTTTGCAGCTCTTTTTTGCAAATCTGAGCCTGCCTCTCTGTTATCTGAAGGTTATATTTGTGCTTTGTGTGATATTCTGTCTCTTCCAGGCCATGGCTTAAGCATAATTATCAAAGCCACCTCTTTAAAATCAACATCAACAAAGCATGCACACTGCAGTTAAAATTTAAATTGCAACAGAGATAACTTTTTCTGTTTATATATCTAAATTATGCATCTGAACAGAAGTATTAATTATTTGTTATTAAGATGCTCAGCTAATAACAGACCTTAATTAGTCTTTAATATTACATTAAAGTATAAAGTTATTGATTAAAAGTCAAACATGTTCTCTCTTCAGCTCTCAGTGCAAAATTAAAATGAGGGAATGAAGGATTGGTTTGGTTTGGTGTGGGCAGTTTCAAGCATTTGGGTTTATCTGAACTTACTTCTTCATGGGCTTTTCTTGGAGTCCTATATAGAAAAAAAAACAATGGCAATAAATATTTAACTAAACTTATGACTTTACTAATAATTATTTATGAATGGATCTGTTCATTCTGTAATTAGGACCTTCAGAGAGTGGTCAACAACATGTGAATCATATGGATTCAATATCCCCGTTACTAATCGTAGCTAGATGTTCTGATGCAAATCACTGCAGGAAAATACGATGCTCCAATGGCATCTTGGTTTAACTGAATTGGGGGAACACTGATGAGGGAAAAAATTACTGTGTGGAAAACTGGAAAATAATTTTGAAATGTGGTTATCTTTGTACAGGATTCCTTAAAAAAACCCAGTAATAAAGTTATGCTCATTTTTTTGTTTTCTAAAAGTGACAGCTATTAATTATTAGCCCTTGTGTAATTTGTATTTCTAATTCTATTTGCACTGGTATGTCTATTTTCCTTTTGGGAGTGGCTTGAACCTGGTCACAAGCTCACAAACCTTGCAGAAGCCTCAGGCAAATGTGGATGGAGTTCATGCGAGACAAGTTCTTCTTCTTCTTCAGCTTTGTATATGGCTCGAGCATCCATACTACCCATCATGCTGAGATCATGTCTCCTGTCTGAACACTCAGCACTTATTAGCATGCGAATCCCGACTGACTTCTGTGTACACCAAACTGAAAGGCATTCATTCAAAGGGGCTAAAAATGCCTGGAACCATTTGTAAGAGGCACAGGTATCTTAGTCACAGTAGGTGGGTGCTGGTAGGAAAGATGACTAATGGGTGAACCCAGGGGTAACTTCTTCTACTGATGTTGTCTTCTACTATTTGATCTCTCTGGTCAGTGCTTTATGAACCCATAATAAATAACAATAGGAAGGTCTCTAGCACTAAGGATCCAGTTCTGCAAGGTACTCAGCACCCTCTGTATGTAGCAGGGACCTTTTCACATGCTGCTCAGTTGAAGTCAGCTCCTCAGACATTTCAGTTCCATTTCTAGCCAGTACTATTAGGCTGGCTGACTAATGCCAGTTCTCCCATTTTCCTCTTTACAAACTCTGAAGTCTAATAATTTTTTTCCTGATGGAAGACATTTCTTTCACGATGGTCAGAACTATAGGGATTTTCTTTTCCTTTCAACACCTTAGCCATCTCCTTAGAATTCTGAATTGCTTTCTTAAGTACAAAGTTCTTCTCTGTGAATTTTAAAAGCTTTTCTATCACAGCCTGAAATGCTTTGTCAGATATCCATTTAGGTCCTGTTACTACTTCAGTGTCCCAGATTCATTTTCTCCCTTTATCTTCAATAGTTTTCTTCTTTTTGAATAAACATAACTATGGAAGGATTCCAGACACTGCTATCCTGATATAAGAAGATATTTCATCTGGTTGGGTTTTCAAGAACATTGAACTCCTTCCAAATTGTGAGGATTATATAAAATAAGTAAAAATATTATAATATATGAATTGTGTATATGTGGCTAGAGGTTTTTAAAAAAAAAATTGGAAAAAAATAAAACTAAGCAGACAAAACAGACTGTTAGCTTGTTAGGATGAAGTTTTCTGAATCTGGATAACTTCCGTAATAGCAATTTGACAGATGAAGTCGAGCTTTAGAAAAAAATAAATCCTAACAAAAGGCAATCATTTTCATGCAAATTACAAGAGTTAAGACTCTGGTTATTAGCATCCAAACTAGAGAAAACTGTCAGCCTTCATCATCTGCAGACAAATGTTTTAATTTGAAAATTTCACTAGCAAATTTTAAAGCAATAAATATGCCTCTTTATCAACGTCTACCTTCATTCACAATTTGCAACTTCATAAATAAGAAGTCTGAGGCCATGAGTTCCATATCATTCAGCAAACAGCTTCCTGTGACTGTGTGGAGTTCTCATTAAAATAAAATTCAGATGAAATACAACACTGGAAAACCTCTTCCTTCAGAAAAAAATGGTGTACATATCTCCTCCTAAATTACAGGAGAGATGTGAATTCTAGCTCACCAGAACATAAGAGATCCTAGAGGCTAAGCTATTATGGTTAATGAACCGTTTTCAGTCCAACTACTCTAACCTGAGAGGTTATAGACTGAAAATACGCCTGTAACTTGTGAACTTTTTATTTATTTATTTATTTAAGATCTCAATTAAAAACCCATCCTCACATATTTCTTGTAGATCAAGGCACTTTGATCCAGTCAAGGAATTTATGTACTAACTGTAGCACACTGGAAGGCCTCTTGTGCTGTGCTACTAATCAAAAGGCAGAGATGCACTTAAACAATTCATAATAATGGTATTGTGACATAGAGCTGTTCAAAAACTTGGATCTTGGGGCGGGGGGAATAATTAATGACATGTTCTCAAGACAATTGAATAATTCCCTCCTAATGCTGACAAATGATAGAGTCAAACACTCAGCAGAGACACTGCTTTGCCTCTCTCCCCCTGCAGCATTAAGGGAGGTAAGTGCCTTAGCTGCTTTTTTACCAGGGGCGGCTCTAGGCATTTTGCTGCCCCAAGCACGGCAGGCAGGCTTGCCTGTGGAGGGTACGCTGGTCCCGCAGGAGGTCCGCCGAAGCCGCGGGACCAGCGGACCTTCCTCAGGGAAGCCACCGAAGGCAGCCTGCCTACCGCTCTTGAGGCGACCGGCAAAGTACCCCCAGTGGCTTGCCGCCCCAAGCACGCACTTGGCGTGCAGATGCCTGGAGCTGCCCCTGTTTTTTACATATAACATTCTGCTTCCCAGAATGCACCAGTTATCCAAGGGAAATGGATTTCTGTCCTCAAGCAGTTTCAGAAGTGCTTGCTACAAAAGCAGTCAAAGGATTTAGGCCCCAATTTGGGAAAGCATCCCAAATTCAGGACAACACTTTATCACATGTGCTTAATTCTCATTGAAATCAATAGGACTGGAGCACCCACTACTGGCACCTCAATATTTTGGTGGTAGGTATACAGGACTCTTCATTCATTACTCATTTCATGCCACCCAAGCCTCTGTGGGAGTGGGGCCATGACACTTAACCTGTGCATGGGGAAGAAAACCTGACACTCTCTCGTCTGAGGATGGTGGAAATGCTGCTCAGTACACAACAGCAGCTCAAGGAGAGTGCGAAGACAGAGCACTTGCCCTCCACGGCTCCCTGAACCCTCTACCAGGCTTAGCCAAAGCTGCTCCAAACTCTAGCCTATTATACACCAACCCATTGTGTTGCCACCACTATTACTAGACTGGCCTAGAAATAATCTCATAATGATAAAAACATTAAGAAAGGGGAGAGGACTTATATCTTACCTGGTCCCTCTATACAGGAGTGTGTGCTTGCCCTGGTCAGTGAGGTTCACAGGATAGGGCTGCGTGCCTGCCTCTCCTCCTGGTTTCCAAGGTAACCATAGAAGCCATTATTTTTAATCCATCAGTATCCACCTGAAATCTTGAGACCTTTCCTTTAGGATGTGGGCTTGGGCAAAGAATTGGTTCCCATCGGTGTCTACAGCTTTGTCATCTCTTGGTGGCACTATGGTAATGCTCTCTCTGTTGGGCTACCCTTGCAAATATTGACTAGTCTGAAAGGCAGCTTGCTGTGCGAGCCACACTGAGCAAGTTACACCTCTGCTGCGCTATTCCTACTTGCTCCTGAGAGAAATTCAAGGTGTTGGTGTAATACACAAAGCCTTATGTGGTCTGCGTCCTGGGAACCATAGAGATAATTATTTCCTTATCATTCTGTTGCCAGGTGAGATCAGTGGAACTGCTCCTGTGAAAAGTCCTGATATCTAAATCTTGGCAGATGGGCGAAAAGGTGTTTTTGGTGGTGGTTTACACACTGTGGAACAGACTCTGTTTCCAGATTAGCAGAACTTCAGCTAGGATATACAAGGCTATTTATATTATATATCTACACACACATACATAGACACACACACACACCCTTCCCTTATCCAGCTTAGTCATTCCTGTAGTATTTGTCCAACAAGAATTCATGGATGCCTGGGCTGTAAAGGCAGTAAGTGGTTGGAGGAATGCATATGCAAATGATCAGAATACCTTCTGTTTTCATTTGACAGGACTCCAAGACACAGATCTTGTAAAGAAGTGAAGGAAAGCTACCACCGAGATTCCGCTCAGCTCCATCAGGCTGATCCACTTCAAATGCCACGGATATTTTTGAAAATAAAGTAAGTGGCTTGATTTTTCAGAACGAGCTAGAGGTGCTCAGCACTTTGGAAGAAACAGTCATTCATGTCAAATTAAAATGGTTTCAAAATATTAGTAATCATTTTACATTTTGTAATGGTTAGGAATGAGAATTTGTTTATGGGAAGGAAGAACCAAGAAAAAAACTGTACTTAAAATTATACATAACTATAGCAGAATGAAAAAGATTTTCATTACACAAGAGCATTAAAATTTATCACCTTAATTCTTACTCTTCTATACAAAGCCTGCTAAACCGAAAACCTGACCATCCTCCCTGCCAAAAGGAAGTGTTCAAAACGAAGAGCTGTGCACACAATAAGCATTTTCAGACTATTAGTGTACCAAAAGGGAAGAGTTCCTTCAGTTCAGTGCATGAAATTATATGGGGAAGAAGGGCAAGACAAAGCTTTACATGTTAATTACCAGCTGTAGGTGCCTGTATATGGAACTGATAATTCAGGTATCCCTAAGGCATCCCACACAATGCTAGCTGCTACAGTACCGTGACTTGCCCATTTGAAGCAGTGCCTATCTTGCCAAGCTCTACGTTTCTTGCCGTAGTTTTGTTTGTACTCGTCTTTCCCGATGTGCAGTCATACGTTTTGGTTGAAGCTTATGTCCAAGGCTCCACCTTTCTGACTATTTTTCTGGTCATCTCCTCCTGCTATCTTACCTTAGGCAGAGTTTGTTGATTTCAGGCAATAGTTTATGGCCCATTTGTTCACCCAGGTCATTAAAGAATCAGAGTTCCAGAGTGTAAGGCCAGAAGAGACCACCACATCATCACTGGCCACCAACACTACTCAGCACCTGCACACTAAACCCAATGACCAAAATTAGGCCAAGGTATTACATCTCCTAGAAGACTAAACTATTATATCTAGTCTCCACAGGCAGAGAACAAGAGAGACCAAGGTGCACCAATATCCGAGCCCCCCGCAATGTCAGGGAAATGATGTACCCAGATAATCCTGGCAAGTGACCTACAACCCACGCTGAAGAGGAAGGTGAAAAACTCCCAAGGTCACTGCCAATCTGACTTGAGGGAAAATTCCTTCCTGATCCCACGTATGATGATCATTTAGACTCCAAAGATGTGAGCAAGATACAGTCAACGAAGCACATGAGAGAGAATTTAAGCCTGTTGACAAATTACGATATTTAGACTCAGAGTACTGGCCCACCTCGTCCAGTGTCCCATCTCCAGGCATGGCCATGTCTGATGCTTCAGAGCAAGGAAACAAAAACAAACAAAAACAACCCCAACCAACCAACCACCACCTCAGAATGCCATGGGAGGAAAAAGTCCCTTTTTGACCTCCACAGGTGACCGGCTGAAGCCCTGAAGCATAAGAGAAAAGTTTTATATTTGTTTGTTTTTAACATCTGCTGAATTAAAAAACACCTGAATGGATTTTGATGAAATTTCTGTTCATACAAACCATTCACTTTTGTGCTGACACTAAATATAAGAAATGTAATATGCCCATGAGGAGTTTTTGTTTACAGAAAGTTGTGGGCAACTGAAAAAAGAGAGTGGATGGGGAACATTATTATAGAAGTTGCATTTCAACGTTAATTATATTAATGCAGTTTCTGGTTCCTGCTATAATTTCACATCATCATAACCTTGTTCTATGTCACCAGCCCAATATATTCAGTAATTCTTATTTATTCTTAATCTAATTTTACAAAAGGTCATCACAGTCATTCTTTTTATCTAGCAAAACATTTGTTTATAATCCCCACCCCTGCCATATCTGATCAAGTTACAGTGAAACGTACACCTGCAGAGAGAGATGCAAATAGTGTTCACAATACATATTCAAAACAGAAATCTTCTTATTACCTAGTGAGATGGACCGCATTTACAGCTCATTTTGAGACTAAGGTGTTATAGGCTTTTAAACTTCTGCAAGATTAAAACTCCAACTAGCTTCAGACGATGCAAAAATCATAACTTATTTTAAAGACTTTGGGGTGGGGGAAAGAGTGGGAGTGTTCCAAATAAGAGCTAACCAGCAGACACAGATCTGTATCACTGAGTCTCATTTACATCTGAACAGTGTTTTAATAAATATTATGAGTCAACAATTGGCCATGTAGGGGAATATAAACTGTCAGTATTCCTAATTTTTTATACTGAGCAAGTTCTGTAAATAATGTATTATTGAATTCGTAGCTGCTGAGTGATGCCTTTTCATGATATTCAGTGCTTTCCAAACTCAGTCTTCCAGAAAGGAAACTGGATCTAAACATACTGTTTGCATTAGAGACATACGGCCCAATTTTCACAGTGACTGCGCAGCTATAACTCCAAATTAAATCAGTAGGAGCTGCTAGTGTTCACCCCATTAGAAAACCAGGCCCCGGTGCAAACTCTGGTGTTCTATAAAGACACAGTGCTTGCCCTAAAAGGCTTATAATCTGAGCGCCTCCTTCTAGGACCAGCACGGGTACTCCCCCTTTTCGAAGTCAATGGAAGTTGCGGGTGTTTGTCCTCTCAAAGGAGACCATCAGTTCCTTGCAGGAGTGAGTCTTAAGCACAGAACATATGGACAGGTTATAGGGGCTGACAATTAAGCAGTGATGCATAGCATGGATCTTTCTAGATCCAGAGGGTTGGCTTTGGTTTAGATTTATTTGGTAAACATTTTTTAAGGAGAGCGCTGGGGCCCCTGCCCTCTTGAGAGCAGCACGGTTTCAGGATGGCCCTAAAACTCAACTGTGTGGTATGATTTTATAAGATTTATTCAATACCTTAATTATCTCTGCATAGACTGGTAAAAGCTCAAAGGATTGTGCAGTCCAATGAAATTCCTTGGAAACAAATACATGAGAAAGAGGAAAATAAAACAAACCAAAACAAAAAGCAATCTCCTAAAGGAATCAGTCTATAATACTCGGAATGTAATGCTCTTAAAACATCCCCATGGTATAATCTTACTGAAAATTGCTCCCAAGGGAGAGATCTGGGAACTAGTATGAGTGACGTGTGTCAGTGAACACAACTATGTTGGATAAATAACTGAAGTAGGGGCCAAAGGGAGTTCAAGCACAGATGTACTGTTCCCCAGGCAGAATATGCAGTAGGAAGAAAATGGATCTCTTGTTTGTTTCTGTTTCTATTCTGTCAATCAATCTATTTCCTTTCTCTGGACACCCCCTCCCCTAAGGCTGAGGGAGCTTTGCTAGAGAGAGAGAGAGAGAAAGACATAATCCCACACAGCAATAAAATCAGTGAGCAAATCTCACAAATAAACTGTGCCCAGGAAAGTCCCTTTCAGCACCAACACTGGCATTAAAGGGGTTTTGCAAATGGTGTCAGAATCGTGTTAATGGAATAGTTTTTTCCTGCAGAATTGTGTGCAAACTACCTCTCTGGGAACTTGTTTCCCAAAAGGAAGCATCTTATTGTCCCCAGGGGAAAGATACACCAGCTTTCATTGGGAAGATCTACCCCCAGCTTCACACATTTAGCCTATAGTCTTTTAATTTGTCCAACCTATGGGTAAGAGTTCCTGAGTCTCTCTAATTTCTACACACATATACACACTGAATATACTCTAGATCATGGCGGATACAGGGCCCAATCTCTTGTGACCGATCAGGGCTGGAAATGAGAGCAACATACCACTGGAAGTCACAAATCTCCCTTTTCCAATGGGTCAAGGCTTTCGCTTCCAGCCTTGAAAGACAGCGATATGACTGGAACTTTTAACGCGCATTTCTAGACATTCTAAGTTGTAACGGTTCCAAAATGTATTATTGTCCCCTTCTTCCAAGGCCTCCACAATGGCTCTCATGGTTGTGTGGGAGCCTGGCTTTACAAACAGCTGGGCCTGATCGTGGGTGTTTGTATAAACTTTTGTGTTTCTCACAGTGCAGCAGATATGTCCAGCATTCAAATTACTATGTCACTTGACTCTGTGATATAATGTGAAACCACCATCACACACATCAATACAGTCACTGTTTACGCCGTATTCAGTGCACTAAAAGCAAATGGCGACAGGAGAGGAAGCTTTAAACAAAAACATGGCCTAAACAGAATATGCAATCGTGGAGGAGAGAAGCAGACTCAATGTTTTCATTCCCTTTGGATTCTGATGGCCTACTTAACTCTCTTAGGACTCTGCCAATCCTGAATCACGGAATATTAAATGGCCTGGCATCCCACACCAGCCTCTGTTTTCATACACATGCTTCACACACACACGGACTTTTATACTGGATATTATTTGCAGGACGCAGTCAATGCCTTTTGAATAAACATTGCTTAGCCCCTCCCAGGGTTCAGTTCTGCTTCCCTCCCATCCATCACTTTCTTTCTGCCCAAAAAATCCATGGACTCCCAGCGGGGTTGGGGCAGACTAGCAGTGGCAGGAGAAGCAGGATCTACTTCCCTATCAGAATGGTCTTAAAGTTTGCAATATGAAATTGATTAATAATCTGAGCGAGCGTCAGGAGCTCACCTCTAGCGGGCGATCACACGGGTAGCTGACAGTTTAAAAAATGAGATAAAGCAAAAATGAAGATTTCTTATGCACCAGCCCCCTCTCCATTGGCTTTTGGTGCAGCCCCCTCCCCCCACCGGCAATGTTTTGTACCGAGGTTTGTGGCTGCCAAGGGAATGCTGCTCAGTGATGCCTTACCGTCTGAGCGTTGTGAACAACAGCTGAGCTGGGGAGAGAGAGAACTTATAAATGGGTGCTCTGGTACCATGCTGGCTAGTCACTATCACTGCACAGCCTTCTTAAAAAGTGTAACTGATTTAATCCTCATTACCAGGAAGCAGTGGCTTTAAGTCTAATTTTACTGTGCACAATAAATGATGGACAAATATCAGATGATGTATGGACTCCCGGATGTTAGCCTACTGGAGCAATGAATTGGGTTTGCCATTCAGAGTGCCAAATTCTCCTTCCACTTACACCAGCATCCTCACTCAGAAATCGATGGAGTTACTCCAGATTTATACTGATGCAGCTGAGAACAGAACCTGGCCCAGTCTCTGAGCGGTGTCATGGTAGCAACCACTGCCTCCTTGCACTGAGGATGACAACAGCCATGGCGCTTAACTGGGAACTTCAAGTGACTTTTTTTCCCTTTTTGTATTGACCTGGAACCTGATCTGAATTCTTAATGCAGGAGCCAAGCTACCACGGGGTAAGGTTTATGATTATTTTCATAAGACAGGCCTTATCAGGGATTTTTGATTTGATTTCACTCGGTTTCTCTATTGCAATGCCAATAACATGTTTCACATTTTGAGAGTGCAGTGCGTTCAAGGCTGGTGGAAAGCAGGGATGGACCCTCTTAAATGTGATTTGTTGGTGTCCTCAATTCTAGGAGCTGTTCCTAGGGGCACTGAGGTTTAGATGACGTGGAAAGGAATTTCTTAGTATCTCCCTCCCACCATACAACTACTTTTAGTAATTATTTGAACAAGATTTAAGTGAGATGAAAGAGCTCGTTTCGCCCTTTGATGTGAATACATAACTAGCATTAACATTTTATTATTAATGGGAGTTGTGGACACAGTGAGGGAAGAACACGTCCCTCATTCTTATTTTAAGCTAATGCTTTGCAGAATTCTTGCAGCTCTAATAAGCAACAAAATGGGTAAATAGTCTGTGTACCGACAGTATCCATGTTAACAGCACACTGAACACACATATTATTAGCAGAAATATTTAGCAGTATCCATTATTAAGGTGACAAAACAGCTTCCATTTATAACTTTCTCAGAACTTTCTGACATATTCACCTCTGGGGCTGTTATTTTCTATGCGTTGGACTTCCCCTGAAAGTGAATTTTTCTGGAAAGGGTGAGCAAAAATTGTACAGCCAGTTTGAGTTATAAGAGAAAAAAAAAGCATAAATTCACCCCAGTGGAAAAACATTCTATCCTTATTGATATACTTTTATTTAGGAAGAGTTGGGTAAAACCAGCTGTAATCTGAACCCTGACAGGGAGTGAAAACCCCACCAAGGGCTTGTCTGCAGGGGAAAATTCACCAGTATAGCTACAGCAGAATAATTATACCACTATAGCTAAGCTGGTGTGACTCCTGTACAAATACTCTAATGCAAGAATAGACGTGACTTATTTTGGGAATAAAATATCCACATAGGGAGTTATGGTGTAGTATAATTATTCCGCTATAATTATGCCAGTCCATTTCCCCATGTAGATAAGGGATAAGATCCAGTGCATCCATGTGTCTTTGCTATTTTCTTTTCTTTAAAAGGCATGCTTTGGTCCTGCTTGCACAGGGAGTTGGACTAGAGGTTAGAACAGAGGTCCTGAGGTCTCTTCCAATCCTAATCTTCTATGATAAGCAACTGAGAAATTACACTGCTCAGCATGTTCAGTGACGTCTGCTCAGAGTTCAGCAAAGCCTAACTAAGCTCCAGGTCCTTTGTAACTAATGCTGGGTGAAAAAATTTTGATGAGTAGAAATTTCACCAAAAATGCAGTTGGGGGAGGAGGGGAGTTCTGAAACTTGGTGAATCGGAGTCTAATTTGATTCATAGTTTCTTCCAAAACCGTTGTTTTTTATTCCTCCCTTGAAGTAAAAGGTCCATTATTCACGTAGCTCTATTTGTGAGATCATTTTTATTTTCTCACTGCGTGGTCTACCAAATTCAGCAGGGCCGGCTCCAGGAACCAGAGGAGGAAGCATGTGCCTGGGGTGGCATATGCTAAGGGGCGGCATTCTGTCCTTTCTTGGGGCAGCACAGTCTGGGCAAAAACGGTAGAGCCAGTCCTGGGATTCAGACCCGGAAATAGTAGCTTTCACCACACAACACATGGGGTGCACCAAATTAATGTTGCTATTGGAACATAACGTTTCCATTTCCAGACCTTGAAATTTTAACTGTGGAGGCATTGTGGTGCATTAATGTTGATTTGGCAATTTATAGGACGTTTTAATGATATCACACTGTTAATTTCTCTGCTCAACTTAAAAGGTTAAATCCTTCGCATGTATTTCTTACATGAAAATGTGATTTGTTTGGATAGAAATTAAATTAACAAAACAATTAATTTAATATGAAGCCAGTAAATTGTATCCAATGGAACAATAATTAATCTGCAGACTGTTTTGTGAATTCAAACAAAAAATAATTGTAGAATTAATGTTTATTTGGATTTTTGCACATTAACAATTCTGTTGTTTAGACATGCTACATACATTTGTCCTGTGCCATGATTAATTTTACATGAGAGAGGAAAAAATTCTGTACTGTATGGTGGTTTTGGTGTACACTTTCTCATGCAGTAGCAAAATGCTTTCTCCAAAAAGGGGCAGCAGAGAAGACAACTGATAGATTATACGCCATTAAGTTGTCACTAAGCCTACATTGTACATCTTCCCTCGAGTGCAATTCTCAGATGTTTACCTTTTTAAAAAATTGGTAGTATTTTACCCCAAAAAAATTCCCTGTAAAAATGAAGATCAATGAGGTGAGTGGGGAAAAGTACACAGTGCTTAGTACAAAAAATAGTCAATATAAAAAATATTACTGCTTTTCCACACCAAGGGAGCCATTTTATCATAAAAAGTTTGTATATAAAGAGCAAAATATACATATTACCAATAATCTGCTGCACAATCTTTTTCACAAAGTTGCTTTGTCCCTCACAGGAGATGACGGATAATAGTATTAACTGCAGTAATCCTCGGCTGATGCGGGAAACATACCAGAGTATAATCTCCTGTCAGTCAATGTCATGGCGTTATATAGGAAACACTCAACTTGAATGGAACCAATCCTGCCCTCTTTTAGCAGGGAAAACCCCTCTGAAATAAACAGAAGCGTTCTCTAAGTAAGGATGCAGGATCCAACGCAGTGGGAATTATGCCTCGCACCAGTGAGGTTATATGGAAAATAACCCCCCATAGGGTTACCAATCCGGATAGGAGTGAGGAGAAGTTCTTGTCTTGGGTACAGAAAAGGCCCCCCTCCAGCCGTAGGATCCTGTAGCATGGATTCCTGCTCCTCATGCTTAATGCCACGGATGGAAATAGGATTCTGCAGGTGCACAGGACATCCAGATGCAGGAGTGAGCCAGCGGTGTGACCCCCGCCAATACTGTACATGGATGGGGCAGGTTCTGACCTCCTCCCCTTGGTTAGTACAGAGTCTGCTGCAATGGGGCCAAAATCCTGATTGGGGTAGAAGGCTAGATTCCGACTTGTAAAAATGTTCCTAGCTCTGCAAGACCACAGACTGGATCTCTTCATCCAAAGGGTGGCCGGATACAAGGAAGCAGGAACAAAAGCAGCCAAAGCAGGGACTCTGGAGATTCGGAGACCTTCCTACTATTTTGCCCGTACTACGTTTGCCCTGTGCTGATTGGCTGTTTGCTTCAGCCCCCTCCATCTCTCTTATAGGCTACGTCTAGATTTGTGCAGGGAGGTGCAATTTCCAGATCCTACCTGGGAGTCAGGCAGGATTGTACTTGGGAGCTAGCCTGAGAGATTCAAATGTAGACATGCACCTATAGTATCTTCACTCCACACCTGCCTCTGTTACATTCTTCTTCCTGGCCCCGTCTCCCTCACCTCCTTCCCCTCCTAATTAATGTCATGCCCTGCAAAAAAGAAATTGTGACAGTTACAGGCCATGTACTGCTGTCACATCGTTCACTTTGCTGGTGTGTTCTACCCCTCTTCCTACCCTGTGTCTGTCTGGTCTATTTAGATTGTAAGTTCTTGGGGGCAGGAACCAGCTAACAGTCTGAGTTCGTACAACGAGGCCCCATTCTTGGTTGGCCCCTCAGACATTGCCATATGATATACAAGTAATAAAACAATAATAAAAAGGAGATGATGAATTAGCACACCATTTCCTCTGACACAGGACATGCTTGTTTTCCGTAAAACAGGCTTAAAAGTATATTTTCTATTGACTTTTTTTGTAAAAATATACATAGAATGAATGCTGTCATTAGGAAATAAATATGAATAAGGTGGCATACGGAAAAGAGTGGTTTGTATGCATACACACACGTATGTGCATGAGGTAGCAAGATTGCCTTCATCTTCTTACTCTGTCTTGATGCGGATTTTAAGTATCTGTGTCTTAGGTGAAGTGGTTCTTTCCTATCAAAACAAAAATCTCAGAGGGACGAAAACTGCCAACTGTGGGAGTGGTAGCATGTGAAATTGCTTTCTTGATTCTTCATATGCTCTGCAATTATAAATGCTAGCAAGACAAACACGCTCAGCTCACACTGGGCTACAGGGCGAGACATACACTATGGAATGTTTAAAAAGCCACCATGAATACGTTCTCCTCTACTGGTGGGGGCACTCGGGCTACTACCTAACTAGTGGAGTGGGGTTTTTTTGCACATGTATTAGAAGTCTGTGCTTTGGTGCCGAAGGTCCTAGTTCAAACCCTGCTAAACTAAAAAAATAAAATGAAAAAGTAAAAAATAAAATTAAAACGAAGAGAAAAATACTACAAACAAAGACCTTTTCTAGACATAGTTTATTAGAATTGCTTATCTCACGTCAAACAACATTGCTTCACTGGGGGAGCAATTTGCAAAATGATGGAGCAGATTGCTTTCCCCCTATACCCCTGTAGAAGCAGAGGGCATGGATCAGCATTCATGCTGCACTCCCCATCAGTACCCGGATGGGGCAGCTAAAGAACCAATCAGAGGACCAAATTCGGTGTTGAACTGTGGTCACATGCCACCTGAGGCATGTTATGCATACACTAAGAAGATGACCCGTAGAAGCTAGAGGAGAGATTGTAGCTACATGGGGCAGTGCTGCTCCATGCCACCTCCAATGCAGGGCTGTGACTGAAACCCATGACCTATGCTGGAATGCACGAGGCCAGACTTTGAGAGCATTAGCCCCACTTCAGCAACCCACTTAAGCATGTGCTCAGCTTAATGCCAATGAGACTTAACAATGTCATTTAGTGCTTTACTGAATCAAGGGCACCATTCCCCACCCTTCAAAATCAAACCAGCTGTTGCCACCATATACAACAATGGAATTTCAATTTTCTTTAAAAAAAAATCTGAATTAGAAATGACATTTCCTGTTAAACATCCAGCAGGTTAGCATGGTTAGAAACATAAAGTAAATTAATTACACCAGATTAGTGCTACAACAGAAATGAACACAATCTTTTCGTTAAATAAAATTCCTATTATACTGGGGATGTCACTGAGATATTAATAATGTTTAAACATAAATCCTTCCGCCCCTGAAGCCAACATAACTGTGCACTGCATGCCAGCTATTCTATTCACTTTGAAAATTCAGCCTTAAAACATTTTAGCTTAAGCCTTGTCAGTACTAATCCTAATGCCTGATGCCAAGATGTGGTGTTTTTATTACTATGCATACATGAAAATGGAAAACCTTCATGTAAGATTATAGGGTGCAGTAACGACCTCCCCTGCATGAAGGCATGAAGGTTTTACTAGGCACCAAATGGGATTCTGGGATAAAAGTGACATGTGACTCTCCAGTCTGGTACCTAGCCAGCTGTGGGTCTGTAAACATATGTCCCTTCGAGTGCACTGAATTTTCATCTACTAGACAGCTAAAAAGAAGAGGAAGGCAGGGGAGATGGATTTGGCTGAGGCAGCTAATGAGCTGCTGCCTACTCCTGGCTGAGAAAAAGACGGCAGATGTTCTGTGTTGTCACAGGATGGGAGTAAAATCCTGTAGGTGAAGGAAACGGAGATGGGGAGAGGACAGCTGGCGAGACAGGAGCTAGAAGTCAGCCAGAAGGAAGTGACGATGAGACAGAAGCAGGACAAACAGGGCCGGTGCAACCATTTAGGCGAACTAGGCGGTTGCCTAGGGCGCCGAGATTTGGGGGCACCAAAAAGCGCCCCCCAATTTTTTTTTAAATGGTTGACCGGCTGCTGCTGCTGGGACAGAGAGGGAGTCGGAGCTGCCGTCGGCAGCCCGCAGCCCAGGGGGTCCCCCGGGTCAGGGCGCCGCCGCGGCAGCCCACAGCCCAAGGGATCCCCCGGGTCAGGGCGCCGCCGCGACAGCCCGCAACCCAGGGGGTCCCCCGGGTCAGGGCACCGCCGCGGCAACCCGCAGCCCAGGGTGTCCCCCGGGTCAGCGCGCACCGCCGCGGCAGCCGGCAGGCCAGGGGCCCCCTGGGTCAGGGCACAGCCGCACCAGCTGGCAGCCCAGGGGGTCCCCCGGGTCAGCGCATTGCCGCGGCAGCCGGCAGCCCAGGGGGTCCCCCGGGTCAGGGCGCCACCGCGGCAGCCAGCAGCCCAGGGGATCCCCTGGCCCAGGGAAACCCTGGGCTGCCGGCTGCCACGGAGGCACACTGACCCTGGGTCAGCGCGCACCGCCGCGGCAGCCAGCAGGCCAGGGGGTCCCCTGGGTCAGGGCGCCGCTGCGACTGCCCAGAGGTTCAGGCTGCCGGCGGGGCGCTGACCCAGGGGAATCCCTGGGCTGCTAGCAGAGGCTCAGAAATCAGAATCCCTCTCCCTCCCAGAGCAGGGGCTCCAGCCTATGCAATTTTTCTCATGGGGCGGGGGCGGCGGCGGCGGCTGGGCAGAGCTGCACAGCTCTGCTTAGCGCACGTGGTAGGAGCCCTACGACGGCGCAACACAAGGGCTTCTGGAGGAAAGCAGGGGCTGCCCCCTGGCTCAGCCTCCACACCAGCCCCAGCGAGGGGCAGGAGAAGAAAAGAGCCTCAGCAGTGGTCTGGTGGAGTGGAGGAAGAAAGAAGACCCTGAAGCTCATTTGCTGGGCAAGGTAAGCAAGTGCTTCCCCACAGCTGGGCCTCAGGCGCCTGTGCTCCTGCCCCCTTGGTCCTTGGCTGGTCCCTGCTCCTGCTCCCCTTGTGTGTAGGCGGCTGGAGAGAACAGCAGCCTGCAGAGCTGAGCTGCCCCAGTGCCCCCAGGCACCCCCCTTGATCCCATCCCCCCCAGCCCTGACCCCCAGCTCCGACCCCAGCCCCTCTGAGCTGGACACCACCCTGACCCCATCTCCCCACATCCCTGAGCCCAGCCCCTGTGAGCTGGGCACCCCTGAACCCAGAGCCCAGCTCCCCACCCAGCCCTGGGCAACAACAGCACCACCCCCACCCAGGCAGCGACAGCCTATTGGTACCAACCATCACAATCACCCAGCATCTGCCCATTATGTAATTGCAAATGTATACAGACCATTACAGCTTTTAATGTTTTTAAATAATGTATTTAGTGTATTTTCAAATTATTACAAGTTAATTTTTGAATGTATTTCACTAGTTATTTTTTACATTTCCTAATACATGTTACTATAGTATTGCAAATGTTTTATGGAAGGGGCCCCCAATTTTGCTTTGCCCAAGGCCCCCTGAGTCCTCTGGGCGGCCCTGTCTGAATTTTAAGCCCTGCTGCTGTGTTTTGCCTGCAACAGGCAGGCCTAAGCCTGTGAGTGACCCCCACAGCAGCTGCCTGAAGAAGTGCTTGGGGGAATCATGCAGAAGGAGCGTGATATTTATTTGAGTTCTCTCCTCATGGAGGCTGTGCTCCACTTGGTGCAGGACAGCAGTCTCAGCAGGACTCTTTCTATGGACTCGTCAGAGCAGGGATTGATTTATTGGTTCCACAGAGAGCTTGGTCCAGGGATGGGTTTGTAAGCCCAGCAATGGCTCTGGAACAGTGGCCATGCTTGTGATTATTTCAAAGGGATAATAAAGCTAGATTAGAAGGGGAGAGAGAGACAGAAGCGAAGGGTTACTCTCTTCCCCACCCCTCTGACCATCCACCTGCTGTCTTTCTCTATAGGCATTAAAATAAAAGGGAGACACTTTGAAGCATCTTTTTATTTGGCCCTGTTTTATAATCTATTCCAGGCCCAGCCACGGAGCTTTTCAATCTTCCTGCTGACCTTGAAATGTCAAATGGTTATAGGGGCCAAATCACAAATCGATTACTTTATGTGATGGGACAATAGTTTTGCACAGGTTTTTCTGTTGTTGTTAATTCTTTGCTGTACACTAAAGGAGAACTCTGGCATAAGAGAGGCCCTGGTGAAAGCACGGTGCTCTCAGAGACAAGAACAAGCTCTTTGAAATAAAACCCAAAGCCTAACTTTCAGCAGTTTGGGAACGCTGAGGAAATAAAAATACACAGTGGGCTGTGCTGTGCTGTATTCCCGAGCACACAAGCATGTGGCATTCTGGTAGCTCTAAGGCAGGGGATCTCAAAACTTCCTTGCACCGCGACCCACTTCTGACAACAAAAATTACTACATGACCCCAGGAGGGGGAACCGAAGCCTGAGTCCGCCTGATTCCCACTGCCCCAGGCAGAGGAGCCAGAGCCAGAGCCCAAGCCCCTCTGCACTGGACGGGGAAGGGGTCAAAGCCAAAGCCGAAGCCCAAGGGCTTCAGTCTCAGTCAGGGGGCCTGTAACCTGAACCCCACTGCCCAGGGCTAAATCATCCCTCAGGTTGTGGTCCCAGGTGGTGGGACTCGGGCTGCAGCCCCAAGCCCCAGCATGTCTAAGCCAGCTCTGGCCACCTCACAGTGCTGTATGCAAGGAGTGCAATATTTTAGCACAGCAACTTCCCGCTCAAAGCAGATCTGGTGTCGCTTGGCTGCCATAAATTAACCCTTTCCCTCCTAGAAGGCAGTTTCCACAGTACTGCAGCAAAACCAATGCACTGCAGCGAGAGTCCTGCAGCCAAAGAACAGCATATTACTGCCTTCTGGGCAAATCCAACTGCTGCCCCATTCTTGGGCACCGAGGGCCCAGGGCTCTCCGCTGTGCACAGAGGGGCAGCATATCTGGAGCTCATCTGAGGGATGCACACCCCAGCCTGCTGCAGACTGGCCTGCAATGGGGGCTTCCGTTTTCCATTGTTATAGATACGACTGGTGCCTTGAGTTCCATCTTATATGGTTCCACAAAAACCACAGCCTGCTCCAGGGTAAGGAAACTCGCAAGGCTCCCCCGGTTGTTTTGTGGGTCACAGAACTCCTGTTAAAGCTTTACAGCAGTGGTTCTCAAACGTATTTGATGCCTCCCCTTCTTTGTGTCTGCAGAGTTTACACCCCCTACCTCTACCACACAATTACATATACCGATAAAAAACATCTGCACTCAACGCTCACTAGATATTGCAAACAGAGAGGCACTGGTTCAAACACGGCCAATGAGCCATTGGAACAAGAGCAAAAGCAAAACTGTGATTGCGGTCGATGCTTACAGCTAAATGTGCACGTCGCGTCGTAGCAAACGGGATAACGTACTGATGGCAACGACTTTGTATAATACTAGGCAAGCTTAACAGAAATCCAGCAAAATGCACAGTGCCATCTAGGGGCCTGCTAGGTCTGGAGGAATCAGCTTTTCTAGTTATTCATTGCTGTGAGTAAAACGTGCACAGTAAGGTTTTTCCCCGAAAGCTTCTCTCACACTCCCAGAATACAGTGTGTGCCTCTGCCCAGTTTGAGAACCTGTTGTCTATAGCAGCCTTCAGTGTGCTCTACAATACAGGGGAATCAGAAGCTTTGAGGACCATGGAATGGTTGTCTGACTTGACCCCTAAACAATCGCTCCTCTGCTCCTCATCAGTTTCTCACTGAGGAAAGGGAGCTACTTATATCCTGACCCTCCTTCCCAGCATGCTTTGTTCTCAGGTGTACATCTTCCTAAGAACTACAATTCCCAGACTGCCTTGGTTCGGAGCTGAACTGGGAACAGAGCTGTGCCAGGCAGGGTAGCCTGCCAAAATGGATTGGCATGCCCTCTTACACCAGCTCCTGTGCCATTGCTGGGGAAGTCTAGAGATTGAATGAGGCAGAAGCAGGTCCTCTGGTTCTGCTACAACACAGATCTGTGAGCCATTTCCCTCCACTCGGGTAGCTCTGTGAAGGCCTGAGGCAGCAGTAACAACCATGGAGCAGCTCCATACCCAAAAGGACCTTCCTCAACAATCCAAGCCCTATGAAATTCCCCTGTGCCAAGCCTTCTTATCTCAGTGTGGCTTAGGGAACAGGTTTTGTCCATATCATGTGTTTGGATTACTGTCACCGCGATTGAGGTGTCTGAGGTGTACAGGAGAGATAGTACCTTTGAGTGATTGGAACTTCCACACTCCTTGAGTGGTCCTTTTCCTCTCTGGTCCTCACTGTACATCCAGATCTCACCTGTGGCTCCAAGTAGCTGTAAGTATGAGACAGCGGCCACACCCCGGTAAGCTGCCTCAGCAGATGGGCTAAACCAGGGGAGGGTAACCGGAAGTGTGGAAACCGATGATGGTTCGGGGATTTCCCTCCCAAGCATACAAAGACTGTTCTGGTAGTCAAGGCAAAAGAGACCATAGACTGGTCCAACAGCTTGGAAAGCAGTGCAGCAATGCATTGTGGAAGGCGAAAGGCATGATGGGGAACTACAGAAGTCATGGCTAGCCAATGCAGCTAAAGAATCCTCTGGTTGTAACAGCTTTTATGCCCCTGGGCCAAGCTTCAGAAGCCGCGAGAATGGGACTGTCCCAGTGCAGCGACTCTCCCATTTTAATCAAGCTCATGCCATTCAGGCACATCTCACTTTCAAACGTCCTGTGGCGAAAGGGGAGTGACAAAATGACAGGTGAAGATGATTCCTGGCAGTCATAGCCACAAGCCTGCACGCAGGGACATTGGTTGCCCATCCCAGACCCAAGCACAGCAGGGAAGTTCAGCACCAGGTAACAGAGCAGTCCTTTATGGGATTGCACTGCTTTCCCTTTGTAAGGGAAGGGGCTAGAAAAGGTGCCTCAAACATTGCCTACCCAAAATTAAATCCGGTGAGTTTTACCACAGCTGGAGGATCATCCTCAGTGTGCTTGAAAACCAAAGACACCTAAAAAGGCACTAAAGATTGCTGCTTGGAACATCAGGACTATGATAGACAAAGATGATACCTCTCAGTCTGAAAGAAGAACAGTTCTCTTTTCAAAAGAGCTAGCCCTGTATGACACTGACATTGCAGCACTCAGTGAAACTAGACTGGCAGACGAGGGCATTGTTACAGAACCGGCTGGGGGTTACACCTTCTTTTGGAAGGGACAAGAACCAAACCAAGAGAGAATCCATGGAGTGGGAAATGCCATCAAGACCCAATTCTTGCAACGTCTTGAAGACTTTCCAACAAGCATCAACAAAAGACTCATGAAACTCTGATTACCACTAAATACCAGTAAGTCGCCATTTGCTACCATCATCAGTGCATATGCACCCACCTTAACAAGCCCTGACGATGCTAGGAAATGGTTCTATTCTGATCTTGACTCACTCATCAAATCACCACAAAGTGACAAACTAATCATCCTAGGAGATTTCAGTGCAAGAGCAGGTAAAGATAACAACAACTAGCAAGGTGTCATTGGGAAAAATGGCACGGGAAAAATGAACAAAAATGATCTACTCCTAAGCAAATGTGCAGAACATACTCTGGCAATTACAAATACCATATTCAGACAGGCAGGCAAATATAAAACTACATGGATGCACCCTAGATCCAAACAATGGCATCTAATAGATTACATCATTGTCCGACAATGACACATAAGGGATGTCAGGATCACCAGAGCCATGCATGGAGCAGAATGTTCGACGGATCATAGAATGATTAGGTCAATATTGAATCCACACATTTTTATCCACATGCCAGAAATGCCCCAAAACAATCAAGACATCCCTGATATTGTTAAACTAACCCATGCATCCTATCGAGACAAACTACAAAGTGCACTAGAAACCAACCGTGGTGATAACCCTGTCTCATGGGAGGAATTCAGAGACAGTACAAAACTGACATTCTTGGATGGAAGAAAAGGGCTCTCTGTGATTGGTTTGATTAAAATGATGAGGAAATCACAGCACTATTGAAAGAAAAAAAATGAAGCTTTCCATTATCTGGCTAATGATATTCAGTCAAGGTTCGCTTATGATGGCTGATGGCAGGACAGTCATCAAAAGCAAACATGGCATGGAACAGAGATGGGTTGAACATTTCAGCCAGCTGCTGAACAGACCACCCTCAATTGAAAAAGTGCCATTAATCAGATACCTCAAAAGCCTGTTCAGTACCACCTTGACTCACTACGCTCACTTGAAAAAATAGAAAAGGCAATCAATTTGATGAGCTCAGGAAAGTCCTCGGGCAGAGATGGAATACCAACAAAAATATATAAATCTGCATAACCAAAGGTGGTAACAGCACTCCAGAGGATCCTTACTGACATCTGGGACAACGAAGAAATGCCATAAGACTTCAAAGATGCCACAGTTATTCCTTTATTTAAAAATAAAGGCAGCAAAATGGTCTGTGATAACTACCATGGAATATGTCTCCTGTCTGTCACTGGAAAAATCTTTGCTCTTGTCCTCTTGAACTGACTGATTTCATCTGTCTCAGAAACCAATCTACCTGAGACTCAGTGTGGATTCAGACCTGGTCGTAGCACCATAGACATGATTTTCAGTACCAGGCAAATACAAGAAAAATGTATTGAACAAAACACAAATCTGTTCAGTGTTTTCACAGAGCTGACAAAAGCATTTGATACAGTCAATAGAGAACAATCATGGATGATCCTCAGCAAACTTGGTTGCCCATCAAAACTGGTAAAGATCATTCGTTTATTTCATGAGGGGATGCAAGGTCAGGTACCTTTCAATGGAGATCTCACTGACTTCTTTCCCATTTCAAATGGAGTCAAACAAGGATGCGTCCTTGCCCCTATACTGTTCAAGCTCTTCTTCACCCAAGTCCTCAACCATGCTACAAATGGGCTCAACAGAGCTATATACATCAGATACAGACACGATGGCTCAGTCTTCAATCTTACAAAGCTTCAAGCAAAAACAAAAGTAACAGAACTATGAATAAGAGAAGCACTTTTTGCGGATGATTGTGCTCTCCTAGCACACACAGAGGGAGATCTCCAGTGCATCGTAAATCGCTTCGCTGAAACATCAAAATTGTTTGGCCTTACAATCAGCCTAGAGAAAACGGTGGTGTTGCACCAGTCATCTTCACTGTTCCATGCCATACCCCTAGTATGTCCATTAGTGGAATCCAACTAAAGCAAGTTGACAGTTCTACCTATCTCGGCAGCAACATCTCCAATGATGGATCTCTTGACAAAGATCATGAACAGAGTACAGAAAGCTTCTCAGTCATTAGGAAAGTTACATAACAAAGTCCTGAAATCCCACAACATGACCCTCTCAACAAAAATAAAACTTTATCATGCTTTTGTGCTCACATCTCTCCTTTCTGGACACCATACAAATGGCATATCAAACAGCTAGAGGCCTTCCATATGCGGTCTCTGGGCACCATTATGGGGATTCACTGGCAGAACAAAATTACCAACCTGGAGATTCTCCAAAAGTCAAATTCCATAAGCATTGGGGGCATGCTGATAAAAGCCCAACTATGCTGGGTTGGACACATCATTAGGATGCCTGAACATTGACTCCTTAGAAAAATGTTCTTTGGAGAATTGGCACAAGGACATCGGAATGAAGGCCGCCCCAGAAAGCACTACAAGGACAGTATCCAAGAACAGCACACGCTTTGGTGCAATAAAACCGGATGTTCTTGAGAAGGCAGTGTTAAATAGATCAGCCTGGTGACACCCAGCACTTAGAGCTTTCCTACGCCTTTGAAGAGGATGGAAATAATCAATTGTTAGCTGCAAAGGAAAAGCATCATACTACGGCTATAGCTACCAAGACCCTCATCAATGACTGTCTGCCCAATCTGCTCATGAGCACGCGCATCATGCTTTGGACTTCAGAGTCACTCCAGAATCCACAAAAAGAGAGAGCATGAAAACATCATCATCGAACCGATGGACCACACACACACCAGTTATTAGAATACCACAAATACAACGCAGCTACATCCATAGTGCAAACCACAAGTACCATAATCTATACATTTATTGTCGGCACTAAATATTTGATTTCACTGAATTTCAGCAATTACAAGTGCTTCATCCTTTCCTTTAGCCAGGCGGCAATATAAAAATGTTTAATTAGTTAACGCACCCTGCCAATTACAACATCTGAGGACAGCTGAGACTGTTGGTCCTAATTATTTTAATATTCAAGAGAACCACTTTAACATAACAAGATAATTACTCATGGATAAGGGTTTACGAGAGCCAAAATCTTTCCTTTATTTTCTCTATTGGTAGCCTGGCTCTTGTTACATTTCTAGGCACATCTTCAATTTAAGATGAAAAATTGTAATTTGTGAGAGCCTCACGTGTGAGAAGAGAAATAATAACTATGTGCAATCGCTGTTAACAGTATAGCAAAGTACATTTACTATGTATAACATGCAATTAAGTTATAAATGGAATCCAAGAGAATCAGTTTATTTATTCATTGTAAATGATAATTTTAGATGCACTGAATTCATCAGCTAAGAAAAAAATACTGTTCTTTGTGTTGCACTTTAATCCACCACTAAATGTCAATTGTCCTTTTGTTACTGTAGCTTGTTTTCTTTTGTGAGTACTTAAATCCTTTTCCCATTGTCCCACTGGTCTTAATGTGCCTAGCAATGTAAGGACTATTAATATGATATAAGGTTGAAATTTTTTATCATTGCTATTATGGCAGACCCAAAGAATCATCTTCTAAGGGCTCTTCTGACTATTTTATATATATGCATATATTCATTAAACAGGTAACTCTTTGTTAAAAAAGAGTTTCTGCTGCCCTGATGGACAATAATCTATGTATTGGCCTCTTGATGTATACTTACAGGGATATGTATGCTCACAGACTACCCTGCCGCTAAAGAAAGAGTAAGCTTCATTGCATAATTAGTTCAATGTTTTGAACAGCTCTCTCTCTGTACCTGTTAATTGTGCTATAATGGGAATGCAGCATATTTCAATTACTGGAACTACTGAGCAGTAAATGGTCCATTCTTGGATTCTGTATCAATACAAGGAACCCATATGTCACCCAACGCATTATGTGTGCATCTGTCATACAGTTTCTAAAGGGAGAATGGGAAGGTCAGATATCAGTGTTCCACACGAGGTATGTAGGATTATAATATGGGTAGATTAAGGACCTAATCATGCAGTACTTCTGCAAAGGACACTCCCATTGAGTTTGTTGGATTTTCGGTTATCCCTTCCTAACCAGACTTGTACAATGAGTAGGGTATGCACCATCTGGAAATTTTATCCAATCATCAGTTCTGGTCCTGTAGTAGCCAATTATTAAAACTAAACTCATTTAAAAGAGCTAAGCTGTTAATTGACGAATATTGAGGAAGACGTTATCACTGGATACAATTTGAATTTTTTATTCATTATCCATTCCTTTTGGATCATATATAGTATTTGTAACTCCTCTTGCAACCCCTGCTCCCCTCCCCAGAATACACAGAGGAAATCTTTTCTAGCTATAGCATCATAAATCACTACATATAAATCATATAGCATCACTACACTTTATTTAAAGGGGTAAAACTCTGTATGTCTACAACTGGGTTTTAATTTAAACACAAATGTTGTAAAGACAGTGCAAAAGAACATAAGAACGGCCATACTGGGTCAGGCCAAAGGTCCATCCAGCCCAGTATCCTGTCTGCCGACAGTGGCCAGTGCCAGGTGCCCCAGAGGAAATGAACAGAACAGATGATCACCAAGTGATCTGTCCTCTGTCGCCCATTCCCAGCTTCTGCCAAACAGATGCTAGGGACACCATCCCTGCCCATCCTGGCTAATAGCCATTGATGGACCTAGCCTCCATGAATTTATCTAGTTCTTTTTTGAACCCTGTTATAGTCTTGGCCTTCACAACATCCTCTGGCAAAGAGTTCCACAGGTTGACTGTGCTTTGTGTGAAATATCTAAATGGTTGTGATGAGTAGGTGCCATTAATCCAAATAATAGGCAAATGTTAAAGGAGACAGAAATATAGTGTTCACAAAGTTAGATTAATTTAAAATACAACCCTGGAGTTATATTCACCAATTACAGGAATGGCATTTAGCTGTAACCCTCCCCCTCAATTCATAAAAAACAAATCCCAGCCATATTTATGTATTGGGAACATGAGCTGGGGCTTATAGGAAAATAGGACACGAGCTGGGAAAGCAATTCAACAGGACATTAGGCTGCTTTTACTCCATTACCAAGTCACAGCACTCAGATATGGCCTCACACTACACAGACGGAAGGATTGTTTTTCCCAGATGGGGTTCAATAATTAGATATTTTTAATGAAGACCTGACAATGATTGAGGCTTGGATGCTGTTGACTGGGATAAAGTAACGGAAGGCAGATGAAGCAATTTGCTAATCTGTCTGGTAGCACAAAGTCAACCCCAATTAACACATTTGTCAAAGGTGAGTCACATTCCTTTAGTGGTGAAGAGCTAGACATGCAGCCATCCCAAGCATATGGGGAGCATACGCTCCAACCGACACAATACATCACTTCCATGGGTGGGAGTGCCCAAACTGCACTACAGATTCCTATAAGAGTTAGAGATGGGAAATATCTGCTAGATTAGGGGTAGGCAATCTATGCCACGTGCACCGAAGGCGGCACGCAAGCTGATTTTCAGTGGCACTCACACTGCCCGGGTCCTGGCCACTGGTCTGGGGAGATCTGCATTTTAATTTAATTTTAAATGAAGCTTCTTAAACATTTGAAAAACCTTATTTACTTTACATACAACAATAGTTTAGTTATATATTATAGACATAGAAAGAGACCTTCTAAAAACATTAAAATGTATTACCGGCACGCGAAACCTTAAATCAGAGTGAATAAATGAAGACTCGGCACACCACTTCTGAAAGGTTGCTGACCCCTGTGCTAGATAGTTCAGTCCATATCCCTGCCAAAATATTGCTAGCTTTTAGTCTTTGGTCCAATCCATTTTCAGCTATTCCAGGCAATGGCACTTGACATGCAGACAGGTACCCCAGGCATTTCTGGTCAATTACAGTAGGAATGATCATCTTTCTTTGTGCCCCTTGCCTACCATCATACACGCTGGACAGTCTTAAAACTCAGTAAATTCAGATATCCCAAGCCAGTACCAATTTGTAAAATAAAACAACGTAATCCACTGGCAAATATTAAGAAGATTTACTTACCCCCAGACTACACTAAATTACTAAATTAAGAGAGCAGGGAATTTAAGTGCTAATACTGTATGAAGACACCAAAGAAACAAATACCAAATCCCTGCTAAAATTCCTGATGAGACAAACATATAATTCATCTCCAAGCAAGACAAATTCCACTTACATTTCAGACAAGACAAAGATAGTTATTTGTTCACTACACAAACATATGGCTGAATTTCTACCAGAAGAAAGCTAAATAAATTCCAAATGGACAGACTACACATGATAAGAACAAAATATGCAGCATGGATATCACATGTGGCCTTCACACATAAAATATATGCTCAAAGCATGTGTATCACTACATACCAGTATTGTATAAAGGAATTGAAATATCTATTGAGTGGAAAAGAAAGGCATGGATTCCTGAAAGTATCAATCTACATTATTCTTGGCAAAACAAAATCATATTGGTCCTGCCAGAACAAAATTGGAAAGTGTGAATTCCTGGCAATACAATGATAACAGTGAAGTTCCTAGCCAAAAAAGTACATCATTCTTGGTGAGACAAGCATATTGTATGGCTTGATTTGCTGATAAGACAAATTTGCATTAGTGGAGAAGTAATACCATACAGAAGTGGGCAACAAGAGAAAACATTATAGTTCAAACAAGTCGTTCACGTTTCTTTATGAACCATATCACAATGATATATATCACATCCACAAATGAGTAGCAGGTCTTTCCTTGTGGGAATATTTCCTGCAGTTTGGGGAGACAGGGAAAAAATAATATCTTCATCACACAGGTTGCAAATTTCCAAAATACCGAAACAAAAGCTTCCATAAAAATGTCACAGACTTCAGGAAAAGTGTTCTGCACATTGACTTATCAGTCATGAGAACCTCAAATCTGTTAAAAAATAAAGCTATAATTATAAAAAGTACAGGACATTACCATATGTCCATTATCAAAGGCCAGCAAGCGATTGCAACTTTGTTGTCAAGCTTGCAATGAGCAAAATTCAATATTTGTCTGTAACCTTGTTTGTGTTCAAAACGCTTGAATTTTCTCCTTCATCTATATTAAAGTCTAACTGAAAATGCCATGATGAGGTTTTTTCCTGACTGATTAAAACCACTTCACTGATGCAGAATGCCTATACTTCTTGTGATGCTTTACCTTGCTTTGGCAAGATGTAACAAATGTTTGTCTGTGCCATTCTCCTGTAGACTTTCTTAACTGAGACATACTCTTTCTTCATGTATTTAGTTGTAAACATACAGAATGGGAGGAGAAATTCTGTGATTACCATGAATAGGGCAATGATTTTGTCACCACGGATTTTCATAGATACTGTATGCTGAGAAGGGCAGAAATCACAGAAACCCACTTTTAAAACACCAACATTTTTTATTTTAAATAACCTATGTTTGACCATTCTTAGTGAGACTAAGAAGAGCACCTATCCCGAGGTCACAGGGTTGAACACAGATGCTGGGACAGACCTTTGTAAATCAAACCTGACTTTCCAAATGTTTAAGAATAAAACTTGGCTGTGTTTAGCCTAAGAAGAAGAGAATTCATGACCCCCCTGGGGGAATCTTTGCGCCTCTGTGGTGCTGTCACTGAGATCATGTTGTCTATTACACAAGGTGCAATGGTTTACAACAGATGACCTGCAGCTCAAAACACTCTTGGGGATCAATCCTCAGGGTGCTAAGCACACTGGTCTCAATCAAGGAAATCATTTAAGCAAGTGAGCAGTTCCAGTGAGCATGGGCATAAGCGCTTTTCTAGACTGAAGTCTACAGTGAAGTGTGTATACCTGCTTACCTCTCCCCGCCAACCAGTTATCCCAAGATGTTGAGTTAAAGACAATATTTAAATGCCATTTTATTCCTGTGTCTATTCTGATAACAGAATGAAAAGCAAACACAGTACAATTTTGTTACCTAAACATTTGGTTAGCTGAAAACCCTCCACAGAAAAGTAAGGATAAGCATGTTATAATGTGTTTCAGTGCATTCCTTACCAAGACAATGGATAAACATTAGATTTGGAAAACTGGATAAAATTAAAATTAAAATGCATAAACTAAAGTTCTCCCAAACGAGATAGAGGGTTTGATTCTCCACTGCCTTACCCCTTGTGGGGTGATTGATCCCAATGCAGAAAGTGCCAGAGCAAAATGGAGAGGGCCGAGACAGAACCATTCTAATTAGAGGATAGGAAAGGAGATGGGGAAACAGGATGGGAGTAGAGGGTGATATAAAACAAGATCATTTTAGGGGTAATCACCTGTGTCATGGCTGATGTGGGTGTTAATTGGAGGTGATGTTTACTGGATGTCTGATCTAGCTCCCATTGAAGTTAACAGGAGTCTTTCCACTGGCATGAATTGGAGCTGGATCAGGCCCTATTGACATGGTCCTGTGAGACAACAGATGCCCCCAACTCCTACTGAATTAAATGAAAGATGAAGTTGCTCAGCTCCTCATAGGATCAGACCATAAATGACCCATATCAGGCTTTAGTGAGACATGTTAGACAATTTCCTACGTTAGCTTCTACTTCAAATACAGCTACAGACGTGTCTTCAGCAGTGTTCTCCTCACTGTAGAATTCTGTGTCCTGTAATTTATTTTCAGTTTTTTGCTCTATGTATTCACAAAGTAAAGTCTCAGATAATTAACCCCCTTCCTCCCCCTGCCAACTGAGTAACACTAACTACATAACTCCAGGGACAGGTGTGAAACCCATCCTGCTGCTCCGATGGAGGAGCTTCTATTTATTCTTTAGCTGCAAATTAAGTACTAAATCTTGCCCCTTCATATGTGAAACTTTAATTACTGTTGCACTACCCTCAATACTTTTCATTCCTTCTCCTCTCTGGAATCTGCCTGTGGCTATTTTTCATATCTACTCCTAAAGAGAAGATTTCCACTCTTCAAAAGAGATCATAGCAAATGATTAATTGATTCCAGGAGGTGAAGCATTCTAACATTCCTTTATCAGAAACCACTGTATAAGATTTTAAATTGTGATTTAGGAAACTTTTATTTCTACATCAATGTCACCAAGACCTGAAAAAAACTATATATTTCTTGGCTGATCTCAGAGATAAATTGCCAGTGATATCATAATAGCAACTGGTTCTTGTAAACTACTCTCCACTGTCTATTCTCATTTCAACTTGTTGATTATTATAATCCTGGAGAACATCTTGTCTAAGATCTTCAAGAACAGTTCGTGTGTATGCTGGAGGTGTCATCTTCATTCAGGCTTAGTGTGATGGGGTGGATTAGGCCCTGAGGCCTCAAGGCCCTGCCACACCCAGAAAAGGGCAGTAGAAGGAGTCTTCCAAGCAGCCCAGAGTGGCAGCATGGGACACAGCCAATCAGAGAGGGGCTGCAGGGAGCAGCCAATCCAGGCCCAGCAGGCCCATATTAAAGGAGCTGCCGTGCAAAGCAGAGTTCAGTTCGTTGCTGGAACTGGAGGAGTGTGGATGTTGTGCCAGGCTGGCTAAGGGAGCGACAGAACCTTGACAGAACGCTGCTGGCTGAGACCAGCGGGAGTGAGAAGGTGCTCTAGGCTGGCAGCTGGGACTCAATCAGTACAAAGTCTTGAGGTAAGGTTGAAGAATATGTTGGGGCCATGGAGAAGTGGCCCAGGGAATCATAACAGCAGTGTAGCTTAATTAAAGGGACATGGTGGATGGCTGCTATCTTTAGGATCTCTGGACTGGAACCCAGAGTAGAGGGTGGGCTTAGGTCCTCCCCACCAGCTACTGATGAAGTGGTCTGGACTTTGATTCACCGCCAGAAGGAAAACTGAACTGTTTAGCAGCCCCGCTGGAGAGCTAGGGCCAGAAAGGCTCAGAGAGACCAAGAGCCTCCAAAGTATTTTGAGCAAGTATTGTTGAGAGAGCCCACCAAATAGGACAATGATCCCACACTTTCACAGGCCTTGGGTGGCAGGCCAGTCCTTGACCACAGACAACCTGCCAACCTGAAACATATTCTCACCAGGAACTGCACACCGCACCATAATAACTCTAACTCAGGAACCAATCCATGCAACAAACCTTGATGCCAACTCTGCCCACATATCTACACCAGCGACACTATCACAGGACCTAACCAGATCAGCCACACCATCACTGGTTCATTCACCTGCACATCCACCAATGTAATATATGCCATCATATGCCAGCAATGCCCCTCTGCTATGTACATCGGCCAAACTGGACAGTCTCTACGGAAAAGGATAAATGGACACAAATCAGACATTAGGAATGGCAATATACAAAAACCTGTAGGAGAGCACTTCAACCTCCCTGGCCACGCTATTGCAGACGTTAAGGTGGCCATCCTGCAGCAAAAAAACTTCAGGACCAGACTTCAAAGAGAAACTGCTGAGCTTCAGTTCATCTGCAAATTTGACACCATCAGCTCAGGATTGAACAAAGACTGTGAATGGCTTGCCAACTACAGAACCAGTTTCTCCTCTCTTGGTTTTCACACCTCAACTGCTAGAACAGGGCCTCATCCTCCCTGATTGAACTGACCTCGTTATCTCAGGCTTGCTTGCTAGCATATATATACCTGCCCCTGGAAATTTCCACCACATGCATCTGAAGAAGTGGGTATTCACCCACGAAAGCTCATGCTCCAAAACCTCTGTTAGTCTATAAGGTGCCACAGGATTCTTTGCTGAAATAATTTTGTTGTGTTATAGAGTGCTTAAAAATATTCAGAGCTTTATACTCCTCTAGTTGCCTCAGCTGCCAAGTTTGTACTGGCTCCTCCTCAGCAGGTGACATCTGTGATCATGTTGCCTAATCTGATCTTAAAGCACCAGCTCCTGGGATCATGTGATTATGGAGAAAACTTGGTTTTCACTAAAAAAAAATTCCTAGCTCTTCTGGTTGTGGAGGAACAAAATTAGAACACAAACCAGAAAGGCTGTAAGCCAGAAGGCAAATTAAAACAACCAACTATTGATTATTTTTAAAAAAAAATTTATTTGGGGGGGCCTGATTCTGGACTTTAGAATGCCATGGGTTGGCAGTAATGTGAAGCACACTTAGTGCAGCTCAAAGAAGGACTAACTGAAGGTTCTGTCTCCTGCCTTATTTTTCAAGGTTTGCACCAGCTCCAATGCTCTTCCACCAGGCTTGTCGCTTTCTCACTGCATCATCAGCACATTGTTCAAAGTGTTCAGGGAGCCAAGCGAAGGGACAGAAAAAGATACCTCTCCTGTAGTTTAAGTCTCCCAATGTTACTTCCACAAACTAATGAAGCAGAGAAGAGCACACAGCAGGTCTCTAAGAAGTTAAGGGGTGGGTATGTGGTTTTAAAGCATGCTGTTGTGTATAGGTATATTGTTGTACATCTAAAAACTCTCCTCCTCATTCCCCCCTCTCCAGCTGAATCCAAGTTGGTGGAGGCAAATATACATCATCTCTCATGGATCCCATGTCACTCAATTCTGTGGATATAACCTCATGAACATCTCTGCAAGCAGGAAAAGAACATGCCCCTACATGTAGGCTGCACTGTACCAAATCATCATCATAAATAATTAGCACTTACAGTATATGACTCTTTGCATTCCCAAATCACTACAGAACATTATGGCTTGCTTCTCAGGTGCTGAAGTGTTGCATTGTTATATATAATGTGAGGAGAATTAAACACTCCAAAGCTGTACAGTTATGACCCAATGACACACCTGCTAACTACTCTGAATAGTCACTGGTCAATTTGAAGGCTTTACAAATAATAAGCTATGAGTAGCAACATCCTGTTAATAATTACCAAGAAAAGTAGAAAAACATCACAAAGCAGCAGAGCATCCATCCAATTCCTGTGGTTAGGTGGAAATAGAGAATGGAAACCAATATACATTTTAAGAAATCTCTTGTCACAAGTACTCTCATACTGTACTCATCTGCCGTGTGAAACGTGTTTTGAAGCTTCTGAAAATTAAAAGGAAGGGATAGGATCTATGTTCTCATGGGTTTTTTCCTCCTTCTTGTGGGCAAGGGTGATCTTGTCAATATAGTGTAGTTGGACTTTCAGAAAGCCTTTGACAAGGTCCCTCACCAAAGGCTCTTAAGCAAAGTAAGCTGTCATGGGATAAGAGGGTCCTCTCTTGGATTGGTAACTGGTTAAAAGATAGGAAAGGTAGGACTAAATGGTCAGTTTTCACATGGAGAGAAGTAAATAGCAGGGTCTCCCTAGGATCTGTACTGAGACCTCTCCTATTCAGCATATTCATAAATAATCTGAAAAAGGAGTCAACAGTGAGATGGCAAAATTTGCAGATGGTACAAAGATGACTTAAGTCCAAAGATGACTACAAATTGTTACAAAGGGATCTCACTAAGCTAGGTGACAGGGCAAGAAAATGGCAGTTGAATTCAATACCTATAAGTGCAAAGTAATGCACATTGGAAAATATAATCCCAACTACACGTATAAAATGATGGGGTCTAAATTAGCTGTTACCACTCAAGAAAGAGATCTTGGAGTCATGATGGATAGTTCTCTGAAACATCTACTCAAGGTACAGTGGCAATGAAGAAAGCTAACAGAATGTTAGGAAAGAGATAGATAATAAAATAGAAAACATCATAATGCTACTATATAAATTTATGGTACACCTACTCCTCGAATACTGTGTACAGTTCTGGTCTTCCCATCTCAAACAAGATATATTGGAATTGGAAAAGGTTCAGAAAAGGGCTACAAAACTGATTAGGGGTATGGAACAGCTCCCATACAAGAAGAGATTAAAAAGACTAGGCCTGTTCAGTTTAGAAAGGAGATGACTAAGGGGAATATGATAGAGAACTATAAAATCATGAATAGTGTGGAAAAAGTGAATATGGAAGAACGAGGGGTCACCCAATTAAATTAATAGGCAGCAGGTTTAAACCAAACAAAAGGAAGTAGTTCACACAACCCATAGTCAATCTGCAGAACTAGTTGCCAGGGGATAGTGTGAAGGCCAAAGTATAACTAGGTTCAAAAAAGAATTAGATAAGTTCATGCAGGACAGGTCCATCAACAGCTACTAGCTAATTGGTCAGAGATGTAACCCCATGCTTCAGGTGTCCCTAAATCTCCAACTGCCAGAAGCTGTTTTGAGTGCAGGGTTGTACTGGGTCTTTGCGATGGTTGGATGATATTCAGGGCCGGCGCTACCATTTAGGCAGCCTAGGCAATCGCCTAGGGTGCCAGGATTATTCGGGGGTGGCACTTTGCCGGGGGGGGAGGGGGCGGCAGGCAGCTCCGGTTGACCTGCCGCAGGCGTGCCTGCGGATGGTCCGTTGGTTCGCGTCTCCGGTGGAGCTGCCACAGTCATGCCTGCGGATGGTCGGCTACTCGCGCGGCTCTGGTGGACCTCCCGCAGGCATGCCTGCGACAGCTCCACCAGAACCACAGACCAACGGACCATCGCAGGAATGACTGCGGCAGCTCCACCGTAGCCGCGGGATCAGCGCGGGGGGCGGCGAAATGGCCGCGCGCCTAGGGCACAAGAAACCCTAGCGTCGGTCCTGATGATATTGCACTGACTTCGGTAGGGCCAGGATTCCACCTAAGGTGTTTAGAAAAGGAGATCTGCAAAGCTGCCATGTGACTCGAGGGCCATTTCCAAATGCAGAGCTTGAAGGAAATTTTCAATGCCACATACACCAGCGTTTGTCACTCCAGCAGATCTGGAGAGAAGGCTTTAATTTTTATTCACCAAACATCTTCATGTTTTTGACTACAATCAAACAGAGGAATTCTGACGGCAAACCCTTTTGTTCTATAATATCATTTCATGTCGGTTTGGTGTGTTAATCAAAGTGTCAGGCATGGCAGAAAAGAACTCATTCAATCCCCAAATGAAGAGAAATCAGAGCTTTTTATAAGGGATAAGCTTTTTCACAAAGTAATTATTTCACTTCCCTGAAAGATTACTGATTACTCACAGAGGGAAAAACTAACAGAGGGGGCTTTTATCTTCTCTATGTTCCTACAGTTCTTGTGTAAACTTATACGTGTTACCATGAAAAATGACAAATTTGCCATCTGATCACAATGTTAACAAGGTGAGTGTCAGTGAGATGGATCACTCACTGTCACTGCAAGCCAGAACATGAGGATACATTGATATTTCTCAATATAGTCACCGCTTCCCCACTGTTCACTAACAACATTTCTACTTCGAGTGTAATAAATCATGCAGAAATAACCAGCCGTACAGGATCTCTAGCGTATGATAGATTTGTCGTAATAGCACTATCTCCAAGGTAGAAAACAATTGGTAATGATCTATAGAAAGACCTAATCAACTGCCATTTGCTATAATATGCCAGATGAAGCCAAGATATGAAATCCATAAGGGTTCTTTAACCACTCCCCTCACACACACACACACAGGGAGCCCAGCTAGGAAAGGGACAGGAGGAATGAATGAGCAGCAGGGGTCAGAGAAGCAGAGAAGAAAGTTAACAGCATGCCTCAGATGCAATCATTAAATTATACACTGCTGAACAAGGAGAGGATAATCACAGATGCTGAATAGTTCCTTAACACTGATCAAAGGTTTTGCAGAGTCCATTACTTTATTTCCCCTTTATTTCTTTTTCATTGATTTCAATGTTTTACAAAGCACTTACATGAAAGTGAAACATAACGCTATCGGGAGGGAGTAACCAATGGGAAAATGCCCATACGGAGTTGGAAGGGAGCCTCCACATACCAAGGGCAGCATTTGCCGGGATGCTCCGGCTGCTTTGTGCTGCTCTGGTGATGCAAAGCAAATGGCTGCTTCACATCCCCGGCATGGCACAAAGCCGCTGAAGAGTCCTGGGTCCCAGAGTTCTCGCTAAAACACAAACAATCCACCAGATATCCCTTTTAGGGAACAAAACCCTAAAATCTCCTAGTGGCACAGGGAAAACATACGGGACTACAAGCAGTTCAATTCCAGTTCTGCCAACACAGATACTCAGCTCGATATCATCGCCATGATCTCTTTGCAAGGAACTCAATGTCTGCCCATGTGTTAGAACCTTTTCATTCACCTGTAAAACTCCCAGCCTTCCGAGATCTCTAGTCTCACCCCTAGGGAGATATTTTCTAGGTCTAGACAGTAGCTGGGCTAATACTGCACTGATTATGCCCTGTACAACCCATGGGCTTCCAGTTGGGTTGCAGAGAACGTACAGTAAGTCAGAATAAATCCCCTCCCCACCCCACCTGTCATTTCAAGCAAACCTCTCCAAGTGGACTACAGATACGTTCATAGCAGATAACGTTTACTCATGCTGTGGGATGCAGCGCAATGAATCTACCTAGACAAAGGAAGATTTGGTTTAAAATATCAGAACACAAATTCAATCCATTTGCCTTACAAGACATAAGTGAATCATTTTAAAGAAATGGTGGGAAGATGATTGGTGTGCGGTTCACTGAAGATTAAATGAATGGAAAGTGCACATTGCAGACAATCAAATATCCAGGGGTATAATTTACTTTTCATTCATGTCCCCATGCACTGTTCATAAAAGGATACAAAACATTCTGGCATGAAAGGAGGGAGAAGGGAGGAGCCAGGAGAACGAGAAGGAACATGGCCACCCCATCCACTGTTGTGTATCGCCTTTCAAGATGAAACTATCACATCGATGTTAAGTACGGAGTTTACAGACAACAAGTGTCAGTGCTACGACACACAGGTAGCACTAGCACATCTGGGGTACTGGGGCTATTCGCCTCTTCGTACGCTTGCCTAACTCCCATTGCCACTAATGGGAGGCACCCACACACACACACACACATATACATGCTGCACTTCTACACACACACACGCTCGCACGCATGCACGCACGCACTGCACTTCTCCAGTCATTTTTTCCCAGAGCAGAAGCCATTTTCTCCAACATGGACACCTCATCACAAAGTAATACTTTGCATTCCAATTTATTAAAGCCTATTGCTAAAGAAAGGGCTTGCACAAGTGCATGTATCACAAGACCCACAAAGCAAACTATATAATCAATCCACCCAAGTCCTGTATGGTGCAAAGGATGGTGGAAGTATGTTTCAAATATCCATTGGATTAATACAGGTATTTCCTCCCCAGGTTCCTATTTTGCGTACTATAGGTTAGGGCTCCAGATGAATTCCTGTTTGGTGGGGCATTAAAGGAAACAGCATTGCTGTGTACATTTAAACTCACCAGCACGTATTAATCATCCTTCCTCCTCTTCCCGCACTTCTTCACTGGGCCAGGTTCACTAACATACGCTCTTAATTCAAGGGAAGAACTAAAAGTCCCTCTTTCCTTTTCCTGGGAAGCTACAAGGTCGTGGCGTTTATGGACAGAAGATTTCTCCAGCGTAGAGCAACTCAGTCCCCAACCAAGAGCAAGAGGTATGATTTTGTACAAATATTTTACCATTGCTTGCAGTGTTTCAGGCTATTTTCAAAGCACCTAAGGGAGTTAGGCACCCAGTTAACTCCCTTTGGCTCCAATGAAAATCCTACCCTTAAATGCCAACATTGTTAACATTTTTAAAAGATATTACCTCATTCACCCTGTCTCACTACCACTGTTAACTGTTTCACTGCCATTCATTTTAGCAGTAGCATCCAGTCAGTGTGTGGAAGGATGGATTTGAGCACCCATGAAGGAGAGGTATGGGGGTGAGAACCATGTGTGTGTGGTGCAGGTGGCCAATACCCTAGTTAGCTCCATGTTCCCTCTACAGTCTTATTGCTCCCTATCTGTTACTCTGATGCCCCCCACATCACAGCAGCACATTGTCCACAGCTCCCCATCCCACACAGCTTTGTTCCCACCATGCTCACTCACAGATATCTGTGCTCCCCAGCTCCACCAACACTTTCTGATAGTTAAAGCTGGGAACACTATGCTGGGAGGGAGACCAGTGTGGCGTGTTGGGGATGGGGGGGAGAGAGATATTGGGCTAGACCTTCCAAACTGGCAGTATATCCACCCTGGGGAAACACTGGGTCACTGCCAAAGGGACTAAGGGTTGGAAGGTGCTGAGGGAAAGGTTTTCTCCAGATCCTGAATGGCTTCAGTTTGTACCTATTCATCAACGCTTTCCCCTTTTAGGGCTCATCCTGCAAGGTGCACTGTGCTCTCACCCTCCACTCCCATGAAGTAGAAAGGCCCTCAGCACCCTCCACCCTTCGGTTTTGTTTTTAGCTACAGGACATGTGTATTAACACTTGTAAGGGGACTGTTGCCCCCTTACTAACATTCAGTGGTGGTGTTTGGTTGCTAGCTCCCAGCACTAAAAAGGGAGGGGTGGATGGGAAATCAGGAACCTGAGACTGACAGTCTCCAGGAACAATGCGGAGAGGCCAATGCTCCAGATCAGCCTGATTGACAGGGCGGGCAGGCTAATCAAGGAGTCAGGAGGCCAGGGGGGTCCCGTCCTCCATGTGAGCTGGAATTGTCTGAGTCAGATGGAGTGGACCCGAGCTAAGCTGCTGGGAGCAGAGCTGCAACCCAAAAAGCCAGAGCACAGCCCAGAGAGAGCAGACCTGCCCTGGGAGCAGAGCTGCAGCAACCAGAGCCAGAGGGGCCAGACAAGCAGCCCAGGAAGCAGGTGAGGGCTGGTGTACACTAGGGGAGGGGATCGATCTAAGATATGCAGCTTCAGCTACGTGAATAGCATAGCTGAAGTCGAAGTATCTTAGATCGAGTTACCTACCATTCTCACGGCGCGGGATCGACATCCGCGGCTCCCCCTTTCAACTCCGCTACCGCCGTTCGCGTTGGTGGAATTCCGGAGTCGACAGGAGCGCGTTCGGGGATCGGTATATCGCGTTTAGATGAGACGTGATATATTGATCCCCGAGAAATCAATTGCTACCCGCCGATACGGCCGGTAGTGAAGACGTACCCTGAGAGCTGAGAGAGAGTCACAGAAGCAGCCTGCAGAGCAGCCCTGCCCTGGGAGCAGAGCTGCAGCAACCAGAGCCAAAGAGGCCAGAGAAGCAGCCCAGGGAGCTGGAGGCAGAGCAGCAGCAGCAGCCGTGCTGAGGCAGTGTGCAGCTGGGGCTGGAGCAGTCCGGAGCTGGGTGGGGGGAGCAGCTGGGGAGAGCGAGGGGGACCCTGGGCAGCGGGTCCAGCACAGGGAGAAGCCTCAGCCAAGAGGCTCTTTAGGCCAGACTTGGAGGGGGATCATAACCCTGACAGAGTGGGGGTGACACTGGGGAGAAGGGTCCTGACAGCCAGAGCTCGAGAGAGTGTGGCCACCGCCAGAGCAAGTGTCCAACCCGCAGCGTCCCTGCAGCACAGCCAGGGCCTGAGAAGGAGGCCTGGGACCTACAAGGAACAGACTGTGAAGTGCCCTGATGGCCAGAGACACTGTTTGTGATGGTCCCTGCCACAGAGCAGGGTGATGTGTTTTCCTTTAACCTTTCCCATTTTTCCTTATTCTTTTTTTAAATTAATTGTTAATTAAATAACTTGTATTTGCTTTAAATTGTATGATGTGATCAGTGGGTCAAGGAGATGCACAGTGCAAAGAGAGTATCCCGGAGTGGGGACACCCTAGCCCGTCTCGGGTGATCACAGCAGGGTTGGGGGTTGAGCCCCCCAGGAATCCTGGGCCCAGCCTTGTTGGGGTTACGAGGACTCTGCCAGACGGGAGAGTAGAAGGGGAGTCCTCTGGGTAAAGGAAGTGGGAGCGAGGACTCAGATCCTTTTGCTAGCCCACTTCACCGGTGTAGTTGCAGAAGCCAGGAAAGTTCCCCACAATAGCAGGACCATTCCCTCGCTTACACACTGTATATATTGAGACCATGCCCCCTGCCCTCACTCTCCTGGGACATTTTCACAGTGAAGGGTTCTCCCCCCTCCAGATGTTGGACACTTTCATCTTCCAGAGCAGGAATCCTTTGCTATGGAAAAGTCACCAGGAGAACAGGGATGGGGTAGAGGGATAGCTCAGTGGTTTGAGCATTGGCCTGCTAAACCCAGGGTTAGGAGCTCAATCCTTGAGGGGGCCACTTAGGGATCTGGGGCAAAAATCAGTACTTGGTCCTGCTAGTGAAGGCAGGGGGCTGGACTTAATGACCTTTCAAGGTCCCTTCCAGTTCTTGGAGATACCTATTTTTTAACATACAATGTGTTAATACAGACTTCATGTAGTTAAAAAAACAAACGGCAGTAGACCAGAGCAAAACAAAGTGCCTAACAATGGCCAAGCTCCCATGTGGTACGAGATTGACAGTTCAGAATACACCCCATTTGGCCCAGCTTTACAGTTTTCCCTGTGGAAATAGCACCATTTTATACACGCTTTCGCAGATCTAAGGTTAAGGAGATGAAGGAGAAAGTATTAATGAGATTCCAACGGAAAAACAAGGTTATTAGGAGTAGGGACCATTTCAGCACATTGTCCTCACTCACCAGCATAGCAATAGGAAATTGAGTTTCAGGCAATCTCCAAGGTGGTGCTTAGTGGAGAAAACCCGTCTTAGCAGGTTGTCTTCTTTTCCTTTAATTACATCACCCTAATGAGCAACTTCCCCCCTTACCTCCCCAAAGCAAATTTATTTCTTGAGACCAAACAATAGTAATGACCGTATAGAAAGGCTCACCAGGCACGAGAGGAGAGGAAATAACAGCAGCTCAAAATGACAAGAGGTTGCAAAAAGTAGTGGCGACAAAACAGTTCCTCCGTGCCTTGTTGTCTGTCTCACTTGAAACCAGAGTCAAGGCTGTTAAGCAGTGAAACTAATTATTTAGCTTGCGTAACTGCTCTTGTTCTATTCCTGTGTCTTATTCCTCTCTACACATGGTAAAGTACAATATTTTGACACTTATTTGAAATAAACAAAGTGCTGATACGTACCATCCAAAAGGTCTCTGTACACATGCAGCAAAAATTAGTCAGCCTCATGTCCTTGTATAAATGATTAATGGAGAAAAATCACATGCAAATCTAATCCTACCAGGTGTCAGTACAGCTTGCTGTGGTATAATGCATAAGGACAAAGGGTTGGCTTTTCAAAAGTCCCTAACTCAACTGGGCATTTGATTCCCATTGAAAATCAATGGGAGTCAGGGTTTTAGCAGTCTGAGATTTGAAAATGTCATCAGAAATCCATCCTTGCGCAGAGGACCAGCACATGGCCTTACAACCATATAATCCTACCAGTGTCTTGCAGGACTCCAGGAGAGCACAGGGCTTTTACTCGGCTACTTGCACAGGGGTAGATTTCACCCAAGTCCAGTGCAACCATTTAGGCGACCTAGGCAGTCGCCTAGGGCACTAGGATTTCGGGGGCAGGATTTTCTTCAGCAGCGACCGCGGCGGCCGGATCTTCGGCTGCCCTGGTCGCTGTCGGCACTTAGGCGGAGGGAGCTGGGGCAGGGGAGTGCAGGGTGGGCCGCCTGCAGCAAGTAAGGGGGGGGGGGCGGCACACAGGGGAACTCCCTGCCCCAGCTCACCCCTGCCCCACCTCCTCCCCGAGCATGCCGTGGCTGCTTCACTTCTTCCACCTCCCAGGCTTGCGACGCCTAAGCTGATTGGCACTGCAAGCCTGGGTGGCAGGAGAAGTGAAGCAGCCACGGCGTCCTCGGGGAGGGGGCGGAGCAGGGGTGAGCTGCTTCACTTCTTCCGCCTCCCAGGCTTGCGGCGGAGGGCGGGGGTGGGGAGCCGCCTCACGCGGGGCGCCTCAGGGCGAGGGGGAGAGTTGCTGTGGGGGGGGGCACCTCAGGGCGGGGGTTCGGGGACAGAGGAGGGCGCAAGGCGGAAGTTTCGCATAGGGTGCGAGACATCCTTGCACCGGCCCTGATTTCACTCTAAGTAAATAAATGCTATGGGCCAGGTCCTCAAGTGGCGTACATTGGAGTGGCTCATGGACTTCAATGGAGTGGTGCCACTTTATCTCAGCTGAGGATCTGGCTGTATAAATGCTGGGAATATCGGTTTCTAAAATAACCAGGAGAAGGTCAAATCTAAATGATAAGAGCCAGGTTTTCAAAGGTGGAACACGACAGTTGGAACACCCACAACATATTCATCGACACTGTGTCTGCAAAACTTGACACCTGTGGGCACAAAAGGGGCATAGGCCTGCACACTGGATTACTCCACACGTAACGACCTGTTTGTACGTGCAGTGGCCCATTTCACACATCCATTCTTGCACCCATCTCAGCGGGGGGTTGTGCACACACTTGCATTGGGTGAATCTTTGAAAATTCTTCCCTGAATGGCAAAAATCTGTTCTGCCTTTTACTGCCTGTCAAGACAGAGGATTTACATCTTAAAAATGGCTTCTGCCATAGTCACGCTGAGGAATTGTTCATTCACTGATATTCTAGGGAACACTGTATAACACTTAAAGCAGAGTTGCCTACAGTCGGAGCTCCTGGGCTCTATTCCTGCTCTACCACTGAATTACTTGGTGACCTTGGGGTAGTCCCTTAACCTCTTCTGTGATTCAGCTGTAAGGTACCTAATATTATTACCTAGCAACCTCTTCAAAGCCTACGCTGAGGTTGTAGTACAGATCAAGAGAAACTTCCTTCCTGTCAGCCTCCCCTGAGGTTGCCAAATCCTGCCCCAAGAAGCTATTCAGGGTGGTAAATCACTTCATCAACCCTCAGTGACAAAAACCTGCATCACAGCTGAGCAGCAAGCACTGCAAAGAACTGCAAACCTACCTCAGGAAGTACGTTTGGGAAGAACTTCTCAAACAGCCTGGATCCACCCCATCTGTGCCCACCAACCAACAGCCCGGCTGCATTCCCAGAATTCAGTGCATTTACTTGTCAAGAAGTTCTGGACACCCTAAAGGACTCACAACCCAAGACTTGTGAATCTGTGCCAGGCCCTTCCTGGCTTGGGAGGGGAAGTCATGAACAACTGGTGCTACTCCTAAGCAAAATAGCCAACACCTCATTCAGAGGAGGATTCTTCCTTTCCTCCTACATGCAGTAGTCCAACCACCACTGAAGAAACCCACTCTGGGTACATCAGTTCCATCCAACGAGCACCGAGCATCAAACTTCCTGTTCCTGGCCAAGCTCATAGAGAAGCCACTACAAGCTCATCTACCCAAAGCTAACGTTCAAGACCTGGCACCCTGTGGATTCGGTCCAAAACACGGAATTGGAACTGCTTTAGTAGCACAAATGGCTGATCTCCTGTTGTCAATGAATAGAAGACAGACATCCATTCTCATCCTCGGGAACCTCTCTGCAGTGTTTGGCACTAACTATTTCCTAGACTTTTCAGTTGTCTCTCTCTGGTTAGTTTCTCACACTAAGTCCATCACCATGGCATCTGAACTGCTACTTCTTGCTTGTGCTCCAGGAGGCATCCCAGTTTTCAGTCTGAAAATCTACTGACTCCAGAGAGGAGGGCCAATTAGCAGACAGTATTGCACTGCAGAGGTCCAACTAGCCCACGCTATCGCATAACCTGTGTGTTGTTTACAGTAAATATAATAAATGTGAGGGCTGGAGAACAGTAGGGGAGAGGGTAGCAGATTTTCACATCATCAGGAGGGAAATAGACTTTTAAAAAGCCAGTTGTGTCTATGCACAACAATGAAGCTTTATGTCTATATAAAGTGACAAGTCAAATTGTACTCCTGAGTCCCATTCCCACCAGCAGCACCATTTTACTGTGATTGCTTGCCTCCTGCCTCTGCAGCCTTAATGGCTCTGTCTGCCAAGATGGGCAGTCAGTCTGATGAAAATAAACATTAGCTGAATGGCTGGGTAATTAGCTTATTTCTCATTCATATATATGTGTGTGTGTGTGTGTGTGCACGTGCACACATATATATGCACACACACACACCTCTACATATACACACACACACACACTTCTGTAGTTCTGGTCTGCAAGAGATGGATCAATTCTTTTGCTCATTAACTATGTATTAACAATTGTAAATCTACAGTTATTTTTTGAAGCCCACGAGTTAACGCTGCTACAGGAAAGCACTGCATTGTGGTGCTCAAGTCAAGCCTTAAAGTGGAAAGGAATTAGACAATACTGGTTATGATATTTAAACAAAACCAAATTGTATGTAATTATCCTGACACTGTATCAATCTAAATATTCCCTTGTCAATGATTTGATAACTAGCTCCTTTCTGAAGCTGAAAAGCAGTCCTATTTATCCATATATACTCAGTAGCTCAACGTGCCTGCAATCCTTCCTCTTGTAGGATATCCTTTAAGTACCCAAGCGGAACAAAATCCAGCACAGACTATACACATTTCCCCTGCAGCCTGCACCCTATGGCCCTGATCTGTAATCAGATCTGCATGGACCATTTGTCGGTCCTGACTGGTGAGGGATCTACATGGACCCAGCAGCACCAGAGCCTCAAAGAGCAGTGTGTTATGCAGAGAAGAATGGGTTTTTTAAAAAAAATATACTAGTAGAATGAGAAGCCATATTCCAGAATTATTGTTCCCAGAATTATTTTGTACATCTGCCTTTCATAGATGAGTGCCCCTTAAAGCAGGACATTGAAGATGCAGAATCTGACTACGTTTTCTTTACCAATGAATATTTTATCTACCATTTTAAACACACTAGATGCAGTATTAATTCATGACACTGAGCTTTGTCTCTAATAAATGCAGTCACATTTTTTGTTACCTCTAACTGAAACTCTAATTTAGAGTGTTGTCCTTGCGAGTCTACAGAGAGCCTGAAACAAGAGCTCTGAGAGATGGAAACATCTCAATGAGGTGTTTCCTAGGACGCCTTAGGCCATGTCTACATCTAAAATTTTGCAGCGCTGGTTGTTACAGCTGTATTAGTACAGCTGTATAGGGCCAGCGCTGCAGAGTGGCCACACTTACAGCAACCAGCGCTGCAAGTGGTGTTAGATGTGGCCACACTGCAGCGCTGTTGGGCGGCTTCAAGGGGGGTTCCGGGACGAGAGAGCAAACCGGGAAAGGAAACCAGCTTCCCCGCGGTTTGCTCTCTCGGTCCCGGAGCCAGCCAGCAAACCGCAGGGAAGGAGACCTGCTTGCTCGGGGTTCCGGGACCGAGAGAGCAAACCGGGAACGCCGCGGTTTGCTCTCTCGGTCCCGGAGCCAGCCAGCAAACCGCAGGGAAGGAGACCTGCTTGCTCGGGGTTCCGGGACCGAGAGAGCAAACCGGGAACGCCGCGGTTTGCTCTCTCGGTCCCGGAGCCAGCCAGCAAACCGCAGGGAAGGAGACCTGCTTGCTCGGGGTTCCGGGACCGAGAGAGCAAACCGGGAACGCCGCGGTTTGCTCTCTTGGTCCCGGAGCCACCCAGCAAACCGCAGGGAAGGAGACCTGCTTGCTCAGGGTTCCGGGACCGAGAGAGCAAACCGCGGCGAAGCTGGTTTCCTTTCCCGGTTTGCTCTCTCGGTCCCGGAACCCCGAGCAAGCAGGTCTCCTTCCCTGCGGTTTGCTGGGTGGCTCCGGGACCGAGAGAGCAAACCGCGGCGTTCCCGGTTTGCTCTCTCGGTCCCGGAACCCCGAGCAAGCAGGTCTCCTTCCCTGCAGTTTGCTGGCTGGCTCCGGGACCGAGAGAGCAAACCGCGGCGTTCCCGGTTTGCTCTCTCGGTCCCGGAACCCCGAGCAAGCAGGTCTCCTTCCCTGCGGTTTGCTGGCTGGCTCCGGGACCGAGAGAGCAAACCGCGGCGTTCCCGGTTTGCTCTCTCGGTCCCGGAACCCCGAGCAAGCAGGTCTCCTTCCCTGCGGTTTGCTGGCTGGCTCCGGGACCGAGAGAGCAAACCGCGGCGTTCCCGGTTTGCTCTCTCGGTCCCGGAACCCCGAGCAAGCAGGTCTCCTTCCCTGCGGTTTGCTGGCTGGCTCCGGGACCGAGAGAGCAAACCGGGAAAGGAAACCAGCTTGATTACCAGAGGCTTCCTCCTTCCACGGAGGTCAAGAAAAGCGCTGGTAACTGTCTACATTGGATTACCAGCGCTGGATCACCAGCGCTGGATCCTCTACACCCGAGACAAAACGGGAGTACGGCCAGCGCTGCAAACAGGGAGTTGCAGCGCTGGTGGTGCCCTGCAGATGTGTACACCTTCAAAGTTGCAGCGCTGTAACTCCCTCACCAGCGCTGCAACTTTCTGATGTAGACAAGCCCTTAGAGATGACAATTTAAACATTCACACTCTGAACTGTTTGACTGCTGATCACTTCAGCAGAAATATCCAGCGAACAAAGGAAATTTTCAAAGATGTTCAAATTCCAATGGAAAACTGAAGGCCCAAAAACAACTAGAAGTCTTGTGGCAACTTAAAGACAAACAAATTTATTAGAGCATAAGTTTTTGTGGGTTATGACCCACATCTTCAGATGTATGGAATGAAAATTACTGTAGGCAGCATAAATATACAGCACAAGAAAAGATGGGAGTTGCCTTACCAAGTGAGGGGGTCAATGATTCAGGCAGGGTGGATGTGTCCCATTCCCAACAGCTGACAAGAAGGTGTGAAAGTCAACAGCGTAAAAATTACTTTTTGTAGTGTTAACAATGCCAATTCCATCAGGCCCAAAGGTTCCCGGACCACTCTCCTTATGCAGTTATGCACTGTGCATTCAAGCACCTGCAGCATATTGAAAACTGGAAACGTGGTGACAGTGCTTTATTATTAGAACTTGCCAGAAAAAAAAACATTGTTAATGAACAAGAGACTGTCGGTCTCTTACAGACCAGAACAATATGTTTCCCCCACAAAATAATCTCACTTTCAAATTTTTTGATCCAAAAAGTTTGGATTTTTCCTCAAAATTTTTTGAGACAAAATAAAATGAAAAATTTCAAAAGCACATTTTGAAACAAACATTTGTATTTCAAAAATGTCAGAAGGAAACCTTTTGTTTCAACTAAAAAAGGGTCGTTATTTCATTTTGATTTTTGGAAACCAAATAAATTCAGTGTCTATTTTCAGTTTCTGGACTGTTGGAGTTTTCCCTCACACTCTCCTTTTTCTACTTCCTCCTCTTTTTTGCCAACAATAAAACAGTTGGGGAAGAGTGAGCAGGTGTGTGAAAGTGGGGTGGAGGGAGGAAAATCCCATTTTCACATTTATTTACAGTTTTTCACCTTGAAAAACTGGAATACAAGAAGGTATGCAGTATAGAATACAATGGCTGGAAGCTGAAGCTAGACAAATTCAAACCACAAGTAAGGCATGAATTCTTAACAGTGAGAGTAATTAACCACTGGAACCATTTACCAAGGGTTAGGGTGGATTCTCCATTACTGACAATTTTAAAATCACGGTTAGATGTTTTTCCAAAAGATCTGCTGTAGGAATTGTTTTGGGGAAGTTCTGCGGCTTGTGTGATGCAGGACATAGGTGCCAGTGCTGTGGGTGCTCCGTGGCAGGAGCACCCATGGAAAAAAAAATTTGCTCAGCACCCACCAGTCACAGCTGTTTGGCGACTCAGGGAGGAGATTGGGGGACGGCGGAGAGCAGTAAGCAGCAGGCAGGTGGGGGCCTTGGGGAAGGGGTGTTGTGGGGATAAGAAGAAGTGGAGTGAGGGTGGGGCCTCAGGGAAGGGGCGGAATGAGGGTGAGGCCTCGGGGGAGGGGGCGAGGCAGGGATGGGAAGAGGTGGAATGAGGGCGGGGCCTTGAGGAAAGGTGCAGAATGGGGGCGAGGCCTCAGGGCGGAGCAGGGGTGGCACACCCTCAAGTTAAAATAAAAGTCAGTGCCTATGATGCCGGAAGTCAGACTAGATGATCACACTGGTCCCTTCTGGCCTTGAAATCTATGAAAGATGCGGGGTCAAAGGGAGGGGAAAATATCCACTTTTCACACTTACATTTTTGTTATTCTTTTCCCATTGGAAAACCTAATGACCTTGACCCTGCAGTCACTGGTAAATAAATCTTAGGAGAGATCTATTTGTCCCTAAGTCAAGTCAGAACATTATGGGCAATGAAAGATTCTCCAACCTGCCCCGCTAATAAGCCTCCACCTTGCTCTGTTGTTGGCCACAAGGCTGCCAGCTAGAACCAGCTTTAGTGGTGATTTTGATTGTGTGGACACTTGTCCTTGGAAAGCGAGCAGTTAGATATCGTTCCCCACTTTGACTCAAGCGGTTGGCCAAATTCAAGGTGTTGTGGGTTGCTCCAGTTTTAGGAGGAAAAACTGATGAGAGAGCCAAATATTTTCTTTGATGCAATCTTGTTTATTTACAAAGAATGTACCAAGTCCCCTCTCCTTGAGCCCAGGAGGAGCCAAACACCAGGAGACAGTCTCTGCTTACAGCTCCAAGTGTCTTGAGCGACTACTAGAAGACCCCTTTGTAAGCTTCTCTCAGGGTCACGTGCAGTGCTTGTCCAGGGCGTGTCGGCCTCTGACTCTTACTTCCCACTCACACACTGCCCACTAGCATGGGGGAAAGCAAGTGGCAATGTCAGCCCAGCGCGGGAGGGAGGGCTGAGGAGAGCAGCTCGTGCCAGGCCAGTTGTGCATGGGCAGGTGGCAGGGGCCCTCAGGCTGGCCTCCTGTGCAGGGGAGAGAGAGGTGCATCTCAGACAGCCCTGCGGGCAGGTGGGGGGTGAGGGCCCTTGGGCCAGCCCCAAGGGGGGAAGCGCTGGAGAGAGAGTGGGGGCTTGGGCCAGCCCCATGCGGTGTCCTGTTTTCCCTTTGGGAAAATATGGTCACCCTAATGAGGCACAGGCTAGGCCTCTATCACCATTATTAGTAGTCCTGATGGGACTCCCAGGGGTGAAGAATAGTGAGACACTGCTTGTAATGGAGCCGATTATTGTAAATTAAAATGAAGCAGCTCTATCAGTTGCAGCTGGTTCTAAATTGCCAGTGCTTCCCCTCACTCCTGTTATTTTTCTGTTAAACTAATTACTTTGTATTGACTTTCTTCAGCGGGGGAAAAAAACCTGCTAAAACGATCTGCTGTACAGTACCCTGGGCTTCAGTCTCGGTTACTTGGGGAGTACCGAACAGTTGTCACCTCAGACCCCAGCAATAGCATGAGAGGAAATATTGCATTGTCAGGCCATGCAAATGTAACGCCAACAGACGGAATTGAACCAGGGACCTCAGTGCATGAGCCTCTACTGCACGAGCTAAAAGGCAGCTGGCTGTAGACCAGACTCATTTAAGTGGTATCGGTGCCACTAGATGGGACTGGGCCCCACCCCAGGAGGTGTGCAGGTTACACAAACACTGCAGTGTAAAGAAAAAAAAGGGTCTGGCTTCAGAGAAATGAGAAGTGCAGCGGCTGAGTGGTTCAGGTACTCCACTGCAATCCAGAAGAGGTACGTGTGAGTCCTACTCGATCTCACCACCTCCAGTTTGCCCATCTGGAAAATGGATACCAGATCCATTGGGATAGGGCAGGCAAAGGTGGTCAGATACAATGCTGGTCACATCGCTCCCTTGCGTACAGTTGGCTATGAAACCAGGGAGCCTTAACTGCACCAGCCCAATGAGCCATTGGCTCGGGGGAACTTTGACTCTGGAATGAGTTTTAAGTGAAAACTTCAGTTACTTAGTTTTCTTCTCATCTCATCAATTTCAGGGAATCTAAATAGGATACTCTTCTCCCCACCAACATTAACGCGTCAAAAGCGGAATAGGCCTGAGGACAATCTTACCTTTAGGGAACTAGAATATACAAGAAGCACCTGAGCTACTGAGTAATTCCAAGAACAGGCAAATTAAACAGCTTTGGAGATCATGTTAGCACTAATCTTGTCTTTGTGACTAACTTGCTTGCCAATGACTTGTTGTCAAGGACAGGAAATGGCAAATACTCCAAAAGGCAAACAAAGCACATATCCTGGGGGGGAGAGGGTAAGAGCTCTTTTGCACTGATCAAATCAAAGCACTCGTCTCCATTACAAAAAAAGCCTAAATATGAGCAAGGGCCTCAAGCTAACATTTTGCACCTTTAAGGGAAAGACTGTGGAAACCTTGGAGCCAGGCTGCTCGAGCAGAACCAAGTCAGCAAAGGTTGAGAAGCAATAAAAGCAGTGATGGAATTGAGATAGACAGATGGGCCACAGGGCCATTAGACTGCATGATGATATGTAAAATGCCAAATATACATTACCTTCCAGACAAATTCTAGGTATAAAGGGTATGTATCTGATCATGAAGAATAGCTGTTTTAATACAGAGCCTTCTAATGACATCTAATTTGTTTCCATAGTCAGAATGATTCCCTTTGACATCTCCAGAGCTGATGGAAGGAAGATTTCAGTAAAATAAGTGACTGTTAATCAGACCTGGGTATGATGTTTATCCTGCGTATCGATTTCCCATTGTGCTATTGAGATAAGATGTGTTGTGTATACAATACACAGAAAGTATAGTAAGGTCTTGGAGATTTCATATGTTGGATTGGCTAATATCGTGCAAGTTCTGAAAGGGCAGAAAATATTACAGACAGTGGAGTTTCCATCAAGGGAAATACATATGAATCTAAGATGTGGCATTCCATTTCCCTATTGAAAAATGTGTCCATTTTGGCTTTTGGAGGTTGGATGCACTTAAGAAATATGCAAATATGTTGCCAGTCACTTTGCTACTGCACTCATGATAAGGATTTCAAAATACGAGACCATTACAGCATGATAGGATAAACCTCATGGTCCACTGAGAATACGATGAGTAGCATTAGTAAAAGTGGAAGCAATCTCAACTATTATACATTCATACATTAGATAATATAGGAAAATACCAGAATATTAGGCCCTCACTACATTACATATTCCAAGACCAGAACTGGAAATGCTAAAATACCATGAGAAAGGATGTTCTCACAGTGTTTACAATGAGGCCCACAAATCTCAGGAAAGCCTTTTTCCCTTGAGATTTCCAGATGATTTGATTTTCAGTCTTCAGTTCTGTTGGTTCAAGTAGAATGAATAATTTGGATATTCTTCAGAAAGAGATGCACTCAGCTGAACTGAACTCCTCCCTTGAACTATTGAGCTTTCCACAGCCCTGACCACCGCTGTCTGTGACAGGGACATTGCATGAATACCCATACACCCTAGCAATAGATTGCTGCATGGGCAAGTACACTAAGAGGACTTCTGCTTCAGTATCCTCAGATGGATGTATTCCTGCATGACCACGTGCAGTTCAGTTTGCTGAACTGACTCATTCTGCTCAATTCTCTCCATGATCCCAAGGCAAATGAGGCAAAGGACCGACCTGTGCTCATCAGCTAGTGGAAGAGTCAGGAAATGCCTTGCTACTCAGAAGGGGAATGTTTTTTTCAAGAATTATTTTGGCAAGACCAGAATGAAGTTCACAGCCTACGGGAAGAAGACAGTTCCACCAAAGTGAAAGTAGAGACGTAGGCAGTGGGGGGGAAATAGAGCTCTTTTGCCCTCTAGTGCACCAATTCACTACATTCTGTCCTATCTCACCCCCATGGGCTTGCACAAGATGTAAACGAGGAAGAGTTTGGCCCTTAGAGAGTTTACAATACAGCACACTGATCTACCAGCAGGCAACAGTATGTTGCCATAAGGTAGTGTATAACCCTGAGGAATGGATTTAAGAACAGCTTATTAACTCTGCATGCTGTTATTTTTCATGGAGAGACGAATCCAATGCCCACTGACATTGCTGGGAGTCTTCCCATTTACTTCAATGGGCACTGAATCAGGTCTTAAATAACTTTCCTTGAAGAGTAAAATGGGAAGCTACTTTCAGGAGGCTCTGCAACTGTGCGCTTTTAATGAGTCCTCCACTGGGCTTTATACATAATGAGGCAGCACAAGAGCTTCTGTCAGCACCTCAGTACCTAGATGTGTTACAGTCAAAGCTACAACAAACCACTGACTGGAGACCTGAACTCTCGGCTTGTTTGGCTAAGCTCGCGATTCACCATTGACCTCCAGTGCAGCCTGATTGAAAAGGAAGCTAGAACGCTGTGGAGTCTTATGCTTAGCTGCTTCCTTCATCCTCCAGAATGGCAAATGAACACTACAAGGTGTTCCTGTGCTGCTGAAATGATTTAATGTAATGTGCTGAAGGAGATCAGCAAGTCAAAATATCTTTCCGGAAGTGATTCTCTTGCTGTCTGTCTGACTCTCAGAGGGAGGAGAACAACAAATGGTGCAGCCGGAATACTGCTGCTGCTTTAAAAGTTTTACAAAATCTCCAAGTCATGGACTAATTCAGACTTTAGTTTTGATGAGGTACAATGCAGCAGGCTCAGCAGCAGCAGCAGCCCAGCCCTTTAACTTAGGTGCATTTGATCCCAAAGAGCATCTGGGGATTGGAGTCTCAGGGGCTCTCTTGTTTTTGCGTTCCTCTTTATTCATCATGTTTGCACTTCTCACCAGGCTAGGCAAGGAGCTTCTGTCTAGACAGAGACTAGAAACTTGAGTGTGGGGGAGAATAAGCCCAGTTACAGACACAGAACTGTTCACCTGAAATTAATTGATCTGAATATGGTTTGCATTGGTAGTAACTATTTGCAGAAATAGGACAGTGGTCTCAGTCCAATTACTGAGAACAGAGTGAGAGCACCTAGGGTTCTTCATCCCCAAACACATCACTAGGTGCTAAATGACACCATTTCTATCAGCGCTGGTAGACACTAAGGATCTCATTGACAGGTAGACTGAGTTTCATTCCGTCCTCTAGAGAGGTCTCCTTAAAAAAGGCCGAGTCACCCATTGGATGGACAATGCCGGCATGTCTCCAGTCACCAAGGCTGTCAATCCAACATCAATGTTCATTAATAATGATGGTAACACAAGCCTGTTTTTTTCTGTTCTCTATGCACAGCAATGAAGAGCCCCACACTCACCGCAGTAAGAGAGTTATCACCCTCAACCTAACGCAGGATGATGTTTATTTTTATTATAGTAACAGCTAGTGGCTTCAGCTGAGATCAGGGCCCCATTGTGTTAGAGTTTCTACAAACACATAGTACTCCTTAGGTGCTCTGAGAGTGGAGAGACATTTCAGGATAATGTCTTCAAGGTCTTTAATAGAGTGACCTCTGATAGCTACCTAGTACTCATGCTCATTATATCAACACAGAATGTAGCTCTTTGGTAAAGTTTACCCATTCATGCACAACTGAATCAATCTGTCGTGTCATACTTTCACAACAGAAAAGAACCGATTCTCTATTGCAAAGCAGATTTTCTTTGATAAAAACACCCTTACATTCCTTGATGGATAAATATAAAGATCTCATTTGCTTTTAAATCAAAGGAAAGAAATACAGATGATAATATTCATGTGTTTTGATTAAAGCCTTTTCCTAATAGCTATCCAGATCTTCCACGGCAGTTCCAATCTTCAAGAAACAAATAGAATTAATTGAGAAGAATGCCTCAAGATTGATACGAAATGGGTATAAACCAAGAGTAAAATATAAAGGGCTTGATCCTGTAATTGCTTTAGGAAAGAAACTTAACAGTCATGTGTAAGTTGTCTGCAGGGTTGGGCTCCAAATAATTTCAGGAAAACGGGAGAGTTAAAAAAATGAGACCTTTAGTCTTCACTGTGACAAAGTGCCATGGTGGTTCATTAGCTGTCCCCAGGAAATAAACAAATCCCAGGGGGTCTCACTGCAGAGACAGAGGGAAAGCGTATTCCGAATCTAGTAGGTTTTTTCATTACTAATGATTCTATAAATATTTAAAAGTAATCAAGCAGAGGCATCTGAAGTATGCACTAAGATACGTATGCCTAAATCAAGTGACTCATTGGAGGAAACATGTCAGGAAAGGCATTTTGGGACTGGATGTTTTTCTTTCTTTTTCTTCTTTTGCAATTAAGTTTTCCAATACTGAACCAGAAAGAAAATATAAATATGCACCAAGAAAAAGAGGCATCATCCAACACAGCCTGTTGGTCAATCCCGTAAAAACATACCAAGCAATAAAGACATTGTCACAATTCAGGGCAATTGCATCTGTATTCTCCCTCCATGGACAAGCCAGGACACCCACTCTAGGTTCCTAGCTCCTCAGCCATCCCCCGTCTTGGGTAGAGACACACAACTCTCTCTGGCTCCTGACTCCAGGCCACACAGTTCCCTGCCTTCACTGTGAGTTTCACGGTAAATCAAACTGTTTCAGCAGGCCTGCTTTGCTTTCTCCTCAGAGGCTAGTGTAATTGCCCACAGTTAATCCACCACACAATTTTTCTAAGCAAGCACATTTATTCTGAAGATAAAAGCATTTCGGAGACAACATACTGCATGCATGCTAATACATACTGCATGCATGCTAACAGCTTTCCATACATCCCCCCATTCCCAACTCCAGTCATCGCATGGGCCGATGACCCATCCTTCGACCTACCAAGGGGTTTTCTGTGGTTAGAAGTCCATAACAACTGTTAGCTCAGAACGGGCACTCCTGTAAATCTGAGAGTTCCTCCTTTATACAGTTTGTGCCTTTGATCTTGGGGCTCTGGGAACAGCAAACAATTGTCCTCCCTGCAAGGCATAGCTTCAAAGGGCTGGGTTTTGGCATAACCAGAGGCAGAGGGGATGGCGTAAAATTGCATTGACCTTCTCCTAGCGATTTCCCAGAAACTCAACTTCACACTATTGTCCCAACAGTTCATTGTCTGCCTCATTGCCCAGTGTAGTCCTTTGATCACCCAGACCCACAATATTACAGAATCTTTGCATTTAATACACTGGACTCCAAAGATACTTAAACCTAATTCAGTCAAATCTCCCAAAGTACAGGGAATTCCATCTGTCATAGACAGATTATTTTCTGCCTTTAAATATTCCCCTTATACCTTAAAATAGTGTCAGGGGACAGAATCTCCAAGCCTCACACCCAAATGCAGGATAAATAGGATTTATCTAAGAGGGCTCAACCTACTGAAGTCCTGATTCCCATTCCTCTGCTCAAACCATTACTCAACAACAGGGCTATTCATTCCCAAGACAACCTGGGGCAGGAAGAGTGGGGGGAGACATCAAGAGAATGCAGCTCTTTTCCAACATCTTGTCTCCAGAAATCCTAGAGACTGATGCCTCAACATCTGGGCACGTTCTTCACTTGTCAAAGAGTGAAGAGTGTCACGGGACTTGCCAGCAATCTACCAAGCATAAACAGATGACGATGCGTCACAGTCTGGAAGGCTCTAAATCAGTTAAAGGTACTTTGGAGATTTACGTTAGCATGTGTTGAACCAAAGCTGTGATCAGGACTTTGCAGAGAATCCTACACAATAGTTACAGAGCATTTGCTTATCTTGCAGTGTGGTTGGGTTTGGTGTACACTTTAGTGAGATGTCCCTGTCAAAATGCTTTGTGACAAGTAGACTGAGCAGCACATATACACAGGCTATATGTGAATGGGGCTTTGGGACAATTACAGAATAGTGTCTATGTTTGCAATCCAAAATATAGCTTCTTTTATCAGCCTCCCTTATGTAAACTAATCCACACTTACACCCAGGATACTGATTGACCTCAGACTATGTTCCAGGGGAGTTGGGATCTGAAGAACACAAGACTTATCTCACTGGTTAGCAGTCAACCTGTTACAGAGTGGCAGCCTGCCAATACAGAGTGATCTGCTGACCTGTCAAAGATCCACACATAGATCTTCCTGACAAACCGATACATCCTTTTGTGACAACATGAGGTTGTGCTACAGTACTGGTCAGTTTCAACCCCTTCCCCCCGAAACTACACACCTTCAATAGCCAGCTTTCGTGTTTAAATACTGTGATAATTTCTGGTTCCCCAACACTCAAAAAATACCAGAAAGATTGTATCCACTGCTCTTACAGTAATGCATTGCTTAACAAAACAAACAAATAGAATTTTGTCTTAAACAACTTAAGCTGGGTCTAAATGACAGTTTTTTGGCATGATACAGTCTAACTTCATACAGTTTAAAGATTTGAAATCCTGACCTAACTACAGTCATTGAAAAGCACATGTGGCTAATTATCAATATTTGAACAACACTGGGGTTTAAATTTATCCTCAAAAGGATATATATGTCCATTTAAAGCCAGATTGCTGTCTGATTTTTCTTTTTGTTCACTATTGCTACAAACATCACCCACATCTGCTATAACTGAAAGCAATGAGAAAGAAATATATTGTTTCGTTTGTTCACTTTTTTCCATTTGACAGTACTTAGCACATAGTCTGCTTCACAGTGCTTTACCTATGTGTGTGGGTTTTACATGCAGCAACGGGGAAAGAAAAGTATGTTTAAAAATTGGAAAATGTCATTGTAAAACAAAACTAAAAAAGGCAGACAAACTCAGAGATTGGTGCGGTATCTAAAACTATTTTTAACACATTTTAAAAATATTGATTGGATTTCAAGTTGCTGATATTCCTTCAATCACAACAGTACACAAGTACTGCCATGATGAACTCATTTGGTCTACTTGTGCATAGTTGGTTACATGTGTTTTCCAGGATCAGAATCCCCATCCATCCCATAATTCTCACATATACATTACTACCAAAGCTAATATTTCACTGCCATAATCATTTTACATAGTCATAAAATTTAGAGATGATCCAAAACATGGTATAACATTTTTCATTGCAGAATGTGTAAATAACACCCTATAGGGAAGCATCATCATAGGCACATCACAAAGGGGAAAAAAGTGCAACAGCAGAAAAATGTAATGAATTCTTCCTAAAACAGATGGCGTGGTGTCAAAAAAAGTTGACATTAATAATTTTCAGGAAGGAATAAAGTTTGTACATTTAAGTGTGTTGATTAGAATTGTTATTTAACTCATTCAGATTGTTATCTGCTGGGGAAAGTGGTAATGCCCAATACAAATGTTAATTTCAAAAAAATCAGTAATTACTTGAAAATGTAATTGATTATGGCTCCAATCCTGCAATCGGAGCCATGTGCATATGTATATCAAAGACACACACATCTATTCTGCTTAATTTTGATCTCTAGGGCTGAACTATGAGCTTGCCTTGTTTTGTGGCCCCTGGAGCAGGCCAGGAGGCAGACAGTGACTCTGAGATTGGTAATCAGCCTCCTGGGTTTCTCCTTGCTCTGAGGGGGAAGTACCCTGCACCAAGTCTATGGCCAATGAAAGCTATTTTCCTCAAAGAGCTGGCACAGCTATGCTGACCCCTGTGTTGGGGCATGGTGCAAAATTCTGCCCATTCCCCACCGTGGCCTTCCCACTCCTGCTTGCATGCATGATGGACGGAACGTGAGAAGAACAGGAGTAGTTGTGGCACCTTAGGCCCAGTCTACACTGGGCGGGGGGATTGATCTAAGATACGCAACTTCAGCTATGAGATACACAACTTCGCAGCTCCCATTGGCCCGGAGCAGCGAACCACGGCCAGTGGGAGCCACGATTGGCCAGACCTGCAGATGGGGCAGGTAAACAAACCGGCCTGGCCTGCCAGGGGCTTTCCTTACACAAGTGGTGACCCCTGTTTGAGAAACCTGGCATAGCTGACGTCGACGTATCTTAGATCAACTTAGATGGACTTACTTCGCGTCCTCAGGGCATGGGATCGACGGCCGCTGCTCTCCCATCGACTCTGCTTCCGCCTCGTGCCCTGGTGGAGTTCCGGAGTCGACGGGGACATGACGCAATACATCGATCCCCGATATATCGATCACTACCTGCCGTACCCTTAGAGACTAACAAATTTATTTGAGCATAAGCTTTCATGGGCTACAGCCCACTTCTTCGGATGCATAGAATGGAACATATAGTGAGAAATATATATACACATAGAGAACATGAAAAAGTGGAAGTAGCATGTGAGACTGCATCTTCCCTGTACAACTACTCACAGCGAGAGTAGCTCACATGAACTTAAGGGGTCGCCCAACACTTCATTACAGCCCTGTGCATTGCATAATTTGCTCCTTCGCTTGCAAGAAAATCCATACACTATCCTGTTTAGTGTTCTGTAATCACCAGATTCTTTGCCAGCAGTTTAAAAATTCAAATGTGGTGGCATTCACTTTAAATAATGCCACTTTATCTAGGGCAAGACCTGGCTCATTAAGTTGATTAAACTGACACCCACTCTGATCTAGCAATAAGATCTTTGAATGAGACCTACCTCATCATAGACACTGTCATTTCTGCTGAAGTCTCCAACCTTTCTTGGAAGTACATGGACATGAACGTGCTGAAAATTCAAAAACAACAAACAATGGTGATTATCTCGATAATTTTTGTAGGCTGACAGTGATGTTTCCTTACATCCTATTACTACACACTGGCTCCCACTCTATTCTTATCATAGGAGAAAAATGTTACCCTGTTCTATAACTGTACTGCAAATCTTCGGAGACTACATAGGATGAAAAATATGAGAAAGCAACTTTGCTGTAATATGAGCTTTTGAGTGAAATGCCAGAAAGTTTAGGAATTATTCAGAGTTGTCAGTCTGAGCTGTATTTAGTCAGTGCTTTGAAATGACAGCATATCTTAAAGCTGACTGTTGTGACTTTGAAACTGACAGGAATAAGAATTTGCCAACTTCGGACTGCATTAGAAGGTAGATAGCAGGTGTAAGCCGGGGGCTGCAGGGTCAGGGTTACATAGTGTTGGCTCGGCAGTGTTCTGAGAAGACTACGCGATAAAGGAAATTCTCCTCAGACTCTGCTGTCAAACCACACAGCTGTTCAGGTAGCAATGGCATTGTGGGGAGGTCACATGGGGATGTACAGAATGCCTAACAGAATGTATTTTGCAAGACTAAAAAAAGACATATTAAAGTTTTGCTTTTACAACATCTTCCAAGAAAGTGGAACCTGAACGTTGCTAGTATAATCTGTGGTGGAGCACCCTGGTGGCATAAAACCCACTGGGAGTCCAGGTTCTGGGAGTGCAAAGGGCTCACAACTCTTATGAGGAAGAAGAGTTAAGGGATGAGCACAGCCAGAAAGGGCGTGTGGAAATGAAGAAGCCCACAGATGTCAATGGGAGTCTTTCTATTGTCTTCAATGAACAAGGGATCAGGCCCCAAAGTTCCCTCCATATTCGGCAGAACCCCGGCATTGGTAGCTGCAAGAGCACCACTCTCCATCAAAAGCATTTCTTCCTTGTTAGCTGCTTTCAAGAGGTGTGATGTATTGCTGACATCAACAGCTCGACTAAGATTGGCCCTGTTGTTCTATGGAGAGAAAGGGGCTATATTTAATCATGAACTCTGGGGAAAGATGGGTAACTCAATAATTTCAAATAAAGAAAAGGAGATAAAATTCAAACAGGTGAACCCTCATCTTTTAATAATTATTACTGCTAAGAATCCTCACACCTGAGCTTGTGGAGAGCTTCAGACTAAGCTTGTGCATGACTAGCCTGGCGAACAGCAAACCAGGCTATTGCAGCATATTTCAGCATCCGAGAAGAAGTGCTAAGGTGAATGGACGTGCAGCCCAACTGAGAGACACTCCTACAGGATTGAAGCCTTGTGCCAGCTGGCTCTAAATTCAACCACGAAGCCTATCACAGATACTGCTAGTACTGAGGCAAACAAATCGGTAATTGAGTCCTAAAGTTCAAATATGCCTCTGGACAAGCTAGAGAAGGAGTGGGAGAGGGGCAGAGAGTGAGCGAATTAAAGTCCAGCTGCAGCAGCCTGTGCATCTGTGGCCACAGCAGTAAACCTCACAATCTCTCTCAGATATCTCTACAGCACCCATTAGCGTGATATCTGAGCCTATACTAGAAATTATATCACAGCCATGGGATACTGAGCATTCAGATAATGCTTTCCAGTTTGAGCCTTTAACAGCTCCTCTCCTCTCCCCCAGCCCAGTGGGTAGCTAAGTATCGCTATTCGGTCACAGTGGGAACCCTCGGATACAGCGCCCAGACTCCTTCCTGATGTAACTCACTGCAGTCAGTTTGAAACTCACTTTTGTCCCTGACTCCCTCCATAGCATTAGACAAGTCATGTCAGTCAGTCTGGCCCAACTCTATCTTGGATTCAGCCCCACTGGCTGCAGCAGCAGCTGGCCCAGGGAAGCTCCTGTGATGTGTACAAAGGAAGATTCAGGAGCTGGAGGCAGCCATTCTCAGCAGAGAGCTGTCCTCCGGGGGCTCCCCTGCCAGCAGAGAAGCCACACGAAGAGCATCAGGCCAAACTCCCCTTTGCAAAGGCTTTTCCAGGATGGATTGAGGGGGCCACAAAATGGCAAGATGGCTTTGCTGTCTCTTTTCCTGCTCTCTCTCTTTTTGTAACCCATCCCTGAAAACAATCCTTCAATTTGTCATTGGGGAGGGAGAGCAAAGGGTCCTAGACAGACTAGGATTTAGCTGGTGATGATCCTGCTTTGAGCAGGGGGTTGGACTAGATGATCTCCCGAGGTCTCTTCCAGCCCTGATATTCTATGCTTCTATGTTTGTACAAAGCCTCATACTCAGTGCCTAGATAGGGTGGAGCTGGGGGCATCAGAAGCAGCCCTGAGTGCTTTATGCAAAGTGTTATCCGGATTTTGCCCCAGTATCACCCACTGAGCTGCAAATCAATCCCCAGTGATGAACCACAGAACACACAGCTCAAGTGCAGACTGAGCCCAAAAATCAAAATTATTTTGCCTGTTTGTTTGGTAGGAAATTTACATACTGCGATACGGTGTTGGCTTCAGTCCATGAGAAGCCTTTGCTCACTGGAATAGAGAGAAATTACAGAAGACGTTTCAGTTAGCAAGGTAGTCTGAATACCTCTCCCTTTCTTCCTAGACTGCCCTAGAGAAAGCTAAGGCATACCCTATTGTTTATGCTGAAGAAAAATAATACAGAAAAATAATAATCAGGTTACAGCTGAAGATGCTTTTTGTAGGTTAAAAACTGTGTTTTTTGAGTAATACATCAGTGATAGTGTACTGATAGTGGATTATACTAATATATCATGAAAGCGATAGTGCTGGTATGATGTATTAGTGCAATACATCATCTGGGCATCATTGCTCTGATGATCTATTGCTCAAAACCACACTGCAAGCTGAAAGTTGCTTGTTGGTACCACTGGGCCTTCAATTTTACATTTGGAAAATTAAGGATTTTCAAGAAAAAGAAGAGAATGGAGCTTAAAGGTTGTGCTGGAAATTTCACCGGACCAGAAAGATTGTGGGGTGCTTCTTCAAATTAAAATGTACACTATATTCTGTAAATAACCTGCCATTCAGTTTCTCTCCTTCTGGAACACAGGTCTTGATAGTTCCCTGACACTGGAATGTTGGAATGCATTTCTGTCCATTTGTCTATAGCCTTATATCAGCTAGCTAGTGGTAGATAAAGACAAACAGAGCTATTTTTAATAGTAGTTTTCATTTCTGTGGGAAAGTGTCCCCAGGTATATTTGGGATAGGCACTATATATGACAGACACACACAATCTGGGCAATTCAAATAGGAACATGGTCCAAACCCTACTGAAGTCAATGGGAAGGCATCTATTGATTTCAGTGGACTTGGACTCAGGCTTTAAGACTGAAAAAAGCAGTAAGATACAGTGCACGCTGACTTTCACTGTAAATGTTCCCTACTGTGACCCTCTATCCAGGAGGGCTGCCTCCGATTAGAATTAAAAAGGAGAAATACAAAAGATACACCAACTGTATTAAAAAAAACAACCCCCGCCCATGTTTATATCAGCAGCTGGGCCACTTAAAAACAGTAGGACAATTGCATGGTTCATTCCCCTTTACTATTTGCATTACGATTTTATGGAACGCGATATGTTGTAGAACAAAATCTAACTACCCTATTTAAAAACCAAGGGGGATGCTTTTCAGATGAGGTAACCACAACCAAGTAAGAAAGCAGGTGCTTTGACTGCAGATATCCGAGATACCTTTTTTTAATGCTCTGAAAAGAACATAGAAGACAATCTGAATTCGCTCTACTGCTTGTGTAGTCAAGCAAGAGCTGCGAGGTACAATTACATTTGAAGTGGTTTCCTTCTCTTCTGCTTTCCTGAGAAAATAAGGGGATAAAATAGCAGAGTGGACCTGGAGGTGGCATGTGGTGAAAAACATCTGGGACAGGGACCTTACACCTTCTTTCATTTGCCTTCCAATTTAACAGCTTTCTAGGTGGGTTTTTTGTGTATTTTTTTTTATGGTTCTTCATTCATTTTTTCTTTCACTAAGGCCTTGATCCAGCAAGGCCCTTAAGCACTGGCTCAACTGCTGCATGTAAATAGAATCATTAGGTTGATTGATTCAAGGGGACGATTCACATGCTGGAAATTAGGCACGTGCTTTACTGCATTGCTGGATAGGGGTCTATGTTTAGTTCTCAGACGCCACCTGACAGCCAAAGACTAAGCGCCAGATCCTCCTGTGTGACCTGGATGCTCTGAGACTCTTCAATGGCACAGACCATCCCTACAAGATGCTTAAGAGCCATGTGAAAATTCCCCCTGATCACAAAGACAGCGTGAGCTTGTGATTAGAGCACTGGGACCCTGTCCTATTCCAGTCTGCTGCTTACATTGGGCAAGTCACTTAACATCTCCATACCTCAGTTTCTTCTCCCACCCTTCATCAGTCTTGTCTCTTTAAATTACAAGTTCTTCATGGCAGGAAGTGTTTCTGTACAGTGCCTAGCACAAAACCACCCTGATTTCATTTGGGGGCTCTAGGCACCCCTGTAATAGAAATAATAAATAATAATAGCAGCTCATGCACCTCCCTCCTATCTACGCCCTGGGGCAAGGGCTATGGCCAGTGTCATCCCTATGGCTGGGATTCCTGAACGGCACTCTAGGGCCATGGGCAGATAGCATAACATAAAGCAGCCCTGAGGTTGCTCTACTTTACACTGGTAAAAATGGCCAAATGGCTTCCAGAATAGGGAGGGAAGATGAGAAGATAGGGTGGAGAGGTGGCTTTTAACTTCCTTCCTGACCTGCACCGAGCTGCAGCTGAGCTATGCTCAGGAGCTGGGCCTATGTCTTCTTTGCCTATAATCCATGACGATCTGTCAGATTAGATTACTTGCTGACCTCAGAGCCTCTTAGTAGTTTCACAGTGTTCTCTTCCAGTGAATTTAGCTCAGGAGAGAGGTAACAGATCGACAGCCCTTGGAAGCTGAGGTCCAACCCGAATTCATAGAAAAAGTGCAGTAGGGGGACTAATTGTGTTCATGCTCGTCCCGCCCACCCCAGGGTAATTAATGTGCCCCACCCTTTCTTGGAAGGACCACAAGTAGCGAAGAGAGCAGGTCACTCTCTAGATCCCACGCCCTTCAACCGTCAGCCCCGCCTCACTCCACCGAACAGCTTCCAATCACTGCTGAGCTGCATTTTCTTTTTCTTAAAGAGCGCTCTTTGGTTTCCCATTATTTTGATACAACAATCCATGGTACTGACATCAGGACAGAGATGTGTGAATTTACACTTGCAGTGTTTTGTGTGTTTAACTACTGGTTTTGATTCTGTTCGGATTTGGCATGTTCCAAACACCAGTGTGTGCCAGTCACAGAAGAAATCCCCCAAATGCTCTTTTTAAGACCTTCAGAAAGTAATGCCTTTTAGACTGCAAGCTCTCCCGGGCAGGGACTGCCCCCTCTCCTGTTCGAAAGGTGCTGACCACATTTTAAGTGCTCCCTCAATATGAAGAATAATCAAAAAACACCAATTGCTACTGGGGAGATTGATCAGACTGCATGACAGGAAGCAGTGACAGCCCCATCACTTGACAACCCAGAATGCCCTGTAAGAAGTAAGCTTGCTTGGGACAGGGAACTGACTAGATCCAGCAGATCTTTGCCATCTCCAACATTTGTGTTTCAATGAAGGAATCTTAGGCTCAGGGCTATGCAAAATTTTCAATGTGACTTTGGAAGTGGCAGGCTGCCTAGGTCATTCAAGAGTGCATTAATCTCTCTAATATTGAAATCTGGCAAAGAGGCAGGTGTCTGTGGGAATTATACCTCTAAAGAATCATACCAGTGAGCGTGAGCTGCAAAATACTTGCAAAAATCTTAGCCAAGAAAACTGGAGCCTGTTTTCCTAGAGATAATTCATCCGGGTCAGGTGAGTTTTGTTTTAATATTACAGGCCATGCACAGAGTGATGCCTATAGCTAAGGTGGTATACATCTATAAAGAGAGAATCAGTCCCCTGGCACTAGTTATAGATATGTCTGTTTATAGGCTAGGAATAGCTTGCAGAAGTGGATGCTGAAGGTGATTTTGGCAACAGATGGAATGCTAAAGACAGGTGTTGAATCAGCCATCATTAACACATGGCACCGTGAAGGATATAGAAGATCCTGTACTATTTTATTACTATTATGTGTGCCATTTCGCTGGTTAAGCAGCAAAGAATCCTGTGGCACCTTATAGACTAACAGATGTTTTGGAGCATGAGCTTTTGTGGGTGAATACCCACTTCCTCAGATGCATGTAATGGAAATATCCAGGGGCAGGTATATATATGTGTGCTAGCAAGCAAGCTAGAGATAACGAGGTCAGTTCAATCAGGGAGGATGAGGCCCTGTTCTAGCAGTTGAGGTGTGAAAACCAAGAGAGGAGAAACTGGTTCTGTAATTGGCAAGCCATTCACAGTCTTTGTTCAATCCTGAGCTGATGGTGTCAACTGCTAGAACAGGGCCTCATCCTCCCTGATTGAACTGACCTCGTTATCTCTAGCTTGCTTGCTAGCACACATATATATACCTGCCCCTGGATATTTCCATTACATGCATCTGAGGAAGTGGGTATTCACCCACGAAAGCTCATGCTCCAAAACGTCTGTTAGTCTATAAGGTGCCACAGGATTCTTTGCTGCTTTTACAGATCCAGACTAACACGGCTACCCTCTGATATTTGGCTGGTTGTTATACTGCTTGTTGCAGGGTTACAAGGATAACTTTCAATAGGAAAGGAAACAATAGCCCAGCTAAGAGTTTGTCGGCACTCATCTGGGGCTATGAACTGTAATACGTTACATCCAGCCACCACTGGCGGGATGCACAAACTGGTTCAGGAGGCCCAGGACAAGGAACTGGGGGCCCTGAAGACAGACAGGGAACCACAAGGGTGGCACGGGGCAGATTGTCCCCCCCCACACCCAGAAGTGGAGGTGTCTGGATGAACTAAGCCTATCTAAATTTCAGTAAAACAAAGTGTGAGAGGTAATAGCCTTTATTGGACCAACTTCCATTGGTGAGAGAGACAAGCTTTCGAGCCCCACAGAGCTGTGAAGCTGGGAATACCTTTCCCAGAGGTGAAGAAGAGCTCTGTGGGGCTCGAAAGCTCGTTTCTTTCACCAACAGAAATTGGTCCAATAAAGGCTATTACCTCACCCACCGTCTCTCTCTAATATCCTGGGACAGACATAGCTACAACTACATTGCATATAGGTTAGACAACTGCTCACAAGTCCTCTGTGGTTTTATCCTTTTCTCTTGTTACACTTTGATTTCTTCTGGTTTGTCTCACTGTATTCTCACATTGGTCACAAGCCCCAAAGGGAAGTCTTATAGGGCATCCAAATCACTCGGGCCTGCTCTGCAATCATAACTAGTATAAAGCGTTTGCAGTCAAGGACCCAGTCTGGAGTGAAAGAAAGGTGGGATTCCACAGAGGGAGGTGAAGACTCAGAGCCTGTCACCTGTGCAGCCTGCACTTGGGGGGCGGATGTGTGTGTCAGAGGTATGGCCAGCCCTGCTCTGTGACAAGCATTACAACCTTCCTGGCAGATAAAGGCACTGATCAGGACAAGCCACTTTCCCACTTGTTACTGAGCTGTGCTCTGCGACCTGCGGTGACATGCCCCAGGCACAACGTTACAATCAAAGGGACTGTGGTTGGGAAAAGAGCAGAGTTTTGCTGACCGCACTTTCTTGTTTGCCTGAGAACTTCTGCTGTCCATTCCAAAGACACTGGATTTTACAGGAGAAAAAGCTTCTCATGACAAGATTCACAGCAAGAATTCCAGAATAATATCCAGCCTTTGAGTAAGACTGAGAGTGGGTGACAAAGGGTAACATACACACTACTTAGATAGCAATATGAAAAATAGAACAATTCTCCCTTCTTGTAAATTGGTCTTCCTATAGCACATCCATTTGTTATTCTTGATTAATCACTTGATTAGTTGGCCCTGTAACAAAAGCACTCTGTAAAAGAAAGGTCTGAACACCTGTAGGTAGTTTGTTACTAGAAAAAGCTCTCTACTGGAGGTGAAAACATTATCTAAAAGTTTTATCTGTAAGTTAGTAGGTTCAATAAAGTTGTTGTTGTTGTGCAATGCGAACAACTTCAAAGGCGCAGCCCTTCCCATTCATCAGTTTTCAGCAAGCCCCACCTAGGTAGGTCTAGAGACCAGGCATCTACAAATTCTTGGTTTGTCCTGGTTTCCATCTAGCTGGTATGGAGAGTCCCCTCCCAAGTTCTCACTAACTCTGCACCTCCTACAGAGGCTTCCCTGGTTCCTCTGCCTGGGAGCACTGGAGAGCTTTCACCAAGCTGCCTTCTTCTCAGCAAGATCCTTGAACCTTCACTGGCTGCCCTTGTATTCCCCAGGAGACCTGGGTCCTGGTCACAGATTCCCATCACAGAGGGCCAGCACTGAGAGGCAGAATCAGCACTAGTGGCTCACCTGTAACAGAGGAGGTTACAGGCATGGGTTGCAGGGAGGACAGTGGTGCTTTTAGCTGTGACAGAGTGCTGGGGAGAAAGGGAAAGCTTGGAGGGGAAGATACTGAGTCTAGTATTGGTCATTGAGGTGTAAGATGATGGTGAGACATGCAGGAGATGTCAGAGATGCGGGGGGATTGGATTAAGGGAGACAGGCTGGAAGCTGAAAGATTGAGTCATCCAAACAGAGATGGCAGCTGAAGCTTTGTGAGCAGATCGGAACACCTAGAGACAGGGTGCAGAGACAGAAGAGGACCAGGGAAACAACCCTGTGGGAGAATGGGGGAGATCTCCAGGCAAGTCCCATGATGCTTTTGCTTTTTCCTTGCTTCCAAGGGCTAAGCTGCAGGGCTGTACTCAGACAGGTAACCCGAGCAGCCACTCACACTGCTGTGGCCACACTGCTAGTTTTAGCACGCTAGCTAGATCAGCGCTAACGTGTGTGTACATCTGCCCGAGCTGGGAATGCCACCTCCCAGTGCCAGCCTAGCCAAACCCTTAGAGGAGTATATTTTCAAACAGCTCCCACGGAGAGATTTACCAACTCAGAGATCCAGTGTCCTCAGTAAACGACGTATGTGTCGACGACTAGGAAATGTTACAAAGAGGAGCTGTGGGTGGGCAGGAACAAAGACCTCTGACACCATAATGATAGGAACGGAAGGGAAAACTACTCAAGAACCTTTTCAAACCCACTCAAGAGCTGAGGTTAAAACGTACACAGCACAGGGGAACACTGAGCATTTACTGGAAGGCAGCCAAAAAGCAGGAAACCTGGCATGAATCATGATAATTAGCCCATGCAGCAGCACCATTTGCATCAACGTGGGTCCTATGACACTGTCTTTCTGAGAGGTAACGAGGGACTGAGTGAAAGTGAACCAGGCTGGCATTACTGCCACTGAGCTGAAAGCAGGCTCCTTGCCCCCTCACCCATGGCCCGAGGCTCAGCACTTGAGAACAACTCTGTGGAAGTCAACAAAGTTCCACTGCCATAAAGCTGGGACAGAGGAGAATCCGGCCCACCTCTCTGCATGAGCCATCCTATCACGCCGTTCTGTCTCTACAAGCTCTGGGGACTATTCTAGGATCATATAAACAATCCAGGAGATAAGGTTGGGACTGGGAATCAGGCACTCAGCTACCACTGAAATGCCACAGAAACTGGTTATTTAATTCCCTTCAGCTCCTTTCAAAATCCCTGCTTCCGGGGGCAGAGCCTCTCCTTTCAATGGGCTGAATGCTGCAGTCCAGACCCCTGCAGCACTCCCTTTAACTCAATGCCCTGGGTGAGGAAGGAAGGGTTTGGCCCAATGAGAGGTATGTCCTTGTGTTAATTTTAACCAGAGGTACTCTCCCATCTGTGCATGCAGAGTGAACAACTGTGCCCTTTATGTGAGCAAGGGCTGCAGCCAAAGGACATTGATTTCAGCAGGTTTCCTTCCCCATCAGAGCCAGAAAAGGCAAGGGCTGTCTGTCCTGTCATTCAGCTCCTTTGTGCCACTACAGGGGTACAGAGGGGCTGGATTCTGGCTGCAAATAGCCAGCACAGAATGTTCAACAGAGGGGGAAGACCCTGCCGGTGCATCTGAACTGGGTCTAAGGCCTGCACCTCTGTTCCCCCAGGAGCTGTTTTCAGAATTGTTAGGGCCAGGGGCTTGCCAAACCAATTCCTGGCCAGATCCTGCATGGTGCCAATAGGAGCTGTGGTACAGCCCTGCCCTGGTTGTGTTTACTTTGTTGTCAAGCAGTAACAATGCTGTAGGATTTACATAGTATCTTTCACCCAAGGATCTCAAACCATTCTCCAAATAGCAGTGAATTGAAAACCTTGCTGCACCCTTGTGAAATATCATCTCCATTTTACAGATAAGGCACAGAAAGGTGAAGTGACTTGCCCAAGGTCCCACAGGAAGCCTGTGGCAGACTCCAGAACAGATCCTGGATCACCTGGCTCTCAGTCCTATCCCTTGCCCTAGATCAGCCTTTCTCCTTAATATCCGTATCTGCTGCAAAGCATTGAGATGCAAATTTAAACTGTGACTGCATATTCCCCCTCAGTCTTTACTTACGCCGTGATGAATGCATATTGCCTTAACACTTGCCATACACATAATTACAGTTCTTTAATTTGCTTCAATAACATGTATTATAATAAACATTTACTGCTCCACGAATAAACACAGAAATGAAGCTCCTAATGGGGGTTATGTGTTTCAAAGCCATTCATGGCATCGGTAAAGTCTCTCTCTACACTTAATGAAAGCCATTTCCATAATCTGTGCATTATTGCTTAAGCCTCCCTTTAGGAATATTTTACAAAGTAAAATTTCTGTGAAATATTATCAGCCCAAAGAGGAAATGTTAAGAGGATGATCAAATTGTCCTGTTAAAGGGACAGCGCATGCTTTCATGTCCCTCCAGAGATGCTAACACACTAATTATGGGGAATGTGCTGGCTAATTATCTCACTGGTCCAGTGCATTATGACTGTGCTTTTCACTTCAGAGACCTCCTTTAATGAAAAGAATGGGAGCCCTCTAAAAGGTCAGATACAAAGGGCAATAAAATGCTAATTTATTTTCTAGCGCTAATCAGATACATTTCAAACCCCCAAAAAATCTTGTGAGGTTCAGCAGGCTCCAAGAGGCAAAGGTAGAACCAAGAAGTTAATGACAAATATTCCTGTCCAGAGAGTCTGATACAGCTTAACTCAATCTAATTCATAACATCCCATAACTAATATCCAGGGGTTGATCCTCACCTCATGGAAGTTACTGTGAGTTTGACCATTGGCTCTGATAACAGATGGACCTGGTACCTGAAATAAAATCTAAAGACCACTGATGTCACTGGAAAGACTCCAGAGGACTTTCAGGTCCCTAGAGAATTAATAATCTCTCTCTCTCTCACACACACCCACACACGCGCACACACGGTATTTCTCCACATGCTTGGGGACAGCTGAGATCAGGGGTGAAATATACCTTGTCTCCACTAGAAGGAAATAAGAGTGTCCAAAATAGTTCCAACAGTCCAACCTCTCTTGAGGACAAGAGCGGGGATGGGAAAGATGGAGGGCCATCAGAGAAATTCAATTGTAAATGGATTTACGCAGGAGACAAAACAATGACTTGCTTTTTCGGGAGGGGGATACTAATATCTCCTTTGGATGGTTATCTGTTACACAATTGTTGCAAGTATGTTCTAGAGGGACAGGGTTCGTTTCTGAGGGACTGAAGTATTGTTTATGTCTTCTTCCTGGCTTCTCTTCCATTCATTAGAGCCATACAAAGAGGGACCACTGCAAGGAGAAGGTAAAGATTTTCAGAGACAGTCCCTAAACCAAGCCCCATAACTCTGGGTGAATAATGAAATATCATTCAAGCTGCACTGCTTGTCATCACAGGATCAGTCTGTTGGCCAAAGCTCCCCAAGCTTTGTGTCAGTCATGAGTCCTCTTCCATCCCTGAGAGCCACATTGCCTTAGAAATGGTGATATCTCTGTGCCTAGGTGCAACAAGCTCAAGACCAAATAAAGTTATTTATATACAAAAACTACAGCACGCAGCCATCACTCCTTGAATGTAGGAATATTTTTCTGTTTTACTGCCAAGTCTGCACATTCATCTGAATGCTTTCGCTGCTTCAGTGAAATCTTTTACATGGAAAATGATCTTCTGCTATAAAAAGCTGATTGCAGGCGATTTAGTATTTCAAAGAGGGCAATTTATGTGACGAACAAAAAAAAAGTTCAATAGAAACAGAATTTTACTTAATCAGAATTTTGTTAATGTTTCAGTGTGGTTTTCTCTTCATATTTTTCCTCCCACGGTACTGGCCTCTATCTTTCATTTAGCTTGAAACAGAAGAACTTAGCTAAATCATGATTTTTCTCTATTTGCTTATATGTCATTTTCCAATCTAGTCTTCACCTTGTATTTAATGTGTTCTTAGAGTCATCACATGCGCAGGTGCCAGTCTTGCAATTGCTTGGACATATCCTCAACTTTAAGCCCCTGAAGTCAATGGAACTGCTCATACGCTTTAGAGTTAAGCAAATTTGTGAGTGTTTGCAGGATCAGAGCCTATGTTTTCAAAAGGGCCGAGGCCAGCCATCCCTTTTGACTAACACAGTTTTATTCACAAGGGGCAAAACTCTTGTTTATTTCAGTGGTGCAGGATCAGGCTCAAAATGAATTGCAATTGTAAATCTCAGTACTTGCACCTCTTGCCACCTGAGTTACATCTGCAGGGAGGATGTTCGAGACTCAGGCAATCAGATTTATCCCTGCAGTTCAATTCTGGGTGCCAAATGCTGGGACAAATTACATCTGCCAAAGGGAACATAGATCCTTTAAATCGGTCATCTCAGGCCTGATTCAAAGCGCACTGAAATGAATGGAAAGACTCATTGACTTTGGATCAGCCCCCGAAGAACGGCAGGGTGTCACCACCAATGTTATCTCAGGTTTGTGGTGGTGTTCTGTTTCTTTATTTGTTTTTTTATAAAACTCAAGGGCAAGCCCACTCGAAGGTCTCGAAAAATCAATCTCTACACATTACTGAGTGTGACTAGCAGCAATGCGAGTTACCATCCAGAGAAGGAAGGATCTCATCTCCCAAACTGATGGTGCAGATGCTCGTTCATTCTTGTGCTGCTCTAGCAGCAGGCGATTTCTTCTTACTCTTCTTCAGATTTGGCCTGAATCTGCTCCATTAAAGTCAGTGGCAAAACTCCCATTAACTTCAACGGTGCAGTATCAGGTCCCTTCTGAGTTAAAGAAAGACGACATCAGAGCTGGTCAAAAATGTAGAAGAATAATTACAAAAATCATCCCAACCTTTTGTGGGTTTTAATCCCAATTTAAAAACAGCTTTCTTCCCCAGGTAGCACTTTGCAATCAGACGTTATCACATTTTGTTTTTCTTTGCCTTGTTCATATTAGACTCTAAACTCTTCTGGGCCAGGACTGCAATTTACTAAATGTCTGTACAGCACCTTGCACAAAACGACCCTGAGTCAGTCTAGGCCATTATGCACTTGTACAATAACAATAATCATCAATCCAAAGAAAGGCATCATTCATTAGTAATTGGTGAAAAACAACACAGCCGTTTCACTTTGCAGATTTAATTAAGGAAATGTATATCTATTCAACCCTTCTGTATATTCATGAGCCATTTACAGGCAAATGGTACACTTAGTAACAGAGCTCGTCTAGTGCACCCTAACCTTGATCCACATGAATTACCCCTAATTGGGAAAAGAGTTATTTCAAAATCATTTACATCTGAGAAGTGCTTTAAACCTTAGAACTTTGTAAGATTTCTAATAGACACTGCAGTTTGCCAGGCTTCCAGCTGAGGCTGCCAGACCTGCTGTACTGGAGAACTTGCATCAGGCATTTGGTCCAAAATCTCCATTGATTGCTGTGATGAAGGCCACATGGGCAGGAGGTCGGTAAACGTGTGCAGTTTATGATTATGTCCCTAAGTCATTTAACCTTCCATATTAACATTTGTGTGCACCTTGTCACCCAACAGGGGGCTGTACAAGCAGGTGAAAAGATAGATGTGTATTCCTAATGACTGCTTAGGAGACTGCTGAGCTTTGGTCTATGCCCATGTTGGTTCAGTTCATTAATGTAATTAACCAACAATCAATCTTTCTAAATTAGTTACACAAAAACAGCCCTGCCAGATCAACTGACATGAAAGTGAGGTCACGCTCCGTTTCTGCACGATTTAACACTCACACTGGAACAGAGTACAGGCCGTTAGAAGCATGGCAAACTGAAGCCAAATTCATTTGAAACTCTACAGCTTAATTACAGTGTACAAAATCTGTGCAGCTGGCTTGGTGTTATCTTGCACGGGCTGCCATGTTTGCCGGAAAACACCTTGGTGATCCAAAGAGCTCAAAGAAGTAAAGAATAGCAGACATCTGCTCTCAAATACATATGGTTAATCAGAAGATTATAGAAAAATGTTTCTTGTTAGTGAAACAGAAAGTTGGCCCAAGCAGACGGCTTCAGAGTTCCCCGGTGTCAGCACATGAGACACACCACCACAGAGTTCTGATTGGCATCACCAAACTCAGAAAGAACCCTGACAAGTGGAAGAAAGTGACACCAAGAAAGCGGCTCCCTCGCTGAACCTGCGGTTAGCGCCTGGCCTCTTGATTTGGGCTCACAGGAAAACGACAGGACAAATAAGGCAGAAAATGGCTTTCACTGAACAAAACGTGATCTGTAAAAAGCTCAGTGATGCCTCTGAGCAAGGGACAAGGGCAGAGCAGGAGCAGACTGAGACGCCGAGAATCACGCCGCACACCTGCTTGTTGCCTCCCGCTCTGGGGAGGAGGGGTGGAGAACTCTGCTAGGCCTACACCTGGTACAACACATATCCCCCTGGGGAGCAGGCTGCCATGTTGCCAAGGTGACCAAGTCTCCGCCCATTTCCCCAGCTCCTTCCCACTCGCTCCTAATGCGTGCACGGGGGATGAGGCGGTCGTAGCCAGCCATGGTATGAATGGGCCAGAGTGCTATGCTCAGGGGAACCAGAAAACTGATCCCCACACTTTCCATTCGCAGCCCTCTCTCTGCCCACTCCGATGAACACACCAAGTGGAATGCACACACTTCCATTCTGCAAGGTGCAAGGCAGGTAACGGGTGATTGTTTTCCGGATGCAAAACATGATCTGCACCCCTGTAGGCGGGTGCACCAGCAGGTTAATTTGAGGCTAGTGGGCAGTTGCTTTTTAACCCTTACAACTGAACCTGCGCTAAGCTTCTCTTCATTTCTCCCAGCAGGCTGGGTTTGGAATTCATCGTTATGTTCATCCAGTAAGTCAGCATCTGGCTCGTCTTCATCCCTCACACTGACAGAGTGGATCCGATTGCTTCCACTGGGTTAACAGAAAGCGCTTTGCTGACATCACTACTGAGGCCAGGTCTGATCTCCGGTTGAAGCAGCCACATAGGGAATACACAGAAGTGAATCCGCCACCTAGGAAGCAGCACGCGGGGAAAGTCTGTCATGAGCCCGCGAACTGCCGAGCCCCCTCCTGCAAAGTGCTGGGTACTTGCCAATGCCACCTGGCTGAGTGAGCTTTGCAGAATTAGAGCACCCGCAAGTCCCCCTGAAATCAGTGAAAGCTGCAGGGGCCCTCCGACCGTCACTTTAAATGAAATATTGAGTGCAAAGGGTGAGAAAGTCAAGAGAGGGAACTGAGGGGGGAGGGCTGGTTCTTGGGGCTGGGGAAGGAGATGTGGGTAAACAGTCATCAAATTTAAGGCCAGACAGGACCACCAGATCATCCTGTCTGACTGCCTGTATATCACAGGCCAGCACTACCCACACACCAAGCCCCCAAGAGGGACCACGAACCTTAGTTCTATTTTCAAAATGGTGTGTATGATAGCTTGAGAAGCAGGGATGTGATTTGCCTCTGGGAAGGAAAAGAGCCATGCGAGAACTGTCTCTAAGCATCCCCCACCCTCTGCAATGCTGCTTCAGTAAACCACCCCAGCAGGAGCCCCTGGAAACAGGACTCAGGCAAACGTAGGCGAGTTTAAAATTAATAGCAGTGAGTACCGTTAATGAAAGTCGCCTTGGCCAGTCAGAACAGCTTCTGCCCAGTTGGATTTTCTAAGCTTTCACACACAAAAGAAAAAGCACACTCAAGAAATTCATAGCAGCAAGAGGCAGCATATCATCAGCTTATGCTGCCTTATGAAAATGCTCTGACTCTCTAAAGCAGCAGACCTCCACCAGCAAAAAGATGAGGGGTTTACCCTGATAACAGCTGATTAGTTAGCACATAGCTACTTCATCGCACTAGCCTTCTGGTAGATGAAACTGCAGCAGCATGTCATAGGTCCTATACTGCTAATCACAAATGGAGTTTGTCCTCGAAGGCTCAGGACCTGTGCTTTTCAAGCAGGAGGGTTTGAGTTCTATCCTCACTGTTAACATGAATTTGCTAGGTGGGTTTGCATCTGCCTTTAATAAGGTATAAATCAAACACTACCGAGGGCCTAATCTGCATTGTTTTAGCACCCAAACTTCTGCCGAAGTCAACAGGAGTTTGCGATGCAAAAACAATGCAGAACAGGGGATCCAAAGTGTATGTGACATCCTCATAAATGCAATTAATCTAGTAATGCTGAAAGAATTACTAATCAGAACAGAAAAAACTCCAGAAGTGTTCACATTAATTCTTCTTTGCTACTAGACACCCAGTGAGCACCATGACACATTGCCATTTACAGAGGGATAGCTCTTTATTTATGCAACCTATTGCTCACATTTAACTAATTAGGCAGCCTGGTACATTTTGGAACTTGTGATCTATGTGCTATGTTTGCATAAGTGCAGCATATTTAATGTAAGTACAATTGTTTTAGCACCTCTACCAGCATATTAACGACTTCATAAAATTAGAAGAGTTATTGACTCCAACTTTAATACAAGTTATGTGTTTTAAAAAAGCCTATTAGTTAAGCTGAATTAAAGGAACATTTACTCTAGAGATGCATCTGGAGCCTCACAAGTTTTGCAATAAAGGACACAAGGGATCAGAATGTGCTGTTTGGGAACAGGCAAGCCAGTTCAGATAAAATAAGAATTGACCCAAGCAGGCTTTTTGCAGGCTGAATGATTTCTAAAATGTATCCTTCTCCCACCTCAACCTCCCATTTCTTGGTACTCACCAGACCAAGGGCCTGATCCTGACAGGTGCTGAAAATCTGAGACTCCCATTAAGGTCAACAATAGCTGCAGATGCTCAGCACTTCCTTGGGACTCATAGATTCCAAGGCCAGATGGGACCATTGTGATCATCTAGTCTGATCTCCTGGATCGCACAAGCCAGTGAATTTCCCCACAATAATTCCTAGAGCAGATCTGTTAGAAAAACATCCAATCCTGATTTTAAAATATCCAGGGTTGGAGAATCCACCGTGACCCATAATCAACTGTTCTACTCTCACTGTTAAAAAAAGTATGCCTTATTTCCAGGCTGAATCAGGTCCAGAAAAGTGGCAATGCCAAAATGCCCACAGAGAGGCTATGCTGCCCAGAAACCCAAAGTACTGCAAGGCCCACACGGAACATCTACACTGGAAATGAAGGTGTAATTATAGCAAGGGGAGCTTTAATCTAGCTAGTGCAGATAACAACTATAGTGAAAACATGGCGGCACAGGGTTCAGTGCACAGGTGCCGGAACAGGTGGGGTCAGGGGGCCACAGCCCCATCACTTTTGAAAGTGAGAGGGTTCTGCTGTCCCCATTTTTATTGGCCGTAATGGTCAGCGATGGCGGGGAGGGGGTGGAGAGGCATGAGCAGGGGGCAGAGTCTTGGGGGAAGAGGAGGTACAAGGGTGGGGTCTTGAGGGGAAGGGGCAGCTCAGGGGCGGGGGCTCAGGGAGAAGGGGCAATGTGGGGGCAGCGGTTCGGGGGAGGGAGCAGCGAGGGGGGAGCACAGTTCAGGTGCTGGCAGCACCCTCACACTTTAGGGACCTTCCGACGCTCCTAGCTGAGTGCAGTTAGCTGCCCCAGAACAAGCCCTCTGGGGACCAGGGGTGCGTACTTAGCTCGCTAGTTTGTGCTACAGTCCATGCTGCTGCATCTTCACTATTACTGTTACCCATGCTAGCCAGCTTAGAGCTAGTGTGTGTACGTGCCTTAATTTGCAGGATGGACAAACTCACAGAGAGCAACCTTCATGAGAATCTCCGGTAGAGTCAAAGGTAGGATTGGTCAAACATTTTCCATTAAAAATGTTCACCTGTTGAAAAATTGGGTTTTTGACTAAAGAAAATATTTTGCTAAAAGGATTTGCTTTCCACAGAAATTTCTGAATTTTCATCAAAACGTTGGTCAAAAGCTGACTTTTTTTTTTGGCAAAAAGTCAACTTTTTCTTTGGAAATTGTTGCTGAAAACATATTTATGTTGTTTTAACCAAAATTTTCTATGGGGAAAAGCAACATTTGTCCAACGAGCTCTACTCAAAGAGTCTGGAGGGTCTAAATAAGGTTTGGTGAAGCATATAATCCTTTCTCCAGCCCAATTCCCTGCACCAAGGACATACTGCGGTCACTCATAATGCTCCACATTCTCTTGCTTGCTCCAGCTGGCCGAGTTCCAGCCCTTCCATAGGTTCCATGGCCAGAAGGGAGAATCACTAAGGCTGCAAGTTTGTCATGTAGGTCACGGGAAGTCATGGATTCTGTGACTTTCTGGGAGCTCCAGAACATCTGCAGTGGCTGGTGTGGCTGGCCCCGGAGGCCACCTGAGCAGCTCAGGCAGCCCCTGGGCCAGCTTCACTGGCTGTTGCTGGGGCAGTCTCAAGCCACCGTATCCTCCCCGTCCCGAGCAGCAGCAGGAGTTTGGGAGTGGGAGGGGGCTCAGGACTGGGGGTTGCGGCATGGGAGGGGGTGGGGGCTCTGGGCAGCGCTTACCTCAGGGGAGCTCCCTGGAAGTGGCAACATCCCTTGGCTCCTAGGCAGAGGTGCAGTCAGGGAGCTCTGCATGCTGCCTCTGCCTACAGGCTCTGTCCCTGCAGCTCGCACTGGCTGCAGTTCCTGGCCAATGGGAGCTGCAGAGGTGGGGCTTGGGGCAAATGCAGTGCACAGAGCTGCCTGGCGACACCTCCACCTAGGAGCAGAGGGAGAGGGATGTGGCCATCTCTGGAGAGGCGCAGAGCCAGGTAGGGAGCCTGTCAGCCTCCCCCTCCCCCAGCACCAGTGGGGATCCTGGGCCACATGCCACTGCCTGCCCCCTCCCCCCCTGCACCAGTGGGGATCACAGGCCACAGCCCCTCCAGAACCCACAGCACCCCTGGGCCACTCCCCCACCCCAAGATTCAGCCAGGGACATATAATACAAGTCATGGACAGATCATGGGTCGTGAATTTTTGTTTACTGTCCGTGACCTTCCCATGACTTTTACTAAAATACCCATGACTAACATGTAATAATCCTCACTAATCACCTAGTTTGACCCCCTACCACAGCACAGGGCATCGAACTTCCTCGAAACAATTCCTGTTTGAACCAGAACAGCTCTCAATTGAAAAATTGCCTGTGATGAGAAATCCTCCACAAGCCTTGGGAAATTGCTCCGACCCCCCTCACCATCCAAAATGGACGCCTGATTCCAGGCTGGATTTGTACAGCTTCAACTTCCAGCCACTGGATCTCGTTATGCCTTTGTCAGACTGAAGAGCCCATTAGCCAATGCTCATTTCCCATGTAGGTATTTACAGACTGCGAGCAAGTCATTCCTGAACCATCTCCTTGTTCAGCTAAATAGATTGAGCTTGTTGAGTCCTCTAGAAAAGATGCTTTGAAAAACTAGCCCTGCAATGCAAGTCTGAATAGCCCCACAGCCTGTCTCTGCATGGGCCAGTGCAACTACTCAGCAATTCTATCCCCCTCAGAAATCTGTGTATCCAGATGTGGAGAGTGTTTTCACATTACAAGATCTTTGCATTAGGCCAGGTATCTAGACAGTGTTTCCCAAACTTGGGAAGCCGCTTGTGCAGGGAAAGCCCCTGGAGGGCCGGGCCAGTTTGTGTACCTGCCGCGTCCGCAGGTCCAGCCGATCACGGCTCCCACTGGCCACGATTCACTGCTCCACGCCAATGGGAGCTGCTGGAAACGGTGGTCACTACGTCCCTCAGCCTGCGCTGCTTTCAGCAGTTCCCATTGGCCCAGAGCAGTGAACCGCGGCCAGTGGGAGCTGCGATCGGCCAGACCTGCAGACACGGCAGGTAAACAAACCAGGTCGGCTCGCCAGGGGCTTTCCCTGCATAAGCGGTGTCCCAAGTTTGGGAAACACTGATCTAGAGGATAAAGAATAATACACCTTTAATACTGCAACAGTTCTGAAGCCTTCATATGCAGCGACATCTCTATTGATATTATGTAATGGACCAAATTCATCCCCATTGGAATGCCATTAATTTCCATGGAGTTACACCAGAGATGGGTTTGATCCCATACATACAAGTGTTGCCGGTACTCTGCCACCACGGAGTGATCAGAACCAAAGTCGTATAAATCCTATCACTGCTGTCTCTCAGCAGAGAAAGATTTTAGTGGAGAAAACTTATTGTAGTGATATCAAATAAGAATGAACCAGAGCCTTAGCCCTCAGTGGGAAACAATAGGGTGGGGCTCAGGAAACTTTGTTAGTCTTTTTAAGAATATGGCCACAGTTGAGATCAGCAGAAGTGCTCAAAGTGAAACCCCATTGAGTGGAGGCTGCTGGCTGGGCACTCTTCATGAAGGCCCCACTGCTTTGGAATTTGCTCCACACCATCATCTGAAATAGCCTAAGGCACAGTTCAGTGAGAGCACAGAACTTTTAAACACCAGGTCACATTTAGATGCAAATTTAGGCCCTAATTTTTTTCCTTTTTTGGTTTAATAGCGTTTCACTGAAGGTCAGACTTTCAAGTGCACAGAACTTACAATTAAGGCCAGATTTCCAAAAATCACTCAGCAACCAACACTCCTACTGTAACACTTATAGACAAATTTTCAGGAGAGTTCTGTACCCTACATGCTGAGTACTTTGGACAAATCTGTGTACTTATTTAAGAACTTGAATAGGAGCTGAGCAGTTTTGAAAATATGGTCCTAGTTACAAGTGCTGAGACCTTCCGAAAATTCTAGCCTAAGTCCCTTTTGAAAATGGGACTTGAAGAAGAGCTGAGTGTAACTCGAAAGCATGTTTCCTTAACCAAGAGAATTTGCTCCAAAAAAAAGAGATTACCTTAGCCACAGTTCAATGATTTTTTGACACTCTTGGAGCTTTTTGTACAGGTAATTTAAAAAAAAAGGTTTCAATCTAAATAAACTTGTAAAGAGATTGGGGTCAATCCTTCCTTGTTGCATTGTTAAGAGAACCCAGTATCATCAGGTGACTTTCCTCCTAGACATGGGTAAAACTGGGCTATATTTAGGCTTAAAGACATCACTCTGTCACTCAGCAGCTAGGAACATTTACTTCCATTTTCTCTCAATCTCAGTCAAGCAAATAAATGCCCTTGTGCTTCTTCCAGTGCGAGGAAGTATGAACAGACAGACAGCAACTATATTTTGAATGAACGCTGGTGTCCCCGGGGAAAGAAGTTCTCACAGGATGGGTTTTTAATGATGGGAACATATTCTCCAAGGAGAATTGCTACCTCAATGAAAAGTGTTCTGGGGAACCCTGAATAATACTACAAAGGATAGGGAGGACTGAGGAAAATAAAAAATGACTCCTCACCCCAAGATGAATGAAGAAGGGAACTGCCTAGATTCAGATGTCTGGGGTAGGGGAGAGGAGACTGGCCAGTCTCTGTCAGGTTAACTTGCAAAATGTGCTTGACTCAGCCCCACAGAGAAGCTGCAATACACTGAATCTAAATTGTATCAATACCACCATCTGAATCAGGCTCGTTAAAATTAAGGGGAGAATCTTGCCGTGTTTTTCTCGATACATTTAAACAAACAAGACTGCTCCTTCTCCCATCCTTCCAGAAGTGGCCGAGCTACTGTGTTTATGGTTGATTTTCAGCCCAGGGCTAGACTGTGGCCCATCCTATACGCTGACCCAAGGGAGTAGGGGAACCAAGGGAGAGCAGCCACCATAGGGCCATGCTGTCTCTTCCCCTCTACGTGGAATAGGGAAGGAGCAGGGAATGGGTGGATGGAGCCTGGGCTCTGCTTCAGCATGCCAGGGGAAGAAACAGTACCAGGACCAGGTATGGGGCTGGGACAGGATATTTCCTCTGCTGGAGCAAGGGAGTAACCAAGAAGACCTTGACAATCTGCTCCTAGGGCAGCACAGCTGGGTCATGCATGGGGCTTGTTGCAAAGTCATAAATAACTGACCCCTCGTTCTGAATCCAAACCAGCATAAGCATGAAACAAACGTTCACAATATGCTGGGAAGCTTTCCATTTCTGTTTTGCAGTCAGCACTTTCCCCATCCACAAACACACACAAACCACCAGCGTATATTTCTGAAATGTTATTCAGGCCAGAATCAGCTGGTCAGAGAAAGAAGGGCCTGGAACCAGCTGCAGGAAGGAGAAAGGGCAAAACAGGTAAACAAAAAAATGATCAGAACCTGAACAGAATCTGAAACTAGAGTTTAAATGCGTTTGTTAGACTGTACTTAAAATACAACAATAATGAAGTGCTCCTCGCTTCTCGTTTTTGCTGGTTTCTTGTCTTTCCCATTTTGATAATGAATTATATCAGGATGCATGGGAAGTGGAGCAGGTTTTCAGCATTAGCAGTCAGTATAAGGAGGAGATCATGGCAAGACAAAGGCATTTTAGGCTCTGAGTTATTATATTTTTTAGAAGACCTCCACCTTGTGAATACAAATCTTTGAAAGATCACTTTGCTGATGGATTTGCTTCTTTGGCCAATTGCCTGTGTAACTATCCAGATGTGTACATGCCACTGCTGCTAGTTTGTCCAATATTTGTCCTCCTGTTACATGACTTGGTTACGAAATGAGTCAGCCATTACACAGATGAAAGGCTATTACGAACGGATGTCCAGCTGCATAACCTTCATACGATGCCAGGTGTGCTACAAGGGAATGAAATGCGTCATACCTTAGCAGGAGTGTAACAACACACTGAGCTGTCTTACGTTGTGATTCTGCTCCCCATGAATTCTGGGTTTTTTTTGTTTTTTATGTTTTTTTTAAAGCCCTGTTGGTTAGCATATTTCTTAAAAAGACAGGCCATGGGATTTTACCCATGATCTCATAAAATAAGATTATATGACTGTTTGGAAAGGTTTTTAGTCAAACCAATTAACAGGTTCCCATAAATAAATAAATAAATAAATGAGAATGAGAATGTTCCACTTAGACGTGGAATGAGAATTAATTAAGAAATTATGGAACAGCACTTGAAAGAGAAAGATCAGGTACATAGTTATCCTCCATGTAAATTATAAACCAAGAGAAATTCTCTGAATGATTGTTGGGGGTAGACCTGTGTTGAAAAAAATTTACCATCTTATAAAAATTGAGACTTTGAAAATGTTTTCTATCCCAAACCTGCACAAAAAGTCAAATTCTCAAAAAAATTTATGAACAGAAAAATCTGAAAAAAAAAATTGGTGTGGGTCAGTCGAAACAATTTGTTTTGATAATTTTGATATGTTTAACTTAGAGTTTGGTTAGTTTTTTTTAAAATGTAACTATAAATAGCTGATTTTTTTAAACAAAAATAGTTTCATACCAGAAGAATGGAACTTTTCATTTTGAAAACATTTCAACTATTTCAAAGCTTTTCCAAATTTTTTTAGTCAAAAAGTTGGTCAAAATTGACCCCTTGTGTCAGAAAGTTTCAGTCTGATCAATCAGCATTTTCCAACAAAGTAACACTTCATAGAACAATTCCTGACCAGCTTTAGCTGTCAGCAAGGTATTGTTATGAAGAGAGGTAGAATTTGTTATAGTGATTTTCTAATATTTGCCATTCACAGTAAGGAAGCAGAAGAGATCCAATATATTGATGTTAAAACAGCATGATCAGAGAGTGTGATCTATATTACATGACAATGTCATTATGCACCAGTGGAATACCTTTTCTTATGATGAATGCCTAAAGTAACTGTAAGAAGGTGCTGGTGTTGGTATGTGTGCTGGTTTCCCGTCCACTTTTCCAAGGATCAGCCCTTTGGTATGTCTACACTGCATCTGGGAGTGAGCCTTCAAACCTGGGTCCACAGACTTGTGCTAGCGGGGCTCGCACTAGTGCACTAGAAATAGCTGTGTAGACATTGTGGCTAAGGCTTTTAAGCCGGGGACAGAGGTGAGTCTAGAGCCCAAGATGCAGAGCCAAAGCAAAGCCTGTACACCTATTTTTAGCCTGTTAGTGTGAGCTCTGCTATTGTCAGTCTCTGGACCCGGACTGGGAGTGAGGAGACGGTTTGGGGAGCGCATGACAGGGGTGATGTGACTGCAGAGGGCTAACAGCTCCTGCTATAAATAGACTGCCTAGACCAAAAGACCCAGGGTCAGGGAAGGTGTTCTCGTGGCAGCCAGGAATTGCTACCAGACTGGGATAGGGTGGGTCCTTTCCCCTTCCCGGCTGGAAGAAAGCAGGGAAATATTTCTTACTACTACTTGGAGCCTTTTGCTCCACCCATTATTTAAGAAAACCTGCCCCAAGGAAAAGGCTATGGCACCGGGTCCAAGCATTGGACATTCCTGGGGCTGCCCCAGCTGGTGAGTTTGCCCTCTGGCTACAGCATCTCACCTTTAACTGTTATTGGGACACAGCAGGCTCCCTTTGTACACTGCTCCCGTCAGGCTGGGAGCATCAGTGACAGCGGGCTGGGAGGCTGTCTGGATTTAGGTGCAGTGAAAGAGGGCAGGATAACTCTGGAATAGCTGATAAAGGAACCAGAGGTTTCTGTTTCTTTTTACCAGTGAGGACTTTTGTCATGCCCTCCTCCCTTCAGTTTTACAAATATAACCTGTGCTATTCTGGGAGCCAGGGACCACATGCCATGGGAGTTGGATGCCGAACACGCTTTGGTTCCACTGAAAATCCTAACCACAGAAAACACACCAGAGAGAGGATAAGAACTCCCCCAGACCTCGGAAAATCTACCCTCACTCATTCAGTGTCAATGTAAGTTTTCATTAACGTATGTCCTGAGTGGCTGCTTTCGCTGCTGATGGCTGAGATCTAATGGGTGACGGCAAGATGGGATGTGAGTTTTCTTTGCTACTGTGAACATTCAAAGAAACTCAGCACTGATCGGCCCTGTGGTGGAAGTGACCTTGCCCCAAATGGGAAAGAAGTGATAGTGAAAGAATTCGTCACCACATGATATAATGATCAAAGCTGGGTGCCTGGAGTGAGGCACCTCCATCTATATTTAGGTACCTAACTGAGTGGCGTCTTTTTCAGAGGTGATGAATGCCTGCAGCTCCCATTGACTTCTGGTACCCACGTTTGAGCTGTTTGGCCTTTCGTCTCCAAACCCCAGCTAATTTAAGGATTTAACATTTCAAAGCTAAGGATTTTACCCAGTTAAAATTTCCACACAGCAGTAGCACCTAGGGATGAGAGAGATGACACCCAGACCAGGCAAAGCAGGAGAAGAGAGATGATTATTTGTCGCAGCACGTACACTTGAAAGACAGGCTAATGAGTTCTAAAAAGACATAATTTAATCCCAAGGCTTTTCAGATACAAAGCTAGAGCTTTTCTTTCCCTAGTCATTACACAGCACACAAGGAATCTCTAAATATGCTCCTCCTGCTCTTTGAAATGGAGGAAGAATGGGCAAAACAGCTGGTTCCTTCAGGGCCAGAGTTTCCTATTTTAAGTTCTCTTCAAACAAGAATTTTTCTCTCTCACATGTGGACTGAACTCATCTCTCCTACCAGCACAGCACAGCCCAGCTACACAATGCATCTATCTTTTTGTAGCATCTTCCTCCTGTGCTCGATAGAATTACATGATTCAGGCATTTGGAAATGAATTCGGATTTCTATCGGGATAGGCGGGGTTGACCTAGCCAGAGCTTTAGGCATCCCTGACACCAGCTGGACCTTTTTCAAAGACATTTGCTCTAGAACCACTAGACGTGATGGGCTTGCCGCAGGAATCGTGGGGTGAAATTTGCTGGCCTGGGCTATGCAGGAGTTCAGACTAGATGATCCCGCCCAGCCTGAGAAGAAATTCTATCCAGTCACAGAAAACATAAGTGAAATTCAACAGCAACTGACCCCGATAGCAAGCAAAACTCTCCCCCCCCCCAAGTCCCATCTCCATCCAACCCCATCCTTTGAAGCAGTGTGTGCTGACGACCAACACATCTGGGATATTATGGAGCCGGGGAGCCTGGTCCAGAGGTGAGGGGCCCTCACTCTACAGAGGCGGATCCAGGTCCAGGGCCTATGCTGAATGCAGCTGGGGCAGTACGGCACAGGAGAGAGGCAGTTTCTCACGAGAGTGAGTCCTGGGCTATTTAAGACTTCATATGTCAAACCAATGCCCTAAATTCAATCCACACACGTACAGGCAGAGGTTCAACAGTACCATGTGCTGTCCCAGAAGCACGGCTGAATCTGTGGGCCGTCACATCCTGCACCAGCCTTACACTGGTCTGTTAAGGCTCCATGGTCTAAACTACTGTGATGTAAAGACATGGCCTGGGGTAAAAGTGAAAACACTTAAAGCACTGGCCCAAAGGCCAACAACAGCAGGGAAGAACCTTTGCAAGACATAGGCAATAGAAAGGTTACTATGGACAGTGCTCTGGGAACAAGTCTGGGTTATGCAGTGAATGAGGCTGGAGATACAAATAAATCCCCAGACCGATCATTCTTCTGCCCCTCTGGGGCTGCCCTGCAGGTCTCTGCTCTTTCTCCCCACTCCCAGGCCCTGCCGAGTTCTCCTAGGCTGCTTCCTCCCAGCAGGTTTCCCCACAGCCCCCCTTCCCGGGACTCTGGCCGTTCCCCCAGAAACCTCCCTGCTTCTTACAGGTCTGATCTCAGGGCCTTCCGCAGGAGCCTGGGCTGCTTCCTGATGTTCTTTCCAGCCTGTTCACCAGGCTCCTCTCCCCAGCCTCAGGTCTCTTCCCTCTCTGCAGAGCCACAGCTGGGGTCACTAAGGGTAACTGAGTCCATATCAGACCCAGTGGGGGGCTAACTGCTAGGTCCCTCCTTAAAGGGCCAGCCAGCCAGCCAGCAGAAGTCTGACGATGTGCACAGAATGAGGCATGGGACCGCAGGAAAGGAAATCGTTAAGTTATGGATCAAGCTGTGGTTAAGGCAAATGAATGACAGCTTGCAGACCTATCCCTGCCTCCGCCACTGAGTAACTATGTGATGGGCAAGTCACTTAAACCAAAGCTTTTCACAGCTGTCCACTAACTGTGCATTAGTCACTTTTTGAGACCCAACTTGTGACACTTGAGGCCTGATTTCCAGAAGGGCTGAGCAATCAACTGCCTCTGAAGTCAACGGGAACTCTGCTTTGAACATGTAAAGTACTATATAATGCTAAGCACTCTGCAAAATCAGGCCTTAGCTATCTCAAGTTGGGCACCCAAAAATTAGCTAACACTTCTGACAGTTTAAGATATAGGCATTGATGTTCTTGCGGCATTCTGGTGATGACTACAGTTGAAAAGTGCAAGAGGAAATTAATAACTGCAGAGTTTGAATGGTAAATAAGGACTGGGGCCACATGTATTAAGCTGCTGCTCGTTCAGTGAGCGTTGTCCAGTCTGTGCACTGAAAGAGTTAGGGGTCCTATGAAGATGTTGCTTGTGATCATGGAATTACGACTGTATCACAATGGAGTGAATAAAGGTTGCAGAGGCAGTCTCAGTGCTGGCATCTCCTAACTCCTAACAGCTCAACTTCGCAACCTTAACTTTCTTTTCACAATATATTTTCACATGCCATTACTAATGCTAATTAGGGAAGCTCACTGATTCATACACAGTGTTCTAGGATAGCAGTAGTTTCAATTATTATTTGCTCTTCATTTACAGAGAATCGTATTTTTTTTTATTGAATTGTTCCATTTGTCACTTGTTTAATTGGTAAAACCGGAAATTTTGCTAAAGTCAAAAATTTGACTGATATTTAATAAGATTAACCTAAGTAATGCAGTAAGACTTAACTGACATTACTTGATAAATAAGAGTTTATGCTGTGATAGGTTCTAGCTCACTGTTAATCTGATTTAGGATATCAACATGAAATTCTTTGCTTTCAGCTTTATGCGCTGGCCGATTTCATGCTGACTTTAAGATGCTGAGTTTAATAATGATCGCATTGGTAGCATATTTATTTGTTTTTGTTTATTGCAGAGGAAGTTTCCTGAATAATTACACAGAAAAGTCCACAGAGTGGGTTGGATTGATTGGTAGGCAGGATGGTTACACAAACTGAAACCAAGATGGGTGTGTAAATATTGTGAGATTAACTGTGTAGGAAACGTTTTTTCCACACAGGTTCCATGCAATTGTAATTCTCAACTCAGCAGTGGAGGGATTAGAAGAAGGATGCTCCTGGAGGGAAAACTCCCTGATTCAAATGCAGGAGGTGTGGGCTCAGTTCCCATCCTGCAACAGACTTCCCATGTGACCCCGGACAAGTCTCTTTAATCTCTCTGTGCCTTGGATCAATACAATAGGGATAGTAAATCTCCACAGCCATATAGGCAGCATAAATCCTTCAATATCAGATCCTGGAGTGATGGGGACCATAAAGGAACACGGATGGATGGTTCAATGAGGGCCTTCCCCCACAACCATCACCATCCTGAATTACCACTCTCAGAGATGAGTACATGTCTCTAGTAGGGTGACCAGATGTCTCAATTTTATAGGGACAGTCCTGATTTGGGGTCTTTTTCTTATATAGACTCCTATTACCCCCCACCCCTTGTCCCCATTTTTCACATTTGCTGTCTGGTCACCCTAGTCTCTAGGTTTAAGGAGCTAAAACTGAGGTCCATGGAACACCAATCGTCTAAGAGGCCATCCCGATTGGCAGACAGAAGGAAATGTTTGGGAACCATGCATAGGGGCGTGGGGTCGGAATGCAGTTAGAGAAGGTCGGTCCCCAGGGAAATGCTCTTAAATAGTGATTTGAAAAATTAGATAGATGAAAAACCTGTTGCACTTGGTCAGAGAGTCACAGACATTTCCCTCCTGCTCTGGTGCTGCCGTAAGCATAGGAGTAGCCCAGAAACACAATCTAAGATCAGATCCTTCTGTCACAGCTGCTTTTCTCTGAGAAGTGCTCCATGCTGCATGTGTGTAATTATTATTTTAATATATTCAGTTTATACCGTGACATTCACAAGCACCACAGAATTAACACACAGCAAACAACTACAAGCATCCGTTTCGCAAGGGAGGAGCCTGACAAGTGCCCAGATCCGTTTTCCAAGAGAATGCACTAAATCTGTACAGACTGAATGTTCAAATGAAAACACAATGTCTGACCAGCAAGAAACTGAGACATGAAAACCACAAACAGTCCGGGAAATATACAGAAACCAGAAGACACCGGTAGTAAATTTCCATTATCCTGTGGATATTAAAAGTCAGCAGCAGAATGTTAAAATTAAACCTGCATTTAATGGGCAGACAGTGTAACTGAAAAATAACTCAGGGACTGGGTGAGTTGCATGAAAATAAGGGAACAGCATGACATGAGGGGCCCATTCAGGGCAGATATAGAAAACAATGCCTCTTCTGAAAGGAGTTCCTGCAGTAGTCCTAGTGTGAAGCAATCATACACAGTGACATTTTCCGTTGCAGGAGGAATTAAGCAATTGAGGATTTTAGAACAGTTAAACAGATATCGACAAGACCAGAGGACTGTGCTGGCTTTGGTAACCAGCTAGAAATCACAGTCACAGAGTTCCCAGGGCCCGTTCTACTCAGACAGAAGCAGGATGGGCCCTTAAAACACAAGAACAAGGAAGGGGTCATTCTAACCAGCACCTAACTCACTGTGTAGTTTGCTTCACTCCCTCCGACTCTGTAACGGGCAAACGTCAATAAAAGGACGTGGATTTTATCAGTGTGGAGCACCAGGAAGTTTTGCAACAGACAACACATTATATTGAATAACATGGGCATGACTGTAAACTATGGGTATTCCTACAAAACCCCACCCTGTGCACATAGAGAAGGTGCCTGGATGAACAACTGCATGTGCAGTGGTGGATACTTGAATAGGCAAAGCTGTAGCCAAAGCTCACTGAACTCATAAAAAGACTCCCGCTGACTGCAGTGGGCTTTGGATCATGCCACCAGTGCCCTGATTTGCACACTCAGAGGTGGGTTTTTGTAGGTACAGCAGATACATGGGTATTTTTTCACAATCAGCAACTCCGCCCACCTTTTGTGACCCTAATTCAAGCCGTGACTTAATATTCTCAAGTACCTTTAAAATATCAACCTAAAATCTCCACACACAAAATGAGGTATATTTAGTTTACTTAATGACAAGACCCAGCATTTGGAATTTAATGCCAAATTAAACAGGTGCACCCTTGCTACCCAGAGGTTCACGTATGGCGGCGTGATAGGAATATAAAGGTATTAAGTACTATTCATGAATCTCTCCCTTGCCTTATGAACAGTAACAGTAAGTCTACAAGTCATACAATACCACATCAACACTCCTTACCAAATGGTCATCAATCCCATAGTACACAAATAATACACCAGAAATGGTTACAGCTTCAAAGGACAAATAATACCCAACTCAAAACCTTACAGACTAGGAAGGGGAGAACCATCCCGCAGGCTACTAACTTAAAGTTGTCTGGGTATCCCCTTGGGGACTGCGATGGACAACTGTGTATTTGCTTGGAGTAGGGATTATGTGTACTTGTGAGTGGGTGTGAGTGGATGGGAAAGTAATTTCTGGAGTTGTGTTTGGCTTTATTCCGTATTTCCTGGTCTCTGCAGTTTCATGGGGCATTATTTGTTCTTAGCAAACCTAACTGTTAACCAAGATTTTGTATGCCCGGATTACTATTTAATCCAGTTCTATAAGGCTCTATCCAAATACCATAGAAGTCAAGTGGCCTGGGATCATGCTCCAGACCATTAATAACAGTTTTGCAAACTACATGCTTTTCACGTGAATAGTCTCGGGAAAGTGAACAAAAAGCGGCACTAAGACACGACAATTGAAAACAGATGAAAGTTTGGGAAAAACTTTTCCCAGTTCTTAATTAGCTCTGTACATTTGGTTCGAGGAAGCATTCCAAACAAGATGGCAACATTTTTTTAAAATTTATTCCTAACTCATCCTCCCTTGTGAAGCTCCTCTGTAACAGTATGGGGGGAACTCAGACAATACAATTGCCTGGTAGGCTGTTTGACATACAGGAATATCTTATCATAGGAGAGATGCATATGCTTCTGATAAAGGTATACCATAGGTCACGTGGATGTTGAAAGCTTGATAATGTCCACTGTACTGAAGTGTCACTTAAGCCTTCTGTGCAGAAGTGACTAGTTTATGCCGGGTCTACAGTAATTTACATCTCTTAGAAGGATATATATAGCCAATGCCCAGGGAATTATTCTACCACTGGACATGCTGATTTTGCTGCTTATGAAGAAGCTATTATCTAACAATGAGTTTCTATTGCAATCTTCTCTCCTTCACTGGAATTTTTTAATCACATTCTTCAATCTCATTCAATTCATTATTTGTGGTGACAATTACTCTGTGTCTTGCTTTGGTTTCTAATAAAGCCCTGTACATATGCATTTTAGTGGGTATAACCAATAAGCCATTAAATTAACACATATTGTTATCATACGAAAAACTCATGCTTGGAGTTAATATGTACCCTCATGTCTGAATACTGCACAGAAATGCAATATTTTTGTAGCCGTGTTGGTCCCAGCATATTAGAGGGACAAGGTGGGTGAGGTAATATCTTTTATTGGCCCAGCTTCTGTAGATGAGAAAGACAAGCTTCTGCGCTTACACAGAGCTCTTGTTCAGGTCTGGGGAACTTTTTCAGGCCATATCTACACTAGAGAGCTTATAGCAGCACACCTGAACTGATGCAGCTGTGCCACTGTAAGATATCCCATGTAGCCGCTCTATGCCAATGGGAGAGAGCTCTCCTGTCATCCCGAACAAGCGGCAGTAGCGATCCACACCGGCGCTTCTGTCACTCTGTTTTTTTCACATCTCTGAACAACATAAGTTATATCGACAAAAGTGCTAGTGTAGACTTAGCCTCAGCATCTCACAGCTACATACAAGGTGGAACGAGTGTTTAGCATAAGTAGTAAACACCCGTCCAGCCCTAGGAAGGAAAGGGAGAATAGGGGGGAAAGCATCTGAGGGGTGGGATTGTTAATGGATTACAGATTGTTGTAATAAACCTGTAACCTCCCCCCCCCAACACACACACACACACACACAGAGAGCTGCTTCTCTCTCCTCCCTATGACTGGGTTGCTATTAATGGGCCATTCACCTTGAATGGTCCCTTGAAACTACTTATGCTAAACAATCTGTTCTATCTTGTATTTAGTGGTGACACTCTGGGTTAGTTCCCCAGACCTGAAGAAAAAAGTTCGGTGTAAGCTTGTCTCTCTCTCCAACAGAAGTCGTATGCAATGTGGTTGTAGTCATGTTGGTCCCAGGATATCAGACAAACAAGATGGATGAGGTAATATCTTTTATTGGGCCAAATTCTGTTGGTGAGAGACAAACTTTCAAGCTACACAAAGCTTGTCTTTCTCACCAACAGGTGGTGGTCCCATGAAAGCATTTACCTTGCTCACCTTGTCTTCGTGCATAAAAACCTGCCTTGTTTGCTCTCTATTGCCATGAGCATGGTTCTGTGGGTCATATGGGCTGCATTTGCATCATCTACATGAAAGCAGTGGGAGTAGTTAAGCTGTTTCGTGTAATATGAGACCATTACCAACTCCGTTTACAGCACTTTTGAGCTTTCTCTGTACTGTTAACCTCAGAGGGGCCACTTCTTTTTCTTTCAGCAAAGCTGGCAAGTGTCTCTCTCGTGGCATGCAGTTTTGTCTACTATTTCCATTTATACATAGAATTAAATGATTTACTTAAGGGATGCCAACATATTGTCCACATTGTGCATGAGTCTGCCACCGTTACTCACACCGACTAGTATATTACTCTGTCAACAGTCTTATTGGTTGCAATTGCATTTACTCATGGTGTAAAATATTACTCAGCATGACTAAAGAAGGGGCAAATCTGGCTTTTAAAATGGAGCTTTGTAATATGTGTATTTATGATCAATCTGAGGAAATGTAAGTGCCCCATTTTTTGCAAACTAAAAACCAACAATTTGTCAACAGTTTTACCACAATCATTATTCAAGAAATTTGGCAGTTGGAACATTTCATTCAAGTGCTACCTCTTTGTGGGTAGAAAGTAGAAAATTATTCAGTTTAAGATGGCAGAATTCACAGTATACAAAAAGAATGCTATAAGAGAAAAGCAGGAAGGTAATTACAATCTTTGCAACATAGCACTATGTTCCTGTGCAGAGAACAGCTTTACCTAGTCTCAATCCACATAGATTTTCATTTAAATACAGTCCTTTGCTAATTCTACCACTCTGAAGTTTACTGCTGGGAGCATGACAAAGATGGTCTTTATGAACAGATGGTCTTTTAAATACAGACAAATGTACTGCGCACTAATGGTCCTGTTAGAACGTAAGGTCTAAAAAAGGAACAATGTGAGACCATGCTATATGCTAGCCCTTAATTATGTAGGATTTTTTTCTTCTAAAGACGAATTAATCACTAATGAAGCTTAATCAGCAGTAAACAGGTACCAGTGTACACTCACTCATGTACAAGCAGATGTGTATTGATTATATGTGACTCAGTACAAATCTGAGTCACTGTTGTTTAGGTGTTATTAGTACAGGGTGGGAAAATGCGTCTGCAACTCCTGCTTCCTTTTCCCTTCCATGACAAGTTGACAAATCTAGTTTGTCATGAACAGCTGCGTTCTAATTTAAAAAGGGCTGGATTACAACTAAGACAGCAATTGGTGGCACCCTTTTGGTACCCAACATGCCATCTAGTAAGTCCAAATTTGATTCAGGGTGCAACTGGAGAGGTTTTTAGTGGCGCTGCAATCCAAATGAGCAGCATATGCTTGATTCTTCCTTCTGTGAGTCATTCTGACATTAGTAACATTTTTGTGCGTGTGCAGAGATCCTAAGTTTTCGCACAAGCTGTATGGTCTGGCAGTAACAGCGACTGCAATGAAATACCTCTAGGGACATCAAAATCTGTTCCTTTACAAAAGAGCCCCTCTCTCTTTTATATTCCAGAAGGGTTCACCTATCAAGCCCCACACCTAACTGCACAGACGAACAAACAAAGGCTGACACTGTGTGATACCTCTGAGCCTCAGCTACCTTCACATTGCAGCAGAATATCTGTGGAATCAGAAGCTCTCTTGGCTGACTAATAGAATCAGGTCAGAGCTGACAGGCAGAGAAACTCAGAAATTAGGAATGAGGGCGAAATCCTCACTTGAACACCACACCACCTTTTATTAATTCAAATGTTTCCCTCAGAAAGATTCCATGGCACAGTTAGTTAAAGTTCATGGTAATGCCGTTCAATCCTCAGCAAACTGAAGCCCATTTTAAAATAGCCAGCTCTACAAATAACATTGGAAAACGAAGGAAGAAAAAGAGCTTTGAGATACTTATTTCCACTCCCAGTCCCATGGCAGAGGTAAAATTTGTATTTAAAACTTTTGAACCCGAGCAGCCAAAGGGGTATTGTTCTTCAGTGTCTAATGAGAGCAGGAAGTCCTCCACCTTTCACCCCCCAGGAATATACCCTGGTACACCCTTTCCAACAGGCTCTCCTACAGAAATGAGCAAAATCCATGAGAACCACCAATGGCTAGGATGAACCATGGCGGCATTCAGGGCAGAAGGCAGCAGAACAAAGGAGATGCCACTGCACACATGGATCAAAGCTTGGTGTTGTATTATCTGCTTGTGGATCCTCTCTGCTCCAGGGCTACCATTGTGCCACTGCACAGTGACTCAGCCAATGGGACCATGTAATTCCCGCTGGAATCACGTGGCTAGAGGGGATGGGGTCTGGAGCTGTCCCTCCAGAATGGCTCACAGCTTTGTGGTTCTCTAGTAACCTCACATAGGAAGGAGCTCAGGGTCCACAAGCTACAACTGCGCAGCAGAGAGAGCAGGTCCAGGAGACCCTACAAGATAAAACTTACTGAATGTTTTGTTCCTGTCCCATTGGCTTTTTGACATGGAGGGGGAACGCTTGGGAAGAAACAGAGGGAGGCTTTATGGCGAAGGCACTAGACTAGGATTCAGAGGATATCACTTTATTTCCCAGCTCTACCACAGACTTCCTCTGCGACCTTGGACAAGCCCAGTAATCTGTCTCTGCCAAAGAGGATAATGATGCTGCCTTTGTCCGCCTTGTCTAGTTAGGCCCAATCCTACACTGAGAACTGCAGAGACATACCCTTCACTCAAGTATTTCACAATGCAAGATCAGGGCATTTGATTGCAAGCCATCTGGAGCCGACTTCTGTACAGCAGCTGCCACAAAGGGACTGGTCTCCGTTGCTTCTGTAATCTAGATATTAATAACAAATCCAGGGTGTATTTGAAGATAACAGTGATTTTACCAGGGATTAGAATTTCCCCATTAGTTGCAATATTTATTTTTCCAGTTATTTAATGGATAGTGACACAAGCATTTTAATGGGTCCTGAAGAGCATGAAAATATAACAGAAATTAATGGATAGGAAGCCAGAAAACTGGTGATTCCTTTATCAAATAAAGAAGGAAAAGCTATAAGATATGTAGTAACACACACACACACATTTAAGACAGTAGAAAGCCCAGAAAGTCAACTCTTCTGTCAGTTTCTTCAATGGGCCTTCTCCCACTCTCCCCACTTGCCCATCCCTTTCTGGAATAGAACGGTCTCAGCTGGAGAACAGTAGCACCACCCTCTCTTCATTGTCAGAAATTTAATATGCTGAAACTTTTAGACTCTTACCTCTCCACCCTACGAGCTGAATTGGATCACATAACTAGACTTATGGCTTGCCAAAATATTTAGCTATATCGAGTTCATGCCAAAAAATATGTAGATGAAGCCACAGGAACTGTAATGTGTATGATAAAACAGGGAGACACATTTAATGCCAGTTTAAATATTAATTCTTATCCTTTTTCCTCTGACTGATATTTTGCTTGCAAAGGCTTAAACTTGTAGGACCAAATTCTGATCTGACTTTCCGGGCAGAGTGGTGAAAATCCAGAAGCCAATGGATTTAGTCTGGATTTACTAAGGTGTGCCTGAGAGCACAATATGGCCAGTTTCCTCATTCCCCATATATTCCTGGTCTTGAACATCACAGAAACTGCTTAACTGCATGTTGGAGACAAGGTGGGTGACAAAATATATATTTTCGGACCAATACACTTGAAACAGGAGGTTAGCTACACTGTGCACACAGGCAGTCTGTGCAAAACATATTTATCACATTGACACCTCCACCTACCTAACCGCCCCACAACAATAAGTAAATGAAGAAACAAATCAATCTGCACAGAGAAACAAAACAGACCCCAAGCAGAGTTCATACCCTGGAAAAAGAGGAGAGCCAGAGACTCCATGAAGACCAGCATGGACGTTGCTGTTGCTATTGATTTTAGTTGCTCAGTTACTACGGTGAGGGAAGGGCAGTATAAAATCCTAACACAGACAGACAGATCATTGCTACCTCATCCTTTCCTTCCACTACTCACACCCATTTATCTGTCTCCTCCACGCGTAGTATCTTCTCCTTCATCCAGGTCCCAAAACCTCAGTGCCTCCATCCACATGGAGCTCAGGGTCTCAGACTGTTGCCATTGGAGTCCCAAGGAGCTACCTGCGCCAAGGAGCTTGGAGACCCCGGTGTCCTAGGACTGCAACTTCAGGAAGCCTGGTAAGAAGTGACCCAGGGAGGGGAAGTGAGCGATATCTCCCACCCGTGTAAGGTCACCATGTTGCAGTTAGATTTCCTGGTGACCCAGTGGTGGAATGGTCCGCCACTGATCGAGCCGTGGGCTGGGACTTAGTGGAGTTGGGTGGGCCGGGGTCCCTCTACCGCAGCCACCATCCTGTCTGGTGGCGGCCCTGGATCTGGCCACTAGGCTACACATCCCTGCACTAGAGAGCCGCTGTATTGACTCTGGCTGCTAGGCCACACTGCCCTGCACTCAAGTCCTACTGTATTGACTCTCACCATTGGATCTCATCATGGTGAGTCCCAAGATAGTCTGGGAGACTGTAACCACAGTGTCTGCACACCCACTATCCATCCTGACAGGAGACAGGGTGTGCATACACTGCCACACCATCTCTTATTTCTTGTCTTACACATTTTCAATAGAGCCCATTCACTTGAAAAATCTTTGTCTGAAATATTCTACTCACTAGAGTTACTAGTAACCCCGATGGCTACTATAGCTGAGAGAAGGTGTCTGATAAATATTTTTTGCTAATTTTATTTATTTACTCTGTGTGTCTGACAGATGCAGAGACACTTTGGGCTTGTCTACACTATCGCTTAAGTCAATGTAAGTTATATCACTCGGGGGGGATGTATGTGTGGAAAAACCATCCCTTTGAGCAACATAACTTACATTGACTTAACATGGTGTCTACACCATGCTATGTTGGCGGGAGACACTCTTCTGGCAACATAGCTTCCACCTCTTGTTGAGGTGGATGAATTACTTTGACGAGAGAGTGCAGTGGTGCTGATTTAGCACTGTAGTGAAGACAAGCCCTTTCACTCTTCACCCTGCATAGTGAATCGGAAGATTTCTCCCTTACTGAAAATATTCTTATAACAATCAGGCAGGGAAGCAGAAAAAGAACAGAGTGAAATCCTGTCCCCACTGAGGTCAATCAGTGTTTTACCATGGAATCAGGAGTCACCCCTTTGAATTACAAGTACTCTGAGGTAGCCTAATTCTGCTCCTATTATGGCCAATCAGAATCTGATCATGAACAACAACAGAAACACAGTTACACCAATGTTGAGGACTTTTGAAATCCCACCCTTAATTTTCTGTTTAATGTAAACTCATTTCAGGACATACTATTCAAAGGATGGCCTATGAAAAACTGATTTTTTGATTGATCCATTTAAAAAAGAATCAAGTTGATAGTGTCCCTTTAGTTTTCCTTGTTCCCAACTTCTACCTCAAGGTACTGTATGGACTAGGCATGCCAGAGAACATTTAGAAATCTCAAGCAAGTGGCAAAACGTGCTTTCCCCCTTGGATTTGAATCTGATTCATGAATAACAACATATACACTGCTTCTTAAAAATGTGACATCCAGTATTCCTGTGCAATTTTAAATTTACAAATTCCAGACATATTTGTATCTGGTCCTGTAGCAGAGCCAGAGATCAAAGCGATGATTAAAATCTAAGCTCTGGCGGAAGTTCAATCACTTCAAAGTCTGTATGCAGCAGCACTACTATAGTTTCTGAAAGTATGTGGCTAGAATTGGAGTTCTCCACCAGAGGGAAATGAGTCGAGACTTATGTGCCAGCAGATGGCACTCACAAAGCTAGATCAAAGTCTGAGTGCCAAGTCCTCTTACATGATAAACAGGAGTCCTCAAGAGATGTCTTCCTCCCCACAGTTTTGATAATACGGCTGACAGAATTTCTATACATAGAATACATATTGCCACATCAATGCAGCATACAGAGCGATCTTCTATGTCAAAGTCACCCAGAATTCTGCTGATTAATTGGGTAAAAGTGATTTAAAAAACCTCTTTTAAACCAAGAGACTCAGTTACAGCTCTTCCTTTTCCACTGCATCCTCATTCAATGGTACTTCCACACAATGAACGTATGGACGCAATCAGCTTAACTCTGTCCTCATTATTTGGGGTTTGTTCTGCTGTTCATAGGCTCCAAAGATGGGGCCCTGGTCTCAGCTGTAGTCACTGAACGAACAAAGTGTTCGAGACAGTCCCTGTTCTGAAGGGCCATTCTCATTACAACGTAAATCAACAGATGCAAGGTAGGAGGTGAAAGAGAGAGGGGCAGTGACTTGCTCAAGGCCAAACTGTCCAGCTCTTCTCCCAGCTGGGACTCATTTTTAATTGGGACCGGCCCACCCTCCGGGTGCAACCAAGTGCCCTAACTGAGCTCTCCAGCTCCAGTTAACTCTTTGAGAGTCAATGTGGTGTTTACACCCATCAGAGGATCACACTATTAATTGTCCATCTTTGCTCAGTTTCTGCCTTTAGGAGTGGGGGTGGGAGAAATAATGAACAACAACGACTGGTCACAGACAGGATGCAGGATGGCCATCCAGACCTACCAGAATCTCAGCATGATTATCATTATTCATTTGTTAAGTGTCTGAATAGTTACTGGTGCTGTAAAACATAGAGGAAAAGAAGCACTCTGCCTTGAGGAGCTTAAACTAAGAGAGGAATCCTAAAACCCTTCCTCATTTGCATAGTCTTTCTTCACAGGACTAGGCCTTCGGACTTCAATGAGATTCCCTTCCTCTGAGTTTTCAGCTGCTTCCCATTTTTCTGAACCACTGCTGACATTTCACAACAACCACTAAACCCACATTTTGTATATACAGCCTTGGACAGAAGGCTGCTTACTGTGAGAACTCTGGGAAGAAACGCAGCAGACTCTCACCGCCACTGGGAATATGTGCTTGTGATATAGAAGCTGCACAGACTTCTTTGCTTTCAAAGAAACGCAGCACAATGGGAGTCAAGTGTCAGGATTTCCAAGATGGAAGCATTTGACCAATATCTAGGTACACAGATAAAACAAATAAGAAACAGACAGACAATCTAAGCTAGCCCAGAAAGGCCATACTAAATGTATAAGTCTGTAAAGCACCACAGTTTTAGAACACACATAAATTACTAAGAAGCTTTGTAAACAGACATATTGTTGTTGATTTCAAATTACCCTTTGAGCAGTGTGTGCTATTTTGCAGGCTCAGCAAAAGAAAAACCCGTGTTATTGATCTATAATTAAAAATTAGTCGACATGAGTCCTTTGTGAATCGGTACTCTACAGTACTGGAGATATGCTGGTTATAGATCTTTCCTGAGTGAAAAGATGCAGAGATAAATTGACTATTCACATAAAGCTCTCTTCCATCACATTAGCTCTATAAATCGTGATACACTGGGAAACAAAAATCAAGCACTGTGTTTGAATATTTAAAAAGTGAGCTTATAATTGATTTTATTGGAATTTCTTATATACCACCCAATTTCCAAGCAGGTAATTTGAAAAGAAAAGACTTTGTCTTCTAATTGCTGCTTTTGGAAAACATTTCAAGATTTGGTTATAATTTTTTTTTTTTAGTGTTTTCTGAGCAATTCCATGGAAGAAACTGATTGAAAGTCTCCAAAATACTTTAGCAGGTCTAGCATACTAATTTGGCTATATTGTCATGCAATATTTTTGCTAGGATTTTATTTTAAAATGATTTATGTTCTTTTTCGCTTCTGCTTTTGCAAACAGCTTTATGTTTCCTGTTCAGGTTTAGCAAAATTGAAAAGCATATCTTCTCATGTAAAGCTAAAAACACATTCGTTTTGTTCATCTTCTGACATACACTAGTGACAGCTTCTCTACAGAAAGTCCTTATGATACTATGAGATAAATGCTACACTCAGGAGATTATTGTATTTAGCTACCCGCAGTCATTGGATCTCTAGACATGTGCCAAGCCGCAGAACTCTTAACACATTCTTCTGTGACAAACACATTTTCCCATGGTACAGCTCTGCCTGTGTGAAGGGTTTTTAGATATGGAACAGCATACACACATAGTCTCTAATGGCCTCTTCCTAACCAAAGCTCAGAACCACTACTCCATCCTCATTCTCCTTGGCCTGTCAGCTGCCTTTGACACAGTCAACCATATTTCTCTTGAAAATTTGGCCTCCATGACTCCTGTGCTCTCCTGCTTCTCCTACTATCTCTCTAACTGGTCCTTCAGACTACTCTTTGGAGGTCCTCCTCATGACCCCTCTGTCCTTGGTCCCCTTCTCTGCTTCCTCTACACTTTATCCCTGGGTAATTTCCTCAACAAAGACAAATTCAACCACCATCTCTCTACTGACGATCTACAAATCTACTTCTCTATTCCAGACCTGTCTCCTGTCCAAACTAAAATCTCTGCCAGCTCCTTGTGGATTCATAGATTCCAAGGCCAGAAGGACCATTGTGATCATCTACTCTGACCTCCTGTAGAACACAGGCCAGAGAACTCCCCTAAAATAATTCTTGGAGTAGAGCTTTTACAAAAACCAGCCAATCGTGATTTTAAAATTGTCAGCAATGGAGAATCCCACCCTCCAGCCGACCCATGATGCCAGTCTCCATTGCCCACTTGTTACATTTTCAAAGCAGCACCTTCGTGCTTTCTCACACAGTACTGCTCACGCTTCGATGGAGCTCCCCGTACATAGCCACAAAGCTACTTCATTCTTCCTTATAACCCTCCTTTACAGTGATGCCCACAAAAACCTGACAACGGGTAGGCCGCAGTTCCCGGGGCACCCAGGCTTGTGAGTCACTTTATTACTCTCTGCCCCCAGTGACAGGTAGACTTTCCCTTCACCTTGCAGGTCAACAGTAGGTGCATTCCAGTCCCCTTGAAACATTCCCCTGTGAGATCCAGCACCTGACACTGGCTACCCCCCAGAAATCCCAGATCCTCTGCTCCCCAGTTGACCAGTTTTACCTTAAATCATTGCTCCTATAAAATGCACAGTACTTGTGAGAACTTATAATAAAGGTTTAGAGAGTGTGATGAAAACAAATAGTTACAATATAAAACATAATAATAAAGTGTGAACTAGGGCCTACTCTTTTTAATCGTTACCTATCCTATCTCATAAAATAGGTTCCTCCCCACCCTAAATTCAGCCTGTTGCAGAGCTGGCTGGTTTTCCAGGAATCAGGATGCAATTTTTCATGAAACATCCCTGCTGAACAAGAAGTCTCCTCAGTGACTGGATCCGGGGTATCTTTCACCCTGTGAGATACTGAATCAGTCTTTTGTCTGCATTCAGAGGCAGGACAATCCCCATTCTGTTATAATGTTCCCTTTTTACCTCAAAGTGGTTTTGATTGTTTGCAGTTGCGTCTGATGGTTTTCCATTGACTTCTCAAAGATAGAGCAAGGATAGACAACTGTGCCTTCCATTACATCATCAGCTGACTGGGAAGGGGTGACAATACCCTCCCACTTGAATAGACCACCTGAGACATAAGATTCCGAGGTGATTAAATTTTATTCCAAGTCCATAAGCATACTTTTCAATGTAGTTATATTATTCCTTAGATATTACCTGTACACAATGATGATGAGTACTGATAACTTACGAGCTTTCAGTAGAGATCTCACATGCTACCCTATAGAGAGAAACACCAGGAAAGTGGTGTATTAGGCACATGAGTTTGTCATGTCTGAGGCAGGAGTATCATATAGAGGACAGTTAACCCTTGGCCAGTGATACCAGTGGACCCTGTGTCACAGTGTGCTGATACCACACCTATTATGCTGACCTCATTTCTGCTCCCCCATAGGTTTGTTTGTGTCCCTCTGCTATATATAATCTTATACCTAGATTGTCAGGTCTTTGGGGACAAGAACCATCTTGCTCACTGTGTTTGTACAGCACCCAGCACACTGGGGTCCTGGCCCATGACTGGGGCTCCTAGGGGCTATGGCAATACAAATAATAAGAATAAAAATTAGCCAGCAGCCCAGAACCTGGATCTACTCTTAAGTATACTGGCCCAGATTCTCAGGCCAGCTCCATAACTAATGGTTCCTTGTGTTCTCATTGGAAGCTACTGGTGTGGAGGACTTTTGAAATTCTGGGACCAATTGTGGGCACAGTTCACTCTGAAAACCGACCCATCGTGTTCATTCAGGTGCCTTGTTCCGACTGGCAAACGCAGAACAGCCTTTCTATGCATGTTACCTGAAAATATCAGCGCTGACTAGAGGATTTTGGCACACAATTCCGATAGAAACACACAAATGGTGTGGTTAAATCCCCTAAGCAACTGTCAAAATAGCAAAGTGATCAGTATCATTTCAAGAAATGTTGGTTACTAATTTGGACTGGCATTTTCTGAATCCCATTTCGTGTCTGATGAAAGATGAGGCTCCGAACAACGAGAATGAAAAATTATCCAGTGACCCTGGTCAATATTAAATGCCATAAATTAGGTTGAAGATATTGTAATACTTTTGCTGGGTTATTCTTCAGATGATGTTTGCCATCTTCAAGTATTTGAAAAGAATGCAGTAGGCATTGCAACATTTTGTGGCATGCAGCACTTTCCTACTGCACAGGGGTGTTGTGAAGAGTGTTTCATTACAGAGTGAGAGGCGCTCAGGTATTATCATGATAGGCTCCACATACGTACCTAAAATAGACAGACTGTATTATTTTGATATTATTTATTTAAAGAGACATACATGTATTTTACTCTAACTATTGTCTGCCATTATAGCTAAAAGACAAAATGTACAGGAGCAAGGTACACTCACATTATGTATATAGAGCAGACAAAATACTGCCATTGTTAGGCTACTTCATGTATATTACAAGGCATCTCTAGAACATATATATCATCTACACAATTGCTATTTTACATTTGGCACAACTGCACTGACTGCTATACAGCAAAATTTGGGGGGAAATGATATTTTATATGGAAAATGTGTTTGTCTCATTTGTTACACAGAGCAGGTTTGTACACATTTAGCATAGTGTGAAACCATTCTTTTTCAGATACTATTTTTGCACCGTTTTCCTGACTGTTGTTAATTAAGTGGCTCAGGGTCAGATTCTCTTCTCTCACCAAGCTGCACTTGCCCCAAAAAGCATAACAGAGGGCAAAGGTGGCATTAAGCTAGATTTTGGCACCTACTGTAGTTCTGCCAGTAGATATTCCAAGCCAACACTGATCAGATAAAATTACAAGTAATTCCATGGAAAACCATGAACTTCTGAAATGAAAATCTGTTAAGCAATTTTCAGGTGATACAGGATGTCAGGCCAAAAGGCACTGACTCAGCCCCTGTTAGCTCAGAGCCTGCTAGCTCACCTCCCAGTAAGGGGAAGACATTGGAGCTGACAGGCAGTGGCTGATTAAAGCCTTAAAGGAGAGACACCTGTGAGCTTGATGGGGGAAGGCCTATAAAGGTAGCAGGAAGGAAGCAGGAGGAGGAACAGGACAGTGAGGAGTCAGGGCCTGTTGCTCCCAGCTAGCTGTAAGAGCACGTTGTTCCCCAAGCAGCTACCTGCCTGATAGCGAACTGTGTAAAGCTGTATACACGTGGTGGTGGGAAAATACAAGGAAATAAAAGGGCACTGATGTTTGAAAGACTGGTCTCCTGCGAATTTGTGCCATAGAGCAACGAAGAGCACGTCTACACAGGACAAAATGGATGAGTGATGTGACAAGAATACTCCTTTTGACCAAACGACATCCCCTTTTGAAGCTCCACTATCTAAAATGTAGCAAACGTGCAGATCTGACTTCAGTCGAGTTAAGCACTTTTGGGCATATAGGAGAAACGTGAGGAGCATCATTCCAAACCACAACACACCTCACAAATCATTTTTCAGAGATAAACAAATGCGGATCCCACAGAGTTTTTTGCCCTACAGTATGCATGGGGCTATGGATTGTAGATGGTAGCCTAATTAAATGTTGCTGAGAGAGACTTCGCAAGCATTTTCATTGTACATTCTGCTTGGGGTGCTAAGCTTAAGCATCATTAAATTGGCACAAACATGATAGACTGCAAAAAAAAGCTAAGACATTAGAGATGGGAAGGACCCTGTGTCCAGACTCCCTGCCAGTCCAGGATTGTTCCCCACGGCATATTCTCAAATGCTTTGTCCAGTCTTGTTTTACTCTTTTTTTTTGTTTTCTTTTGGGGGTTTTTTTGCTTCTTTTCTTACTCTTGTAATTCATCCATGATTAGAAGCTCGTTAACACTCCCACAAAACAACATCCAGGGCAAATGCCTCAGTCTCAGGCTGCAAGCTCATTTGGAGACATTTGTTTCATAAACCTAAACTAGGAATGAAAGCCCCTATCCTCCCTTCTTTTAATTAATGAAGAAAGCTAAATATGCACTTTTTCATCAATCTGGCACTAAAATTGATAAATTGCTTTTGTAGCAATTTGAGGAAGAGTTTGAGGTTTCTTGAAAGCCGAATATTTTTATACAGAAGTGTTGCGCTGAGTCTCCAGGGAATGCTTCTGATATCTTTGAATCTCTCTAGAAGGATATGTTTGTTGTGTGCTGCATAAAGTCCTCTTTAGTTCCCTTCTACCTGCAATTCACCTTGCCTGTTGCAACTTTATAAAATTACCAAATTTTAAAGAAACAGAAAGTAATTGGATCACAAGTTTGGCTCCAGATAAATATTAGTGAGAGAGGGAAATACCCAAACTCATAAAAAATGGCTAGTTTTCTAATAAAACTGTTTCATTTGGAGTCCTGGTGACCAGATATAGTGTGGTGCTATTCATTCATGAAATTACAAAATAAAGCAGAAATCTGATTAATTCCTTTACATTTTTAATTCACCAATCTCTAACTACAGAACACAGAAATTATCACATCTTAAAGGCAGCTGGAAAGCCAACATGAACATTGGGGTAAGCCTAGGATTATGTGCTGAATACTGTTACCTACCAGGGTTTGGTGGTTTTAAGTCCAAATCTAAGTTTTTAACATGCTCTGAAGTTTTTTTTCCCTTCTGTGAAATCCTCTGGACAGCCCAGCCTTGCTTCCCTAACCCATTCATTGGAACCACACTAGCTCTTTTGCACATGGAGCTCTGGAAGCATGATCTACACTTGCCCACCACTGAACAAAGGTTTAATTTCGGGTAGAAATATAAACATTTCCAAGGATATCCCCATGAGAGGTTAGACTCCAGAGTTTTCTGTGTCCAGCCTGGAGAGACACCATCCTAATGCATCATATCGTCCCCCCAGCAACAGGAATTTAATGTTGCTGGAGAAGACAAAAGTAAACTAAAGACAACATTTCAAAGCAGTTTGGTACACTTCCACATTTCCTATTACACTTTTTATGGACTCCCATTCTCCTTTACTTGTGGGTTTTCATTCCCTTTTCCCCTTTTATTGTACATTTTCATTGTACATAATGATAGAAATGCAAAATTAATTAAAAAGAAATAATTCTGGGAAAATATCATTTCAAGTAACGAATAAAGAGCGATTTCCCATAGAAATGTCAAGTAAGCAGATGAAGGAAATCAGCTTTAATTTACCCGATTGTAATCCATTTTAAGAAACTGCTTACCACTAAGCTTTACTCCTTAATTGGAGTATTTTGTCTCTGTGAACTTTTACTTATTACTGAATCATGATATTTCTTGGCTAATACGCTATAAAGAGCTAATTAATAATAAGCCAGTCTAGCCAGTGCAGATAGACCAAAGTGAAGAGAGAATTAGATATACATTATTCGGAAATAATGGTTACACTCTGAAAAACAACTAAAGGATTTTATTGACTAAACCAGTTTAACAAATGACACTTAAGTAATTCATTGGCAAGTTAGAACAATGGTGGGATTGGAAGCTTACTAAGTAATTTTTCTACCAGACATCACGCTGCATTGGCTATATATGTTTAGTATAATTAATTAAGACTGAAATATTCCAGTGATTAATTCTTATGAAAAATTCATAAAACAGAATGGTGTTTAAAAAAGGAGATTAAGGTTGTCTGTGTTTATTGACTGGGCCATACAAATAATCTACTTCAAAATACACACTCAAAATTCAAACCCAGCACACCACAGTTCTTATTTCAAACACCAATAAAACAAAATGCTGATATTGTTCTTATTTTTTAATGCATTTTATGGTAATTTTGCATCTGAGAATAGCTTTTATCAGCCTTTATTAAGGGCTAAATTCCAAACTCAACTTAGATGCACGTAGCTTTCACTAGCTTCATCAGAGCACATCAACTCTTCATAAATATTTCATTAAGAATGGTGGTGTACCCGATCTGAATACCACTGCACCACCCAGGCCCAAAGGTACACACATACCTCATATTCCAGCCAATCCCCTCCCTACAACCTCAGCCTTTAGGCTACCATTTTAATCCTTTCCAGGTCTCTCCTTCCATTCAGCGCCCTGCACCCTACCCACCCTCCCAACTGCTGAAATCAAGATACAGGAGAAGGTTAAAGATCTCTTCTCTGCCACCTGAAACCAAATGATTCCTCTCGGCCTGGCCTGGTGAGGCCAAAGATACACTCCCTTTATCCTGCTCTTATATTAAGGCTCCAAGCCCATGGCCTGGATGTTTGATTGCGCAAAGACTCAGTGAACCCACACAGGGCATCAGTCTGTCTAGGTGCAGTCTTACTTAGTCATAGATTTTAAGGCCAGAAGAGACCATTTGACCCTCTAGTCTGAGCTCATGCATATCACAGGCCATGATGTTTCACCTAGTTACCCCCCGTATTGAGCACTGCAAGTATCTGCCCACCATTTCCAGAATCAGGGCCTGTTTTTTCAAACTCATATGAGACAACAAAAAAAGAGCTAAAATTAAAATGACAGAAAAATCAAAAGAAAAGTAATTTCTTGGCATTCTAGTCTTAGCTCTTACCGCTGCATGTAACATTTGACTATCTTCTGTGTAGTCTTAACATTTGCTGCACCTCAGATGGAAATGGACATGGTTGGGTGACAGCAAACATATCTGACCCCACAAGGCTTTTCAACCTACTTGGCTGTATCATTCATATTTATCTGTTGTTTGAATACATTCATTTATAATAAGCCTTTTCTTAAGGCTAAACAATAATGAGAGTTCTTGCAAGCTCAAAGCTCAAACTTCTGCATGCTCAATAGAATTTGTAATCATTGTAAATGCTTTCTATAAAAAAAACTAATATTTTTTAATCCTTCCTTCTGTTCTGAATGAAAAGCCTGCTTCATATTTGATGTATTCTAACTGTATTAGTATTTGTTCTCTATGGATATCAGCTCTTGATTATAGTTATTTGCATGGTAATGCTTAGTACATAGAAATGGACATGAACAATATGTAGAAAGAAATTGTGAACTGCAAACACTTCAGACTCTCTCTGTAGGAAAAGGATCAGAAGGATTATTGCCAGTGATTGTGGCCAAGCCTATAATTATCAGATGGAAATCTAAGGTGAAACTCATACAAATATTGTAATTTAGTTTCACATAAAAGTTAGATGTTTAGGTTGGTTTAATTTTATGATGACTTGGATGCAGAACAGAACTACTTTTAATATCTCCAAGTGCCATAGACATACAATGAGTTAAATACCTCTCATCACACTGTCCTTGCTTCAGATTCCTCCCGCAAACTCCCCCATGCTGTGAGAGCTACACCAGTTCAGCAGTGCTTATGCATCTGCTGTGCCAGGACCACCGCCCATCATGTCGTTGTCTTTTGCACCCCCATCTGCCTGTTGTACTCCCCTGTTGTCTCTTGTTTTATAGTTAGATTGTAAACCCTTTGGGGGCAGGGACCATCTCTTTGTATGCGGTTGTCGAGTGTCTAGAACAACAGGGCTGCAGCCACTAGGTCCTGCCATAGCACCACAAACACCCACCGGTGCAGTGGCTGTGCAGGCAATGGGATCAGCCACTGTTCAGCCAACAGTGACTCACAATCTGCCATAAACATGTCTTTGTTTTGCATTGGGAGAGCTGATATTGATCACGGTAACAAAGGTATCCCCCTGCTGCTTGTTTAAATAAAAAGCGCCATGGGACATTTAGCTTGCACCTGGATAGCCACCAAAAGACATGAGCTGGATTCCAACTTCTGAAGCACTAAAACTCCAGTGGCACGGTCCTCTCCAAAGACTGTCTATCAGCGTTAGTGGTCATTCTACAGGCAAATCTTATGCAGGACGTGAACCTAACACATTTCTGGCTGGGAGGAAAGAGTGCTACCCATACTCGCACCTATATTATGACAAGATTTTTTTTGTTTAAAAACTGAATCTAATTGCAGTTCCATTCATGATAATGACCTACCTAACTTTCCGTGATGGGTTACAATTTATCATTTCTTAATGGGAAACGAAATGGGCATTAGTAAAGAGATAGGGTACTGGAAAACGCTTGGTTGGAAACCTCTTAATTAAAATATGCCCAAGCACCATTTTGAGAACTGCAGTTACAGAACAAGATTCCAGTGAATAACTTTCTCCCAAAAAGATTCTATTCCTCTTTAGAGTTTACCACAATGTAATTAAAACTAACATGAAACAACATAATAAAATCCCAGACTTCTATCAAGACATCACACTTTCAATAGGGTTCCATTACCTTCACTTCTCCTAAAGTAGAACATAACTCCACACGCCTCTTCAATTTCTAAAAGTAATGTTACCACCGACCGTGCAAAATGTAAGCATACACTTTAAACAAGGACTGATCTAAAGATAGGAGACTAAGATATGTGGGAGAGTCTGGAGACCCCTTTTTCAGTGATGTGAATCAACCAGTCATTCAGTCAACCAACATGTTAACCTCTGCGCTGAAGGGAAGAAAGTTGATGAACACATTTTTCTAAGGAGGGAAAGATCTCATTAGCCATCACAACTGCATATCTGCAACTGAGTTTTAGGGATGGGTGAAAACTTCCATCTAAAGCAGCCTCCCCTGGAAGACTGAAGAAATGTCTGATGCACAGACTACTATTGGAAAGGAGTCTGACTATAGCGGAGGGAACTCAAAGGGCTTGTCTACACTACTGCTGAACTCTATGTAATCTATGTTGCTCAAGGGTGTGAAAAAGCCACACACAGCCCCGAGTGACATGAGTTACATTGACTTCAAGCGGTGTCTACACCATGCTATGGCGGTGGGAGACACTCTTCAACCGACATCACTTCCACTTCTCACTGAGGTGGAGTAATTATGAAGACAGAAGAGCACTCGCCCATAGGTACAGCATACCTTCGCCAGATGTGTTGTAGCGGCACAGCTGCATTGCTGCAGCTGTGCCAATTTTAGCGCAGCAGTGTAGATTAGCCCTAAGACTTCTGTCTGCATGGGTTGGTTAATATAAGGAATCTGCACTTTACTGAATTTTTACCATTTATCATTTTTTTCACAATGCATCAACAAAATGATTAAAGTCACTATTAAATTATATTGTAATTAAATTGGCATATCGTTAAATATTCATTTGGTTTCATTTATCTATTTTTGGCGTGGTGCTACCAAATGACTCTGTGTGATGTTACCACACAAACGCTGATGTGATTGCATGCAAACGGTGCATTATTCCACAGCTCAGGTTTGTCAGTGCTGCAATGAGAATTTCTCCCCTCCAACCATTTTATTTCACATTTTTAATACACTGATGAGCCCTGGAACGTAGGAAAATGTGTCTTAAGTGAAAGAACCCCTGCTATTCCCCCCTTTGTGTTCACATACTGAATACAATTGGTGAATCTAACAGGAAAGACGTTGGTTGCCTCACCTCAGTTCCCAGCACGCTACACTCCATGGCATAGGGATGTGGCACTAATAGTTTCACACAACTGGATATGCTGAGATAGCAGCTGAATTAGAGAGGCAGAGTGACCCAGTGGATACAGCACCAGAGTGGAACTTAGGAGGCCTGGGTTTGATTCTTGGTTCTTCCACTGAATTCCTGAGTGGTCCTACACAAGCCACTTTTTTCTCTTTGGGCTGCAATATCCCCATCTGTACAATGGAGATAGTGATACTTTATTATATCTATCTCCAACGTCAGGTGTTTTGAGATCTATGGATTAAAAGCACAGTATAAAACCCAATATTACTATCATGAGAATGTTTTCATCCTTGAAAGTCCTGTTCAGGTGAAGAAATTTGCTGTGTGACATCTCAGTTGCCCTGTCTCCCAAGAAAAGATTTGATTTTAAGCCCGGCCCCAGCCTCTCTCAAACAAACAAACAATGAAAGAATTAACTGCAAACACTTGGTATGTTGTGTGCCTTCTACAATAATATCAACAACATAGTTTTGATTATTTTGTGTCCTTAAAAGAAGCATGTTCCTTTTAGCATCTTCCCCCAATCTATTTCCCTACCTCTATGATTCTTATTCTTGGGGGAGAAAGGGGGGGGTTCAAGGAGAAATTCTTGCTGTTCTACGCAGGTGAGTATTTCCAGTTATGATGCACCTCGCTTGGTGTCACACCATTATTTTTTAGCAGTCTGCCTTTCAGGCACAAAAAGGACTGGAAATTCATTGCTTGATGTTTCCCCTAGTAAATCTAGCTGTGGAATATTAAGGGGTGTTAAATAAATTGGACAAAGAGTGGTTCGGGAGTAAAAGTGGCAGACGCTGCTATGAATGAGCAATTAGATGTTCACAAACCAGCTTATCACAAATTCCATGCCTACAATATCTATTACTGTAATGACCTTGAGGGTTGACTCATTCTCCCTTAACCTAATGAGCATGCTGAGTATAATCAATTAGGTTTGCAATTAAAATTATAATTTGTCTAACAAACTATTCTTAGCTTTCAGACATTTCTTAACAAAGCCAGTTACACACTGGTAGAAGATAAATATTAATTTTCTGTTGTGTCCTCATTTTTGCATTTAGACTGTGGCTAATTTACTAAAGCTTATATTACATTATTATATTTTACTTTTCAGCAAAATTTTGTTCAGTTTCAGCATTGAATGGCAAGGGATAATTATGACCGTAAACAGCAAATTATCATTCCCCAATAGGGTTTGCAAGCTGCCATTGGCAGGCTGTGGAAATGTGTTAGTCTGGTCCACTGTACAATTATTAGAAGTGTGTGTTTGTGCATGTACACATACACACAACTGGACAGGCTATTTCACTAAAGCAAACTGGAAGACGTTCAGCTTAATAAAGCTGAGAATAGGTTTGTAAGCCTGGACCTGCTGAGGTCAAGCCAAACAAATGTAAGCAAGACGCACTCTTAACAGATAATACACCGTATGTCGTTGTACTTTACTCTTGCAATCTGCTGCTAATTATAGAGTCAATCAGGGAGGCAACTGTAGAATAACTTTTTAGCAAATGCACCCTGGTGCTCAGCAAATAGTGGGAATTATTATTAAGCAGAAACAGCAATTTGTTCATCAGAAAATGGGAAAGTTTGGGAAGGTTTTTTTTAAACCTTTTCAAATTTTCTTTAATAAAGCAGAATAAAGGCTAAATTCTGTCCTGCATGTACCAGTTTACAGGGGTCAAAAAGGAGAAGTTAGAGCTCTTCTTCCTACCACTCACCACCTCACATAAGCAGCAAGTCAGGGTAACACCAGGATGCTCAAGGGAGTGCTAGGAGAATAAGCTTTACCTTATACAATGTGGGCCTGGTCCAAAGGCCATGAAGTCAACAGAGATCTTTCTATGGACTTCAGTGGCCCTTGGATAAGACCACATGTCCATAAGAGGGCATGGGCAGCAGATTTCTAACTCTCACCAGACACTGAATACGTTGCTGTTGGCAGCAAGTGCTACCCAGTGGCACATGCTGCTCATGTTGAGAGGAACAACACCTGGCTGGCACTGAATGAGTCTCTATAGGCCACACAGCACCTCTGTCCCACTCACCACGAAGGACAAGGATGACGTTAGCCCTATGCCTTGGTCTACCCTTAAAATGTAGGTTGACTCAGTTAAGCTGACCTAACCCCTGATGTAGACAGAGCTAATCTGATGGAAGAATTGTCCCATCGTCCTAATTACCTCTGCTCCAGGAGATGGTTTACTTACATTGATGGAAAAACTGCTTCCATCACTGTAAGCAGAATCTACACTACTGGTGCTACAGTGGCATAGCTGCAGCGCTGCCATTGAAGCACCTGTAGTGGAAATGTGCCCTAAAAGTGACATTAAACCAATGTAGCATTGTTCTTAGCCCTGGTCTACACTACAAGTTTAGATAGAATTTAGCAGCGTTAGATCAATTTTACCCTGCAACCATCCACACGAGAAAGCCATTTTTGTTAACTTAAAGGGCTCTTAAAATCGATTTCTGTACTCCTCCCCAAAGAGGGGATTAGTGCAGAAATTGACCTTGTTGGGTCGAATTTGAGGTAGCGTGGATGCAATTCGACAGTATTGGCCTCCGGGAGCTATCCCAGAGTGCTCCATTGTGACCGCTCTGGACAGCACTCTCAACTCAGATGCACTGGCCAGGTAGACAGGAAAAGCCCCGCGAACTTTTGAATTTCATTTCCTGTTTGGCCAGCGTGGCGAGCTCAGAGGTGACCATGCAGATCTCTTCAGCACAGGTTACCATGGAGTCCCAGAATTGCAAAAGAGCTCCAGCATGGACCGAATGGGAGGTACTGCATCTGATCACTGTATGGGGAGATGAATCCGTGCTATCTGAACTCCATTCCAGAAGACAAAATGCCGAAACATTTGAAAAAAATCTCCCAGGGCATGAAGGATAGAGGCTATAAGAGGGACCTGTAGCAGTGCTGTGTGAAACTTAAGGAGCTCAGGCAAGCCTACCAAAGAACCAGAGAGGGAAACAGCTGCTCTGGGTCAGAACCACAGACATGCCGCATCTATGATGAGCTGCAATTGATCTTTGATTATCAGCAGATAAGTATGCCCAGTGATCAGTGATGGGATGTTGGAGGGGATGGGATCTGAGTTACTGCAGAGAATTCTTTCCTGAGTGCTGGCTGGTGAGTCTTGCCCACATGCTCAGGGTTTAGCTGATCACTATATTTGGGGTCGGGAAGGAATTTTCCTCCGGGGCAGATTGGCAGAGGCCCTGGAGGTTTTTCGCCTTCCTCTGCAGCGTGGGGCACGGGTCACTTGCTGGTGGATTCTCTGCAACCTGAGGTCTTCAAACCACAATTTGAAGACTTCAGTAACTCGGACATAGGTTAGGGGTTTGTTATAGAAGTGGATGGGTAGGGTTCTGTGGTCTGCTTTGTGCAGAGGTCAGACTAGATGATCACATTGGTCCCTTCTGACCCTAAAGTCTATGAGTCTATGCATGCCATTCTAGGGGGTGCCCCTACAATTACCGCACCCCTGTGCTTCCCTCCTCCCCCACCCTCCCGGGCTACCTTGGCAGCTATCCTCCCATTTGTTCGACAAATTAATAAAGAATGCATGAATTTGAAACAACACTGACTTTATTGCCTCTGCAAGCAGAGATCAAAGCGGGGAGGGGAGGGCAGTTGCTTACAGGGAAGTAGAGTGAACCAAAGGGGCGGGTTTTCATCAAGGAGAAACAAACAGACCTTTCACATCGTAGCCTGGCTAGTCATGAAACTGGTTTTCAAAGCTTCTCTGATGTGCTCTTCTAACTGCTCTGGTGTCTGGCTGCGCGTAATCAGCAGTCAGGCTATTTGCCTCAACCTCCCACCCCGTCATAAATGTCTCCCCCTTACTCTCACAGATTCTGTGGAACACACAGCAAGCAGTAATAACAATGGGAATATTGGTTTCACTGAGGTCTAACCGAGTCAGTAAACTGCACCAGCGAGCCTTTAAACGTCCAAAGGCACATTCTACCACCATTATGCACTTGCTCAGCTTATAGTTGAACTGCTCCTTACTACCATCCAGGCTTCATGAGCCATGGGAGCAAGGGGTAGGCTGGGGTAGGTGCGACCACAGACTGGGTGCGGCCTGAGGCAGAAGTCTCTAGCTGACATGATATTCCAGGCAGGACTGAATCTCTATTAGATGAAACTTAAAGAAGAGAATGACCCAGAGTCATTCCCATTTTTGTCCAGGTGCCCCCAATCAACTTCACTGGGGCCGGCCAGGAACACCCATGTCCGGCCAGGAACCCACCTTCCAACCTAATCGAGGTCAGCCAGGAGCACCCACAGGATGATGACGATGGTTAGCAGTCGTATTGCACCGTCTGCCATCCGCAAGGCAAGGCAAGGCAAGGCAAGGCAAATGCTGCTGAGTAGCACCGCAGTACCGCGTCTGCCAACAGCACGAAGGAGACATACGTGAGCTGAGTGAGCTTCATGCTTGCCATGGTATGTCGTCTGCATGGGTAACCCAGGAAAAAAGGCGAGAAACAATTTTTTGCCATTGCTTTCACGGAGGGAGGGAGAGGGGCCTGACAACATGTACCCAGAACTACCCGCAACAATGTCTTTGCCCCATCAGGCATTGGGGGCTCAACCCAGAATTCCAATGGGTGGCGGAGATTGCAGGAACTGTGGGATAGCTACCACAGTGCAATGCTCCAAAAGTCAACGCTAGCCTTGATATTGTGGGCGCACACCGCTGACTTAATGTGCTTAGTGGGTATTCACACAATCGACTGTATCAAAGCAATTTCTAAAAAATCCACTTCTATTAAAGCAACCTAACTTCGTAGTGTAGACATACCCTTAGATGCCAAATGTAGTGTGCAGAAGGGAATTTGGAGTAATAGTCAATGGGTTTTGTAAGCAATCTGTTTTTAAAATCGTAAACAAAGGACCCTTACTAAACAAGTGAAATAAAGCCTGAATGAAGAATACTGCTCACTCAGCATGCCTCCTCAATGTCCCCGGTTTCAAGGGATGTCACGTGTTTTAATCCCAGAGGTTCCTACACTCCCCACAGCTTGAGAGCCATTTGCCTCAGGAATAAAGAATCACAAAGCTGAATTATTTATGCTGAAAGACAGCATCAGTTCCTTGGATGAATGAGTTGTGTCTTTCCCTCTTTCTGGATCTTTGTCACATGGGTGCAGTCTACATTTGGAACATGGCCCCTTCCAAGGTATGGGTAACAGTACCAGGGAACACAGGATAAAAGACCAGAAAGCAAGCAGCAGTCACGTCTTCTCAATACACTACAGCTAATGAATACACTGGCCAATATTTCCTATTTATTCCTGACAAGGAAATCTAATCCAAATTCATTTTTTAGAAACTCAATAGTTATTTGAAATTAGATTACTCAGCAAATTAAATAATAAATTTCTCTGTGTAGGCACTGCCTCTCCCACCATTGCTCCAAAACACAACTTTGCTCCCTCAAGCACTAGGAGTCTTAACTTCAAAACTAGTTATGGATTTGATAATTTAATAACATGGAACAAGTAATTGTTCAGGGGGATAGTTATGATTTCATTAGATTCTACTGGTAATCAATAGTTATCCATTAATTCATTAATTTACATAGTCCTCAGCTTTGTCCAAATACAGAAATTCTGTGGAAGTAGATTTTTTTCTATATTTGTGCTCATTCGGCTTTCCTATGGAAGAAGGCTGTGATCAAGCTGTATATATTAAGTAGAGCAAATAAGTGCGCAGCAGGAGTGCATGTGTGCCCTACAGATCTGACTGTGGGATGAGATTTAATATGAAAACCAAGGAAAAGAAATAAAACAACAGGGCCTATTCTCCATGGGATGCATGCATAACTCTCATTAATGTTAATGGCAGATACTGAATGTGTGTGCACTGAGGGGATTTTATTAGAATCTAATAAATTCTGTGATTTTTCCTTAGTGTCATTCCTATAGCTGCACATTGTGACAGAGTGCTGCTTTGGATGAAAAAAAAGACATATAAAGAAAGTAACTCCATATCTCAAATTATGCTTTATGGACATTATTAAAATAATCTACTGTGCATATTTAGTTACTAAGATTACACAAGCAAATTGTAACTGGGCATGCAAATAAACAGTTGTACATTTAGTTGGTTGTTTGCACACCCAAGGTCAAGTTCTTTGCTTTGTAAATAGGTGTCACTCCATTGAACCAGGGACATCGCCATTTACATCAGCTGAGAACTGGGCTCAAAGTCACAGAAGTTATGTGGGGAAGTGGGACTCAATGAATCGGAAATGGGGTACAGAACTATTCGCCATGAGGTCTCCATTTTGAATACGAACAAGGTTGGCCTTAACCAAATGTCAAGGCCTGAATAACTAGGTTGGTGCTTCAGTTCTCCTCAGAGTTGACAAATATGAACAAAAACCACCACTAAAATTGGCACTAACTGGTTTGCTTGTTAGTCTGAGCAAAGAGAGACCAAGAACTGAATGGGTTTGCAACTGATCTCACACCCCTTGAAGTGGCCTCTCCATAAAGGGCTCAGGCAGCCTGATGAGCCATTACACAGAGCTGCCACTGCTGTACCTCCTCTCTGGGCAAACAGTCCTACAGCTGGCACAACGGCACTGCTCACAAGCATTCAACCCATTTAAATACATCCAAAACCTGCTGTGGGACTGACACCCATTTAAGGTTAGAATTTTAGCTGGTTTAACAAAGGCAGATGCTCAATACCACGGGCACCAAGCCACTGTTTTGGTTGGCTTGCTTACTTGTCTGTTTTTTCCACCCTCTGATACAGAGCTTTGATATATGCTATGGGGTGAACAGGAAGCAAGGAGTATTCATTGGGGCAGCTAGCACAGAGGCACCTGGCCCGAGAACTAGCGGGAGGGAAGGAGATGAGAGAGGGTTGTAAAAGGGAGTGGAAAGAAGGAAAATAATACTAGAAAAAGAAAACAACACGATGGATTTCTAATATCACTTCACACATTTTGCTTGCCTGTCTTGCCTATGTACACTGTAAGCGCCTGAGGTGACAGACTGTCTTTCTGTGTGTTTGTGCAGCACCTGGCATACTATAGCTGCTCAGCATTAAAGAAGAAAGGGGGTCGAATTCCTGAGCGGGTTACCAAACAGCACACCTTTTTTCTCCATGGAAAGCTTGATTAGCGGAACACTGGATTCTGTTCAACTTTTTATCCTTGAGGCTGCAGGCCTTGCTACGGCCTACCGTGCATGCTTGCTTTGCTACACTAGCAGGCAGGATTTATTCAGAGGAGATAGTATTCAATATCCATCTGTGCATGCAGACACAACATTTTGTGGGCTTCCACCCAGAATTAAACAAATGACAAATTTCCCAGACTTGCAGTCTTGCATTGTGGTGCTCAATCTCTGTTCTCATTGAGGAGTTAGAGATTAGCACACTATGGCTGTACTCAGTAACGACAGACCGTACCCACACCATAGTGCAGAATGGAGCAGAAAAGCACGGGAAGGGGGTGCAGATGTCATGAATCTGCATTAACCACCCCTCTCTGTAGCCCCAATTTGCCCTCAAAAGACCTTCCCTGCCACCTCCACATGGCCTTTTTTAGGAGAGATGGTAGTTGGCTAAGGCAGGTAGCTCCTGTTCCATGATGAATAGTCTGGAGACAAAGGGACTTTCATCAGGAATGCCAGCATAAAACCAAACAGCAACAAAATCCTGCTTGGAGGGTTCACAAAGGACACATACAACGGGGAGGAACGTGGGTCTTCAGGGAGCCCTGCTTCCAGGAACGAGGGCAGCGGGAAGGATTCCTGCACCAGGTTTCCAGAACAGATAGTATCAGCATTCCTTAATGATCCACGCCTGCGCTAAACCCACCCAAAAGGTAAAGATTATGATCCTTTCTATGATACCAGCACCAGGGACCCCAATACCAGCAACCCAGGATAGGCTAGAGATGGTACAACCAGGCACGTGATGACCAGGGAAAGGGAGGTGATTCAATGTGCCGTCTGTTTCCTAGTGTGTCAATAGCAGAGACGGGAGCAGAGCCCAGGTCTCCTGGCTCTCAGTCCAGTGCTTTACCCACTGCACAACTCAGCTGACATGGGGTGAATAGTTCAGTCGTTCTGTAAGTTCAGATGATCTCTGAGTACTTTATCCTTCCCATGAGTTATTCACTTGGAAGGGCTGAGTAGGCCACTGATTCCAGCTCCCGCCCTGTTCTTACTGCATGTCAGGGCTTCCTTCAGCAGTTTAAGAAAAGAGGCTCGTTCAATCAGCTGTCATTAGTTATCATCTGCTAGAAACATTCTGTTGATAAAAAATGAGCATGAGTCCTTCTGATCTGGTGCTAGGCGTTGAAAACTCCTGCAAGGAACTAAGCATCTCAGAACCATGCAGGTTGAAGTCCCATCTAGGGAAGAGTAGGGATCATGGAAAAGAAATGGGAACAGGTAAGATTTAAGATTAATTCTGCTCACCCAGCCAGTTGTTATAGTTAAAACTTTCTTTTCTGAGAACGTATATTTTATCCCAAAATTGGACACTGATGTTACAGCTGGAACCCTACAACTCTGTGTTGAATTCGTCTGACAAATGCTAATTAAAAGGATCAAAATTGTTAAATCATTCAGTTGGTCTCCATTGATTCATTCCTTATCGCAGCATTAGTTCTGGACATTTGAAATAGCAAGACACAACAAAAGTCAGGGATGCCTTTAGCTAGGAAATGAATTGCATGCGGGATTTTGAGAATCTGAACTGGACTGTTTTTCCTTCAAAATCTATGTAGGTATTGAGTGCTTATGTAATGAAATAAGAACCATGAACAACACCAGCTTAATGCAGACAGTACCATATATATAATATACCTTAATCCTGACCTGTAACAGCTCTTTCTAGTGAAGAGGCAGGTCTCTTTCTGAAGAGAGTCTGCCAATCATGCTGAACTGTATCAAACTCATTGGTGTCTTTTCTGGGATGCACAAACTGAGAGGAATAGAAAACCATCAAATTAGTTGTTGGGCGTGACGTAAGTTAGAATCTGTTCTCAGGTCTCCAAGTGGAAAAAGGCCAGTGCACTAAATCAGGGGCAGAGTCTACTATGAGATTCATGACCGTAAATCCTGCATAACTCCACTGAAGTGTGTGCAGTGATTTCTGCTCTGCTGCCATAAACTCCAATTTGGACCTCACTGAGGCTTAAGAGAATGCCAGAGCCTCTTATGGTGAATTAAGAACCAGATTTTGTTCTATTTTTCCCCTCTTTTCAAAGGCAGTGCTGTTACACATGATAAGGTAAAGTTTTCCTCCCTCTTCCTCTTGTCCCATCAAGAGCTGGGTGAGCCCTTTTGCATGAATGTTTTATCTGATAAATTTAACCTTGGTTTTCTGTTTGTAAATCACACGCACACAGGGACTTTGCTTTCTACACACTTCTCCACTGTGAGCTAATGTGGTCATGCAGAACATAGACTAAAATATGCACCACTGGGACTGAGCACCATTAAAGGTCAAATCCCAGCTGTATTTGTCATTTCAAAAGATCAGAAGATAGCCTAAATGTCTAATCTTTCAAGTGAGAAAACCTGTCTGCCTTACATTTTTTAGCATAAAATTTACTCAAGCAGTACTGGGTTTTTATGGGTTTTTTATGGACAGCCCTTCATCCTCTGCAGTTGATGTAACTTGCATTGAAAAATATGGGACCAGATTTACTCTTTTATTTATTACATGAATTTATAAAGTAGCCATCACTCTGGTAAATGGATGCCCTTTGTCTGGCTTAAATTGGATCATTAATATTCCAAAGAAGAAGAGCAAAACACTATGATCCTCTGATGCCACAAGTGACACAGGATGGGTGGGATCCAGCCAGACAGCTGAGACACTGAAGTTTCACAGCTCAGTCAGCTGCAAATGGCTTTGGGCTAAAAGATGCAACAATTTCTAAAAGTAGCCAAGTTTGTGCTTGCAGGAAGCATCCTTCTGTCTCTCACTTACACATGTACATAAGTGAGGGAGAGGCTGGTTATGTCCATGAGCCGCTGTGCATCCTTTCTTACCTGTGTTCCCTTTGTATGGGCAGTTCCTTAGAAGGACGAGGGCCCCAACAATTAGGTAAGAATGTGGTCACAAAATAACAGCAAAAATCATCAAAGGTTGGAATTTTGGCATGTGGTATTTTGCTATAAAGTGAAACATAATGCTAGGAACAAAGCTAGTCAGAAAAACCTATTAACACTGGATTCTAGCTTTGCAGCACTTGTTTAATAAATGATTTACACCCCATACAGAGTACAGCATAGTGTCAAGTCCAACCGGGGGGTTAAATGGCAACACTTTCATACACAGGCATTGCATGCGTCTCAGAAAGAACGCTATTCTGCCCTGGAACAGAAGGTTGTTTAACACAAACACTGCATTCGCTGACAAGTGGTGAGAAAAGGTTTCAAAGGTGTTTGGATGACAAGTTAAGAGGTAGCATAACAGAGATGAAGCCAGGAAAGAGCCCTTGTACACTAAGCTTCAGAAAAGTAATCAGGCAGTTTTGATGGCTGGACCTTAGACACTGTCTGGGATTCATAGAAGATCTGTCTTGGCAGTACAATGGACTGTTCTGTAGGACCTACACTCAGTGGGATTTGGCTAGATATACTCATTCACACAGAGACCAGTTTAAACATAGTGCTGTAATGAGGAGCAACTCTAATGAACATTGAAATGAAGGGTTCTTTCAAATTAAGGTGCAAGAGCTTAAGGATCTCGGTGACCCTGGTGCAGATCAGGAGTCACTGCTAGAGCTGGATGGGAATTTTTCATTGAAACATTTTTCATCAAAAGATGCTTGCAGGAAGGGACAGGTTTTGACAATATCCATTTTGGGAATTTGACATTTTGGGGGCTGGGGGTCAAAATGACTTTTTGCTTGGAAATTTAAGTTAATTTATAGAAGAAAAGATATTAAAAAGTTCACAATCAAAATGAAACTTTTCAAAATTATCAAAACAAAACATTTGGAATGACCCAATCTGCATTTTTTTTTCTATTTTTGATTCATAAAAATTGTCAAGATTTTAACTTGTCATCCCAATTCAGGATGGAGAAAAAATGTCAACATCTCGAGAATTCTCACAGGACGGGGAAACCATTTCCCATCCAGCTACAGCAACTCCACCGAGGCAATGGATTTCCACTAGTATAAATCCAGAGCAACTGAGAATCTAGCATTGTCTTTGTTTAATAAGGAAGCAAAATCATTTTCCAGATTGCTTGGAGGAGACTGGCATGTTTCTTGCCCAAAGCCTCTTCTGAAACAAACAAAATGGATAAATATTTTAACTGACTTCCTCAAACTAGGCCTGTAGCTTTCTAGTGCTTTGGATGAAAAAGGGAACCTGATGCCCTTCACGCTGAGGGTAATTATATTTTCAATAAGCAGTGTGTGTCCAGTGCTGTTGGGTGTCCCAGCAGGGACCACGTCCTCACAGGGGCATGCTCTGGCTTGAGTCTAGGAAGTGACTGACTGGCAGCTACGTTACTCACGTACCTGAAGTTGCATAACTTAGATTGATCTCCCCCTGTAGTGTAGACAAGGCCTCAGCCTCGGTGCAGATGTTCGTTTAGTTGCTGAAGTTCTTGCTGGGTATGGAGTGGTGTTGTGAACTGGGCAGGCACGTTTCTGCTGCCAGAAGCAGCAGACAAACCTCACACATGATCCAAGTGAAGCATGTAAAAGCCTTTGGGGGAGTGAGGCCTATGGCGCACCAAGGTCATTACTGCTTGTCCGGTCTGTTGGCCTCTCTGCCGCTAGTTTCAAGTCTCTGGCTTGTCTGCCAGTGGAGCTGCTGCTATAGTCCAAAAAGCTGGGACAGAGGCTATGGGTGTAGCCAATGGCATTTTATACCAGTTAATATCTACATGTGAATGTGGATCATTAAGTTGAGTATTTAGGCCCATTCACTAGCAACAACCCTGATATATTCTTTGTGGAGTTTTTTTAGGGGATGGGGCTTACAGTTAAACCAAGGAAAAGGGAGACTTTTCTAAGAAAGCAAATAGCCTGGGAAAGAAAGAACGCATTCTTAGCAGAGAACAAGAAAGGTTTTCTTTCCATTAGGCTGGCTCAGACAATGCCTTTGTAATTTCCAGTTTACTTTCCCCATTTATAACTATAATACATTGATTGCACGATTTTTTCTTTTTTTAACTTTATAGGCCAGTCCATGCAGAGCCTATTTCAGGTCTGTCTAGGGATGTATTACGATATTACTCTGCAAGTAAGTCTGGGATCCAAGACCATCACATGCTGTAGTGGGAATTCAAAATTATCCAGCCCCATCAGAATTCATTGCAAAAGAGACTCTCTCAATGGCTCCTGTCTCCTTACTTTCAGGGAGCCTTGCAACCTGGTATTTCTATATCAGAGTTCGTTATCCAAGTCATCATTTCCACTTAGCAGTGCCCCAGCCTTTGGTGTTCTCAGAGTGGTGTCACATCCATCAATCACTGGGGAGTCTCCATGTTCTCAGGACACCTGTGTCTCCTGCAGCCTTCAAACAAAGCATTCTGATTTGACAGGTAGTGCAGCCACAATCTCGCCTGTCCTCTCATCAATGTCTGCTGAGTCCTAATTACAGAAAACGACCTGTATTGATTGCATGCACCATGAGAGATGTCTAGCATCTTCCTTCAACTTCCGGCATGTTATGATGATGTATATTACAGTAGTGCCTAAAGAACCCCTTGAAGATCAGTGCCCCATTGTGCTAGTTGCCTGAAGGGCTCACAATCCAACTGAAAACAAAATGCAACAAGTGACCGTGACAAACCGATGGAGTGAACAGAGGAAGAGGGTAAAAGAAATGAGGTTCTGTGAATACAGTTAAGCATGGGAATCTCCATCATTGGAGGTTTTAAAGAGCAGGTTGGACAAACCCCGGTCAGGGATGGTCTAGATAATACTCAGTCCTGCCTTAGTGCAGGGGACGGGACTCAGCGACCTCTCGAGGTCCCTTCCAGTTCCCTCTTTCTCCCATTTCTATTATACATAGGTTAGCTATTGCAAAACTTGATAGTGCAAAATAATTCATTTTAAAAAATAAATTTTAAAAGCCCTAGATCTCTCTGGCTATTTTAACCAAATAGCCATAATTGCTTGGCTGATTTCCTGTTGGCATCCCAGAGATAGGTCTTGAGAAGGGATCTGAAGGAGAAAAAGGCAGTGAATTATTATGGAGGGGCAGAATTATGAAGTGCCTGGAAGGCAAGGACAAGAAGCTTGAATTTAATGTAGTGGAAAATAAGGAGCCAGTGGAGGGCTTCAAAATGAGGGGCGACAAGGTCTGAAATGTCCAGCTGGAGCAGCCAATACCTAGAGACACTGCCTCTTTCCAATGCAGCATACTCCCAGCTTTAAACAGATTTCTCATAAAAAACCCCAAACCCAAATGCTGTTTAAAAATGGAAGGAAAGTTATGAGCTGAAAGTAACCACTGCTGTCCTGAGACTACTGGATTTGCAGTGCCAGTTATAGAGCTGCAGTCTCACATATTCTACAGCAAAGCACCATCAGTGTGGTTCGAAAAGCAATAAGTGAGGCTACTGTACTTTGTCAAACCATTTTTTGCACCTCTTACAAGCTTTCAAGAGAGGCAAAGGGAAACAGACTGTTTGGTCTCAGGTCTCAAAGTGCATTTCTATGGTTCAAACCCTGTTTGTTTTTCTTACTTGTTTTTTCACTTGGAATTTTAAATTTGTTTATAACGAAGTACAGTGTTTTGCATTTTGCACTTTTCTTCTGAGTCATCCTTGTGTTGCTCTCTATTAAGAGAGCAAAAGCTGGTTTTCAACGTGTTATTAAACAAGGATTCACATTTGCAGAGAAACTGTTGCCACATCAAAGCGTTGTGTTTAATAATTTTAAACCTTCTGATACAATCAGTTTGTGATGTGATGTGATGTAATTAATTTGAGTAGTGAAACCCCAAGTCCAGCGCATTAGGCAGATAGGATGAAAATGTTTACAGTAGGCGTAAGACGATGCACTCTTCACTTCAGGTTAAGATTCCTAAAGAATGCGAACCAGGTGGATTGATTTAGTGCATCATTAAAAAAGCATCTGTGAAAGAAAAACATGCACATCAAAAAATAATGGAGAAGCAATCTTCTCAGTGTAAAATAATTAGTGGAATATGTGACACCCAAACTAAATTTCTGCATACATACTCACACTGCCAGCATCGGTCAGGCTTTCTTATTTCTTTACATGAACCTGAAACTGGCGAGCTGGCAGGCAGTTGTGAACATTGTTGAGAGGACTGAGATTTTGACACTGTTGCAGAATGAGATGTGTGTTAATAGGTGTTTGTGCAACAGACATTTGCTGTGCAATATTATCTTGTCTCTACAGATAAATCAAGCTGGCAGGGGTATGATGCAGCTAATTTGTGTAGCCTTTTGAGAGTACAGAATGCCTGGCGTTTCTCAGGATAGCTGCAATCCCACATGAAAGGCCAGGCTCAGGGTTTATTCCCTAGTAAGCTCTCTGCCCACAAAGTCAGGATACACATTTATTGACTTGGTCTTCCAAAGAAGGCTGTAAATTACATAAAGGTAGATTTTCAAATGCTGCTCACTTGACATACACTTAAAAGCCCTGTGTTAAGCCACGGAGCTGATTTTCCTGCTCCACTGCAAAGATTTGGATGGTCCAGGTGCAATACACAGACCTGCCCTGCACTAGAGAAAACTGAGCACAGACTGCAGAAGTAAAAATTCTTTACATGAGAATCCACAAGCAATTTTCCCCCTGTGGAGAGGAAGAAAGAAACGAGGAAAGAACTGCATGTGAGTCATGTCCATTAAGGCACTACTGGAAGGCAACTGGACACCACAATGATTGGCACAGTAGAAAAACCTCACCAGAATAAAACAGAAAGGATACAAGTATATGTGCACAATTCTCAACGACAGTGTCTGCTTCTTTCACACATGACTGGGGAATGGGCTGAACCCACCTCCTGGATGCATAATCAAATCATTGCCCCAGACTTGACAGTGGATTGTATCTCCCACAAGCCTATTTGGAAGTAGGGGAGGGAGGAGTCAGCCATCCCTGTAGAATTGCCCCTCCATTTCCAGGCCCTTCCTGGAGCCCAGGTTGTGGGTAGAAGGGGGGTCCTGCAAAGAATCTGTGTCAGAGGTCTTAAAACAACACACTGTTCCCTTTTATTCTGCACTCTAGGATTCTGCAGGATTTCCTGGCCAGGCAGATGTGTTGAGTCCTGTTGCCTGACAGCCAGAGTCAGGAGGGAGCAGGAGACCCCTGAGCAAGTAAAGATCATTCATGGGGTCTGGGATGGACTCACTGCTTCTTCCATGGGAAGATCTCTCTCCCACACACACAACCAGGAGTGTTTAGAAGTAGCACCATGAAGCTGCCTAGAACTTGCAGCTGCATGCTCTGTATAAGGAAGTGGGTGTATTCACCTTCTGAGCAACCTCAACTCTGAGCATTTGAGCTTGGGTGACAGATGCTCATGATCACGAAAGGCAGTATTAAATTGAATGAAGCATAACAGACATGGCTGTAACCATCCATATTAGCTGCTACAATACCTCTATGTAGACGTATTTGAAGATCTTGGTTCTACTCTGCGACAAGCCACCATTCAAGTGTCCCAGTAGAAAAGAGAAATCCAAAAACAGTGTAAGCAGGGCAGCATAAGGGACAATCTAGCCAGTCATTTGATATCATGGCATTGGCTATCTAGCACTAGGCTCTGGATTGGCATTGCAAAAAACTATATAGGCTATCTGGGTAAAACCTAAACACCTCATGTAAACACCACGGAAGAACAGCTGCCATCAATAGATACACTAAAACCAATCGAATCAGCTCCTTGACAATCAAGATATCTGTTATATACACGATGTAATGTGCACACGCGTGCAGACACACACACACACAGAGAACATTTATAATTACAGATGGATCCATAGGGAAGGATAAGCTACAATTTATACTTAAAATAGGATTTGACTTCTTTCTTATGCATGAAAAAGACAGCCTAGCTTCTCCAAAATTACAGCACATCCTCGTGGAGCACTAGAAAGAATTGGCATAACTCAGCTCATTGGTTTATTAGTTGTAAGCATTTTAAAACAGCCCCCTAATAAAAAGATCCTTGTTTCTTACTTTTTTTTGCAGACCTCACTAGCAAACAAATTGCTAATTTTTCAGACTGACTCGTTCATGCACTGAAGCAAACTCTACAACATAGGCTACTGACTAATTTGATTGAAATGCAACTTTCAGTCTTCTCAAGTGTTCATTGAGGGTGACGCAGTTGTTAAAAGTAGGCAGGCTACAGACCCCGATCTGGCAGACACTTGTGCAGGTACTTCATTTTAGGTCCATGAGTAGTCTGAGTGTTGCCAGGATTGGAGCCTTAGTGTGATGGTTGGGATAAGCAACATGATGATAGCAGGCTGGTACGGTACTGGGTGGAAATGTTAATGTAGGACTGCTGTGGCTGGGCTTTTTTTAGTGTTAGTGGCTGTTGGGAGGAATTATACTGGAGCAACTTTAACTTTGTATCTAGCCCGCTAGATCTTTTGCAAGCCTCTTAGGCTACGTCTTCCCTGCAGAGTTAGCCCCAGCTGTTACGGCTGTTCTCCTACTACAAAAAAACACCTACCCAAGGTTGGTGGCACTTTCAGCCCAGGTTAACTGGCTAGCCCTGGGGTACGGGGCGACACCCAAGTGCTGCTTTTGCCTGGGCGGATAACTTCTCTCCCGCACACACACTTTGCAGTGGGGATGCAGGACAAACCAAGTGAGTGCAGATAGTCCTCCAATGCTTTCCCACAATTCCCCCCATGTGCCCAGAAGAACAGACAAGTTCTCCCACAATTCACTGAGAAAGAATCAGAGGACAGCGTAGCTTATTGTAGCATTAAGAGCCAGGGGATTGGCCCCAGATGTCCTAGACACACCTGGGGAGCATAGCACTAGGGGGACACACTCAGCGAAGTAGGGCTCACACTGGGGAAGGCTAATTTGTCTGCTCAGACCGAAGTTGACTCTGCAGCACACACAGCCTTACGGACCTCAGTGGCAGATGTGCTGTAGAGGGAGGAGAATGCTAAATCTATGCTCTGGTCCACTGTCCCTAATTAAAAATGAAATGCAGTCCCTTCCCCAGAGTGAATTTGACACCCTTGAGGTGAATTAATAACATTTTCTGTATGGGATTACATAACTGTGCATTTCTTATATATAAATAACCAACACACTACATATTTGATGTAAGATGTATAAATTATTCATGTATCAAGTGGCTTCAGACTTCATGATCCCCAGCCACCTGGGAGGAACACAGCTATTAAATTACTCATCTCCACCGCACTATTGTCCTTAAACAAGATGCAGATCATAGTAATCTGAGGTAGGTTCTGAAAGTTCCTAATTCTCTGAACACCATCATCATTTGCATTTTCAGGTGAGATACCTCATCAAAACAATGACAATACACTGTAGCTTTGTCCAGTGATGCCAAAAAGTGGAAAAATGCAACCTGTTAACTTCCTATTTCTGAAAACACACTCACTCTTTCTGAGTGCAGGCACTGATCAGTGGGTCATTACACTTGTTAGAAGTGTGGGACGGGGCATTCCATGGGACTGCGTGCCTACATATTTTCACAATTCATTGGCTGGACCCATGCACATACGCTTTGTACAAATAGAAAATTAGGAATATTTACTTGCTTTTTTTCTTGCATCTTTTAAAGCCTAAATATATATTAGTCACTGTCCTCAATCAAGGAAGATATGCACATTTTTCACTTCTAATTTTGATCATTAGCACTAATGTTTTTCTCACTTTTTAAAATAGCTTCTCAGGAGCCTCTCATAGAAAAGATAATATGTACCTGGTAACAGAAAGAAATATTGTGTCTTGCTTCCAAAATCATGTTGGGTTTTAATGTCAAAGCCTTCATTTTTTAAAGAAAACTAGGCTGAAAATAATCATTTTCACCCATCAACATCCTGTTCCCAGTGCAATCTAGCAGCCTAGCATGGGAGCTACAGAATCTGTTTTGTTGCAGCACTGCAGTAAGTTGTGTTTCAGTGTTATGCATTCCATAAGCTTCCCAGCGGTCTGGAGATTTTCTTATTTCCCCCCTGCGCTCTGTTAGATATTCACAGCAAGCAATAAAAGTAATATCAATGGTAAGGTCAACATGCCAAACTGGAAGTAAGTAAATTGTTTCTATTTGCCATCATTTGGTTGTCAGAGTTATCTTAATCAATCTAAACAGCTTCAAGACATATAATCTGATTTTACAAAGTGCTAAACCATAACCATATTTTGATCTTCCTTTGATTCCAAGTATAAAAAAAAATAGCCCTTATTTAATGCTCAGCCATATAATCTAACTACATCTGTGTCTGCATTTGCACGATGGGGGAGTGAAACGTGGCCAGAGAACCATCTTGGATTTTATCTGTTTTATTACTCAAATGGAGAGTATAATAGATTTTTTTTTTTGCACTAGCATGGCTTAAAAACTGTTTTTAAGCTTCGCTGGCTCCTTTAGATTTGAACTTTGCTAACAAGAATGTGATGAGAGAAAGCGTGGATAAAAACCAGTACTGTATGCTTTTCTAATGTACTTCAGTTTAGTTGGTCCTTTCATCAGCCTCAACTCATTCAATTATGAATAGGAAAGGCAAAGAAATTATGAAGGAAAAGGCAATATTTTCACTGTCTAAACAACAACAAAAATGACTTTCCCTCTGTAGCTTTCTATGCATGGAAATAAACAAGGTAGAGCCAATTATCATCTGAGAGCCTCTCTCTGTAAGGACGGAGATGGTATTTTCACAGCTGAAAACTTTTGCCTAGTAAAGAAGAGATATGTAAACACAGTTCCACGCAAATTCAATCCAAGTATTGACAGGCATAACAGACCCAAAATTTCTCTAACCTTAAGGATAACAAAATGATACAGCAATGTTCTGCAGATGACTAGTTTTGATCTTTTATTAGTTCTCATAATTGTCTCTTGTTAATTTGTATCCTGCATAATAAGCATAAGCACTCACCTTCACAGTTTGCCCAGCTTCAGGACCATCCTGTAAGCAAAAAATAGAAGAGTCAGATAAGTGGGGCTAACAAGGATCTCCTGGGGATTCAGAAATATTAACCATTAATAATTTAAATCCAGTTTCATTGTGTGTTAATTTATAGTATTCTCCTGGGGCCCATTCAGCACAAAGCATGTGGGACCAGATGCTTTTATGTTTCAGGTCATGATTAAGGGAAAAATAATATGTGAAAAGGAAATAAATACTGGCAAAGTTGTTATTTTTCATGATCTCAGATCCCAGTTTTTAATTGACAGCAATAACGTTTCTGTTATTCGTGGACATAAAATACAGAACTGTAAGCACTCCTTTAAGTCATAACCTGTTTATTTAAATTCTTGTTATGGCAAAAATGGGGTTAACCTCCAGATTTGCTTTAAAAAAAAGGATTCATTATTTTGTATATTGACCACTGGGTCAATCTAGTTCAGTGTGTCACCCCAAAGAATACTTCAGGTAATAAACCTACATAACACACCTAGCAAACTACTGGACAAGGTTGCCTGTGGCGAGAAATTTTGGGCTGCAGGCAATGAGTTTACTCCTTCAATCATGGGCTGTGAATACGCTCATTAAGAGCTGTGCCCTGCATACACTTTCTACTAAGAGTAGTACTTACTAGAAACCCTCCTGTCGGTGGGTTATGGAACAGGGTAAAAAGCGCAATAAAACAGTAACAGGAAACCAAGCCTTCGGAGCCAATTAGTTTACAAACCTGAATCGAAATGGTGAGTGAAGTTCCACAGAAATGTTTCTCCACCACATTTCCAACCATTTGTGTTGTTTGAAATAAATCAACCACTTCTTCAGGGTGCAGATCGCGGAAACGCTCCACAGGCCGGAGTGGGCAAACAAGGACATCTGAAGTGGAAGTCGTTAAGGCAGAAGTGCAAATCCAGGTATTCCAGAACAACAATTTGTTCATTTCCCTCCACTGTAACCACAGGAGCTCATCTGAAGTGAATTTCCCCTTTATTATTAAACTTGCCTTGATTTGAGGATCACAACTAAAACAACGGAAAGGAAAGGGTTTATGGTGAAAACACAGCAATCGCATTGTGGCTTCCTCAAAAACCTTCCCCATTGCCTCACACATATGACTTCTGGGCCAACATTTTCACACCTCGGTGTCTAAGGTTAAGCCCCTAAATAGACATTGCAATGTCTTCAGGAAAGTGTCCTGAGCACTCACAGCCTATCGCTACTGTAGGCACCTTTTACTAGAGGGGCCTCTGAACTGAACTGGGTGTGCTCCAGTTGGGAAGACTCTGACTACAACTCCCATGATGCCCTGGGAATGAGAGAGGGACAAGAGATATCCTCTTCAAGGGAATGCCAGGAGAGCATGCTGTGGGCTCCATTTTTGGAGAGGAGCTGAGATTGCTTGATGGAGCTCTGTACTTACAAGGAGCTGCTGCTAAACTGCTTGTAGGAAGCCAGAAACTGTTGCTGAGAACCTGCTGGGACTTGACCAAGCAGGGAGCCTCAGAGGCTGTTGGGGGCTTCACTGGAGCCAGGACAGAGACTGTTGCTGTGCCCAGAACTGACTGAGCTGGGTCTGCAGTGATTACGATGACCAGTGAGCTACTGGCTGTTGGTAGAGACCTCACATGCTGTTAGGGTGACCAGACAGTAAGTTTGAAAAATTGGGACAGGGGGTGGGGGGTAAAAGGAGCCAATATTAGAAAAAGACTCCAAAATTGGGACTGTCCCTATAAAATCGGGACATCCGGTCACCCTACATGTCGTCTTTTGGTAAACCATCATGCAGATATCTGACCTAGGAGATCCCTGTAAGTCATCATGCACACCCTATGCCTTCTGCCAGTTATCAGCAATTGGTCCCTGGCTCACAGTTGGCATGTAGCACCTCTGAAAATCAGGCTGCATTTCTATAGGTGCCTAAAAATGGATGGGGGGTAAGTGATTAGTGATTTGGGCATCCAACCTCAGATAGCTTAAAGGGGTCTGATTTTCAGAGGATGAGTGCTCAAGCAAAATGGCCTTTCAAACAGGGCACCTGAAACTGCTGGTCACTTTTGAAACTCTTGGGTGTAAAGCCCTAACTTTAGGCATTCATGTTTAAAAATCTGGAACTATATCAGTAATACCATGGTCATTACTTCAGCAACACTGCAGTCGCAATGCACTAGAAATGCTCATCTATTATTAACATTATGTATTTATGTAAGTATAGTTAGTTAATTAGAGCGGTTTCCTTTTAAGCCTCAGATCCAGAATGCTGAATACACATTTTTGCTTATTGTACCTCCACTTAGAGCACTTCCTGAGTCAGCGGAATGTACCATCAAGTAAACAATGAAAGTGTACTGAGACAATTCACAAAGGTCTTGCTTAGAACACAACTGCCCCGCCTATCCTACCACTACATACAATCTAAACAGTACTAGAATTCCTAATTTGGGATCCTGCAAACACTTACTACAAAGGATAAGCATTTCTTAGTGCGAGTACAATTGGGCTGGTCAAAGTAGCGACCACTTAAGGCTTGATGCTCATCTAGTTCTACATCGGTGGCATGCTGTGGATTTCAGTGGAGTTGCTCCTGATTTACACTAGTCTGACTGCAGAATGAGGCCCTTAAATAGCACCTTTAACCCCATGTAAACATTGATGACCATATGGTATGGTAAGTAAGCAAATTATTTGTGCAGAATTAAAACAAGAGCTCTAAGAACGGTTTTGAGAAAATTAAGCTACATGACGTTGTAATACAGAAGTACTGTTTACTGTAATTTTAGTCCTGCAAATGTAATAGGTTTCGGAAAAGATAGTAGTTTTTCCCCCTTTCTGTACCTCAGTTTATCTTTACAGAGTTTAGTCTTTTCAGGACTTTGTTTTTATATAAATAAAATCACCTTCAGGAGGAGCTCCCCAAGTTTAAGAACTTGCTACTATCTCCAGTTTAAATGCAAAAAAATTATGTGCAATATACATACACACACCCAGTAGGAGGATTTATCCTTCTGTGTTTGTGGAATGGGGACCAGCCCCACTATAGGGCATGCAAGCTCCCTGAACATAAGAACATAAGAACAGCCGAACCACGTCAGATCAAAGGTCCATCTAGCCCAGTATCTGTCTACCGACAGTGGCCAATGCCAGGTGCCCCAGAGGGAGTGAGGCTAACAGGCAATGATCAAGTGATCTCTCTCCTGCCCTCCATCTCCACCCTCTGACGAACAGAGGCTAGGAAACAAGTGGCAGTCCCACAGTCTCCTTTGCAGTCTCTGAAATGTCAGTCTGACATTTGCGCAGCCTGCAGCAATGCTACTCCTTTTCTTCTCCAGCAGGGTGAGGGAGCCTGTAGTCTAGGTCCAACAAACCAGCAAAATCCCAAGAACACAGCCCTTACAACTAACACTTCTGACCCTTGTGCTGCTCTACAGCTGAGTCCTCCAGTCTGGCTCCCACTCTCCTATTTACAAACTCCCCTCCCTTCCCTTGAGTTCCCATTACTTTGACTCTTAGAAAGTGACACAGGGTGTGTCCCACCAGGCTGCTTGCCCACAGTGGAAACTGCCTAATCATTAGCTTCAAAAGGCTAATGAGCACAACTAGTGCCCACCACACCAAATTTTTGGATGATTCTGACCCATCTAGCCGAGTCACTTCACCCAGCCTTGGGAAGTCTATAGGCATACAGAGTCCCCAAACAAAAACAAGAACTGTGTATACCCTCCCCATTGTTTCTTCCCTTATTAGCCCCCTGATCGGTGGGTTACACAGATAATCACTGTATCAATTGTACTGTATACTACTCCTGCTGTAACCAGCAGATACGCTGAAGTTAAGAGGCTCACGGAAAGGTTATGTCAGGCTGAGTTTCAAAAACCCCAGGCGATATTAGTGACTTCTCATTTCAGATAAGTGCAAAGGACTGTTTACTTACATAAACAAGGACACAATTCATTCACAAAGCTTATCAAAGGGAAATATATTTGCAATTCTGCTTTGAAATAAAGGAAGTTTCCTGGCGGTTCTATTTTGATCACTTTTCAGAATCAGCATGATGATAGACAATATGGAAGCAGATATCTGCCTAATTGGGACTAGCTTTCTCAAAAGACCTCCTCACCTAGAAGCTCCCATTGTTCTCAAAGGAACAAGAGAAATCTAGTGCCAACTATAGGCGCTAAGCACTTTTGAAAACCTGTTATGTAGCAGAATAGCAGAGACATTCACTAATTGTTTTACTATAATTCCTCCTATTAAAATATTTTGAAAAAGAAGAACTACGTAGTGATGTGTGTTTAGCTAGCTGGAATTAGAACACAGAGAACATTAGAAAATTGTCTGGTTTTGAGGGCTTTTGGTTCTAAGATGCTATATCACTACCTTGAGCTAATGCAGCTATAGGGCGTAATAAAGCTCCAACAATTTATCTGCTAGTCGTCCAAGCATACTGTACAAAGCACCTTCCCAGAGGATGCTATTGGTTGAACTTAGAGCCCAAGGGGAAAGTTGAAAACTTCCTGTGCAGCTCTGATTTCCATAGCAGGAATAAAGGAACAGAAAAACTAATTAATTTTACTCATAAAAAGGAAATTCATGTCAACAGTAAAACAGGAAAAAGGACATTTGTTTAATCTGATTCATTTTTCAAAAGGAAAGAAGGCAAGCCTTTGCCCTTAGGACATCTGATACTTAAATAGATAATTATCCTTCTTCTGCAGCACTGCTTTGTTATCATGGGTCAATGAACCATTCATAAATGAAAAATTTCCCTTCACTTACCTCTAGCAAAACTGCTGCTTATATTAAGCTACTTGCCATTTTCTCCTGTTAAAGTTTTTTCCAGTTTCTCCCTCACACAGCTCCTGATTTCCCAGAGCAGTTGTTTGGTCCCCAGCTAGCTTGTGGCGAAGGTCTCTGTAGCAAAATGAGAATCATCAGCACGATGCCTCCTGCTGGTGATCCTGGGAATTAGTTCAACTTCCACCCGGAGCGCCCTCCGCAGGCCAGTGGCTCACCTGCCTCAGGTCTCATGTCCAGCCTGGACCCCGGTGCCCCTTTCCCTGGGGTTCTGCCCTTGCAGTACCCCCGCTCTGAGTCCCACCTCCCAGGGGAACCCTCAACCCCCTATCCCCACCTTGCCTCAGTGGCTACTGCAATCATCATCTAGCCCCCACTCCCTGGGACAGACTACAGTCTGTAAACCACTGGTACATCACTGGCAAAGGGGGTTGGAGCAGCTGCCTCTGCCTAACCCCAGGCTGCACCTCTGCAACCTCAGTACCTACTTTGGGCCTTTAACAAGGCCTCAGCCTGGGGAGTTTCCCAGCTCCTCTTGCCTTTCCCCAGCACTGCTCTGCCTCAGGTACCCTGCTCAGCTCCCAGGCAGCCAGGTCCTTCTCTCGCCACAGCTAGAGAGAGACTCCTCCAACGTCTGGCCCACAGCCCTCTTATCAGGGCCAGGGCCCTAACTGAGCTGGCCACAGCTGTGGCTGCTTTCCCAATCAGCCTAGCTTCTTTTAAGCCCCTTGTTCTCCAGGAGTGGGGCAGCCTCACCCAGAAATTGCTGCACTAACCACAGTTTCTACAACAATGGAGGTACATGTATTACTTGCCACATGGCTCCATTGTGCAAAGAAAGGCCCAAACTGGCTCAGGCCAGCTTGTGTTTTTATAACGTGAAGCACAAGTGAAGACGGATGTAATGGGTGGTACACTGGACTGTGACAGAGGTGACCTGCATTCTATTCTTAGCTCTGCCACTGACTGGCTCTTGGCAAGGCAAGACATTTCATCGTTCTGTTCTTCCCTTTCCCCTCCCACATTTTACCGGGTCTTGTCTACTTAGACTGTATTAGCTCTTTGCAGCAGGGACTGTCTCATATTAGAGCTGATTGGGATTTTTTTGTGGAACTGTTTTTTCACTGATAAATGATGATTTGCCAGAACCAAATCAGTTCACAAAACAGGTTCAGCTTCAGCGAACCTCCTGACTTGCTTTTTTGGAAAAAAGTTTTGAAATAGCTGGGTAGGGCTTGGACGGTTTTTAAATTAAAAGCTTTGGGTTTTTTGAGTCAAAACAACTTTTTATTTTTAGTAAATATAGGGTAAAAAAGTCAAAGTCAAGATTAAAACATTTTGAAATGATTGAAACCAAATACTGATTGATGGAAATTTTTCTCAGTTTGTGAGTTTGCAAATGTTTTTGCAATTTTGACTTTCTGGCCTGCTTAGTGACAGAACAAATTCTGAAAACTCACAAATTTTCACAGTACTGGAAAATGGTCTTCTATCCAGCGCTATTAAGTGTTTATTCAATGAGGCCCTGAACTCGGCTGAGACATGGAGGTGCTACTACAGTAGAAATTAATATAATAATATAAACTGTGACATTCTGTTCAGGGACTTTTCCCCTTCCACTCACCCTTTTAAGTTCCTGAGTCTTCTTAACAAGCTAAAATACATTTTAACCTCATTTTTGGCTGTGTAAATGATAAATAATTCAAAGACACACTTACAGATTGGAGTGTCTCCACTGAAACTTTCCATCATTTCAAAAATAATTCTGTGACAACTACAAAGAATAATGATGGAAATGGTAAATCAGAGCTAAAAGAACATGAGAATGTAATTAGGACAAGATGATAATTAGGACAAGGTATCCAGCGGAGTGCCCCAGGGGTCTGTCCTGGGGCCGGTTTTGTTCAACATCTTCATTAATGATCTGGATGATGGGATGGATTACACCCTCAGTAAATTCACAGATGACATTAAGCTGCGGGGAGAGATAGATATGCTGGAGGGTAGGGATAGGGTCCATAGTGACCTAGACAAATTGGAGGATTGGGCCAAAAGAAATCTGATGAGGTTCAACCAGGACAAGTGCAAAGTCCTGCACTTAGGATGGAAGAATCCCATGCACTGCTACAGGCTGGGGACTGACTGGCTAAGCGGCAGTTCAGCAGAAAAACACCTGGGGATTACAGTGGATGAGAAGCTGGATATGAGTCAACAGTGTGCTCTTGTTGCCAAGAAGGCTAACGACATTTTGGGCTGCATTAATAGGAGCATTGCCAGCAGATCGAAGGAAGCGATTATTCCCCTCTGTTCGGTACTGGTGAGGCCACACCTGGAGTATTGCATCCAGTTTTGGGCCTCCCACTATAGAAAGAATGTGGACAAATTGGAGAGAGTCCAGTGGAGGGCAACAAAAATGATTAGGGTTCTGAGGCACATGACTTATGAGGAGAGGCTGAGGGAACTGGGATTATTTAGTCTGCAGAAGAAAAGAGTGAGGCGGGATTTGATAGTAGCCTTTAACTACCTGAAGGGGGGTTCCAAAGAGGATGAAGCTCAGGTCTTCTCAGCAGTGGCATATAACAAAACAAGAAGCAATGGTCTCAAGTTGCAGTGGGGGAGGTTTATGTTGGATATTAGGAAAAACTATTTCACTAGGAGGGTGATGAAGCACTGGAATGGGTTACCTAGGGAGGTGGTGGAATCTCCTTCCTTAGAGGTTTTTAAGGCCCAGCTGGACAAAGCCCTGGCTGGGATGATTTATTTGGTGTTGGTTCTGCTTTGAGCAGGGGGTTGGACTAGATGACCTCCTGAGGTCTCTTCCATCCCTAATCTTCTATGATTGAAGTATGTATATATAAAAAGGCAAATGCCAAAATGAATCCATTATGAAATGTCGCCATTAAAAAAAACCCCACAACTTTACGTAAGAGTAGGACAGTTTAAAACAATCTTTTGGTCAAATTCTTATCTGGGCAAACCTATTTCCCTTGAATTTCCCTGGAGTTTAAAATTAGATAAAGTATTCCTCACTTCCTGTTGTAATCCACTGCATAGAATTGCTATCTGCTGTTAAAAAGCTGATGTGCTTCACCCCAGAGTCATTCAATGATGGGTGAAGTGACTATTTCCTAAATAGTGAGGGACTGTAAAGAGCTTTGGGATCCTTTCGGATCAAATAAGGTTAAATCATCCTTCAATTATCATAGTGTCTAAGCACATTCTTCAGACATATTGTTAAATCCTGCAGAGTTGTTCATGCATCCCTCTGCAAAAGAATGTGGATTTTTTAAATTTACTAGATAATGCAACTTCACATAAAAGAAGAAAGGTGCATTGCACCTCTCAGAAATGTAACAAGACACCATTTACATTTTTGTAGTGATTGTTCTACTGTAGAACATGTTTGAACTTTCATATTTCCATTTTCTAAGCACCGGAATCAATAATTTCATGATTTCTTTATTCATTGTAAATTGCTATTGAATAAGTAATGTTGTATTTTTAAGCTTTGATGTGCGTAGCTACATATTTCCTTCAAATTCTTCTGAGTCAGTCCATGCCATTAAAATAGAATACATGCAATTTAAAAAGCTAACTTCTTTGTTCTAAGGAGTAAGCCAGTTTGTTAGACTTTATTGTAACTTACAACTGCATGGTCCTCCATGTAAATCCGGTAGAGGTCTCTCAAAGGCCTCTTCTCTCTAACATGTGTGGCTATATTGTATGTGCTTGTATTGATTTAGTAAATAAAATGGGAATCGCTAAACTTTCCAGAAACTACAAACACCTTTCCTTTTATTACTCTACTGGTCTCCAGTTCTATGCCACAGTTGGGGAGGAGTGGTGACGCAGACCCAGTATTTACAAACTAATGTCACTGAGAAGCATTTCCTTCAAAGTGAACATTTGCCAGAAGACGTCCCATACTCATGTAACTTTGTTTAGAAAGGCTTTTGAAATGCTGTTTATTGATCAATCGATTGCAAACCAGCACAGCCATGCATAGAGTGGTTAAGGCTCTGGACTGGAACTCAGGAGATCTAGGTGCAGTTCCCAGCTCTCCCAGACAGACTCCCTGCATTACTTTTCTCTTTTAAGATGTGGAACATTGGCATTTAACAGTTACATCATTTTTCTTTAAAACCCTATGTAAGACAGCAACAACAGCCTGCTGTGTGAGCCAGCTCCTGTCTGTTCTGCCCAGGACAGCACAGAACCCCATCTTCCAACATCAAGGGTAACCTTTGGTCTCTGCAACTATACTCTCACTCTTAGACAAGGACAGCTATCCCACAACTTCCCTTCGGATCCTGGCCAAGTCATTTCACTCATCAGTGCCTCATATCCAGTCTGTGGAATAGGGTTAGCAATCCTTCCTTTCTCCCACTGATTGTTTATTTAGCTTTTAAGCTATTTGTAGAAAGGGCTATCTCTCAGCATGTGTATTGAGCAGACCTGGCACAACGGGACACTAATATTGCTTGGGGAATGTAGGCACTGTTGTAATGCCAAATATAACAAGTGATACATATGAATTTGATTCTGTTTTGCCATGTGTGAGTGTAAATCCCCAACATGTGTATGGATATTTGGGAACATGCATGCAGAGTACAGTGATCACTATTAAAACCAGATCATTTGCCAAAATATACTACATGGTGTGCTATCCCCAAGCCAGTTGGGAACAGCAGAGTAGTAGAAGGGAGATATCCTGGCCACTGGATAAGCAGTTTTCTGTTCCCTGGCTGACCAGAGCAGGGGCTGCTCCAGGCTAATGAGAACACCTGACTCCAAATTAACGTGCTAAGAGTCAGGTGAGACTGTTAAGCACCTGACTCTAATTAAGACCCCTCTGATGTTATAAAAGGGCTCACTCCAGTCAGGCCAGAGGGAGCCAGAGGAGAGGAACTGGGCGCAAGAGGCATGCAAGAAGCTGAGAGTGAGTAGGCATACTGCTGGAGGACTGAGAAGTACAAGCGTTATCAGACACCAGGAGGAAGGTCTGGTGGTGAGGACAAAGAAGGTGTTGGGAGGAGGCCATGGGGAAGTAGCCCAGGGAGTTGTAGCTGTCGTGCAGCTGTACCAGGAGGCACTCTAGACAGCTGCAGTCCACAGGGCCAGTGCCGTAACAAGGGCAAGGCGAGTGAAGCCCTTGCCTCAGGTGCGCAAAGCAGAGGGGTGCAGCTCCACCACGATCAGCGGCGCTTCGGCGGCAGCTCTATTGTCACCGCTTCTTCAGCAGCAATTCAGCAGAGGGTCCCTGAGTCCCTCTTGGAGGGAAGGATCTGCCGCCGCCGCTTCATTCATTATTCGGCAGCAATAATGTCAGAGGGACTCAGGGACCTGCTGCTGAATTGCTGCCGCCGCTTCATTCATTCTTCGGCGGCGGGTCCCTGAGTCCCTCCCAGACAGTATTGCCACCAAATAATGAATGAAGCAGTGGCGGCAGGTCCCGCTGCCAAATTGCCACTGAAGAGCCTGGAGCCGGCCCTCGCCTCGGGCACAAAAATTCCTTGTTATGGCTCTGCACAGGGCCCTGGGCTGGAACCCAGCTCATCTCCTGATTAAACCTCCCATCTCCTCATCAAACACAGGAAGAATTAACCTGGACTGTGGCTTCTACCAGAAGGAAAGCTCTCTGGGCTGTTTCCCGACCCACAGAGTGAATCTGTGAAGCGAGCAAATCTGCCAATAAGCGCAGGACCCACCAAGGTAGAGGAGGAACTTTGTCACAATGGTTATTTCCTGTTTTGTTCTGTAAGGGGGAAATCTAATCTCAGCTACCACTGATCTGTAACTGTTGATAGATAAATCAGACATTTACATGTTGACAATTACAGGTGGAAGTTTTCACTCTACAAATGTGCATGAAATTTTGGGTTGGAAATCAGAGCCAGTCACACTTTTAATTCTCTTCATTTGACATTGGAATTTGAAACCCAAATTATTAGAATTGCACATCTGGGGCTTACTGCAAACTCTAGTGAAGTCAATGGGGCATGGGCTTTGGATCAGACCCTCGGTTTCCTGATGTACTCAGTGACAATTCCTACACAAATGACTAGCTTGACATCTAAACTGTCCATTAAACATGCAAAAGTGCAGGCATTTCTGTATGTGCTGCTGTAAAAATATGTGCTGAGATATAATTTTAATGAGAAAATGTTAGAATATTCTCTGATAAAATCAAAGGGGTGAAAATCCCACTTCTGAAAAATTTTAGACTTGGAATGGGCTTTTTTCTGTTTAAAGCTATTTATTTGTGGTATAGAGCACATTCTGCATTTTGGTGTTTGTTTTGTTTTTTTAATCTGAGCTTCAACCAAAGCTTTATAAAGACAAAAATGAAATATTTTCTAGGTAGTGACATCCAGACAGTAAGGAACATGTACCTCTAATGAGGGGGCAATGCACTAACCATTTAGTTCTACAAATTACTTGATGTTTAAAAGAAGAAGAGACCCCACAGCTTTTTGGTCTTTTACAAATGAAACTGAAACATTACTTGCCTTTTTACAATACCTGTAGTGTAGCTCTTTTAAATCACCTGTGTTTGATTGATACCATCTCTTTTAATATTGCCTTAATAGTTTGCTTCCAAAAGCTTCATTTTGATGGAGAAGAAAAATCAGGTACCTACACAGACTGAATATTCTGATATTTCTTCATGTATTTCATGAGCCTTTGTTAACATCTTACATGAGAGTGTCTGTTAATTTGCACTCCTGTCTCTGATGATCTCTTACGGCTGAATGTATATCACCCATTTACAAAATGACTCTCAGCAAGAGATCTCCTGTCTTTGAGATTAAGGCCTGGCTCATCTTACGTTTTATAGCTCCTTACTGTTGTATGAATAGCAGGATTAATACTTCATTCCGCACATGCAGATTGCACAGCCTGTTATGATACTAGCTGCAGGTATGGCTACAATATCTTTCTAATGGGAGGAAATACACAAGAGATATGCAGGGATGAGCCCCAGTGGGTGTGAGACTTTCAACTTCGTACTAGTCAGTTTGACCCTACCTGGGGAGTGAATGAGGTCTATTAGCATGGCTGGCTGGAGGCAGAACTGCGAGTTTCATGATGATGTAGTGAATCCGTTTATTTTATAAGTCAGTATGAAAATAAAATAATCTTTCAGACCACGTATGTGACGTCTGATGAGAATGAACACGTAGCATGGACAAGAAACTAGTCTTTTCTTCAAGTGCTATCCTGCATGATCTTGGATCGTGTGGTTTAGAGCACATGGAATCTAGTGAGCTTTCAAGAATTAGAAGTACCCAACATCTTATTCTTGGAATTCAGCTGGAGCATTGTGGCTGGGGGCATACCGTTTCTCCTGGCTTGTAAACATGACTTCTCCTAAAACCTTTATCCTAATAAAAAGGAATCCCAGATCTCAAAGAAAGTGGGAGAATGCAGCGCTAACAAACCATACTGTCAGAAAACAACTGCTGGTCATTTATGCTTTCTCCACCCATGCATAGGTCCCCACTCTTGCTGGCCCTCTGCACTGGGGTGGATTTCATTCAATAAAGACAGATGCAGATTTGCAGAGGCTGCTGGAAAAAAGAGTGAAGATCTAGGCAGGGATATATAGTGCTAGAGGAATATTCTTTGGGGGTAGTGGGATGGCTTGTATGCCTGGATTTTCAATACATGTAAGAAAAACTGGAGTTAGGTTATTTAGAAAACAATTTTTAAAGCTTATTAATTTGTGGGAAAATATATCTGAGAACTGTAAAAATTATATCTTGGCATGCCAACAGAAATGACTCGTAATAGAAACTGAAAAGTTGCTTCAGATTATTCAGCCACACACAATGTATATTTCTGTTCCTAATCTACTCTGCCACTTCTTGGTGTTCATAAAAAAATCATTAAAGATAAATCAAATTATCTGAACATAGTCCATCTTGATAAGGCAGCTTTGTACATGTTTACATGAATACATAGGGCCAGACTTAAGCAGTAAAACTGAGAATTAGCAGTTGCAGTGGAACAAAAGGAAATCAATATAAATCTGACAGATCTGTGTGCACTGCGATAATAAGAACAAAGCTTTAAACCTAAATGGCTGCTTTTGACAGCTGTTGTTCAATCTATTATTTACTATAACCAATCTTCTAACCCCATTGAAACTGCTTAAAATAATTTTTAATGCCACTGCAACACCTTCAAAACATGGACAAGAATTTTTTTTGTTTTTGTTTTGTTTTGTTTTTTGCTGAAAACTCCATGTTTTTTATTTAAATATAGAAGTTGTAGAATCTGAATCATAGTAGGTGTGATCAAAATAATCTGTTACAACATAGTGATTCCAGTGACTGGAAATGGAAATATAACGCTGGAAAAGCTAGATGCTCTACCGTCATCTTTTCCTCATTTCCAATCATGCCTTCCTTCCTCTAATACACTAGGTAAATGGCTTCAGGCTATGCGGACCATGTCAATAAGAGCCTGACTTGCCCACCCTTGCTCACGGTGAGCAGTACTTCATTTCAGGAATGGCTCATTAGACTAGACAGTAACTTCAGGTGCAGCCCTAAGCAGTGGCAAGGACATAAAGATACACCAACCTAGGGTGCACAGTGCCTCAGAGACACATTTCTGTCCCACAAGTCTTCTCTTGCTCCAGGGGGTAGTAATTTACTGCAAGCTTGTATGAATACCTGTAGTGTAGCTAATACCTGTAGTGTAGCAGTGCTAAAAATATGATTTTGACAGCTATATAGTACCTTGTATCCTTGAGGGACCCAAAGCTATATCTCTCTATACACACATGTACTCTCTATGCATAGCTCTGCATACATACAAACTACATACATCTGCTATGACTGAAACGCAGCCATCTCTGGGGTAGAAAGCAGAAACCAACAAGTATGTAGGATACAAGTGTGGGAGGGGATATCTTGAATAGAACACAGGAGTAAGAAGAGTACCATGGGATCTAACATGTCCATGCAGAGCAGCCAGCAGCTCTGTCTTAATGTCTCATCCAAATGACCTGCACCACAGGAAATGCACTGAATTCAGTTTATTAGCCATGTCCTGGTAATATCTGCACATGACCTTGAGGGACTCATTTCAAACCTGGGGCTTGGGCTCACCATTCAGCCCCTCCAGCTGGAAATTCCAATCACTTGTGAGCAAAGATTTCAGAATACAGTTTTCATTACATTTCGAGGGAATTGCTGTACAGAGAACTGGGTTAATCCACTCTATTTCTGTATTGTCTCCTACATTTCAGAAAGTGTAACAATTAATTATGAAATATTAGGGCTGTGAAAAATATATTTTCTTCAGATTTACTGGATACCAGATTTCAGGCTTTAAACTTAATTGGATGCCAGTTTTAGCTTGATAGTAACAAATCATGTCATTTATGGGAAAGACAGTTCCATAAGCCAGTATATAGACAACCAGCGTTGTCTACCTTCTGTGTGGCATTTGATCTTTCTCCACATCTCTGACCCTATGATGGAAGAACCTCTGGGTAAATCAGTCTGTATAGATCAGCCTGGGTAACTTGACTGAACTCTGCAGAAGCAGGTGGCTTTGAAAACATAGGGTTTCATTGCTTTGTTTTAGTTTTTTTAAGGGGTCTTCCTCATTAGACAATTTAGTTCCTCCCTCCTGCTTTGTCTTCTCAGGAGTTCAGGTTTTAGAGGAGACTCTGCTGGATCTGTGATTGAGGCTGGTTCACCCAGCTCCCGCTAATGACGGGAATGAGTGGGAGCTCCAAGAGGAGGACATTCAGAGCTCTGATGGGTGGTTTGTGAAGCACCGTAATAGGTAGCTATCCTTTCTATGTGCAGTTTGTTAACTCTGCAATACTGAACAGTTAGTAACTCTGAGGACAGCAAGCATCTAACCATCTGTATTTTCCTTAGGCGTCAGACCAGTGGAGCAACAGCCTGAGGAATATCATACAAGCTCAATTATCAGAGTATCACAGTAAGTTTGGATAATCACAGTTTCAGATGATGATGGCAATTTTGAAAGTAATTGATAGATAATGAGGGACATGATCCTGTTTAGATAACAGGAAGTTTCAGAAAACAGAGGCGGGATAAATGAGGTTGTACTGGAGTGAGTGCATTTGTTCACAGGTATTAAACTAGGGAAGGATTTTCAGAAGTGTTTAATGGAGTAAGGCACCCAACTCCCCTTAATTTTGCAATGGCAGCTGAGCACCATATATGTCTGAAAATCCTCCTGCTAAAACCTTGGGGAATGATCCAACTGCTATGAAAGATTGTTAGCTAAAAGGAGCACATGGTGAACCCACTATAGGCAAGATATCTACTGATGTCATTCCACTGACCCCACGAACTCTTGCAATTGCAAATTCCAGTGACACAGACATTGGCCCAGTGTTTACTGTATGGGCTAATATACTGTTCTAATGAACACAGCTTGAAAACAGGGACACGTAGCTGAAACAAATGATCCACAAGAAAAGAAGCAAAAGAGTCCACTGTCATTTTTCCAGACGCTGTTTCTTCTCTCCTTCTTAAGAGAATCTTTAGAAAAAAAGATTAACACCTTTTATTTTAGCATTAAAATGGCAGAGGAGATCGAAAGTAGTTGTCCATGGTGCTGAAAGGCTAGAGAATGAGCCCCAAGAAGCAGGAGAGACGGAAAGTAGCCCTACCCAGTCTATAGCTGTAGGGGGCAGAAATGGAAGTAAGTGAAATGTAATTTGGGACTGATAAAGATACTTGAGGATCATGAGGAAAGGAGCAAATTCTGCAGCCTATGTACCTGGAGATTAAGATAACTACTTAGACAATCTAGTGAATCAGCTTTCACTTCACTGCAGAACGGGGGGTGGGAGGGAGATGAGAAGTGCTGAAGAATCCACATGGTGGAGTTCAGAAACATGCTACCATACCAATAAGCTAAATTATTTAAAGCTATTCTACTGTGAATATCTTATTTTGACAATATATTTCATACCCAATTTACCATAAAATCTTGATACTTAAGACAATGTTCAGGAAGTAACTCCACATGTGATATGGTGTAGGTCTCCCAGAGATGCATTTTCATGTATTTGCCAGTGGTAACCAAGACATAACTAAACATAAGTCCCATTTAAGAATCAGAGAATTGCATGATTAGTGAGGAACATGTTTCTAATGCCTTGCAGACTGCATTTAATCACATTCCCTGTATTAATATAAAATAAAACCCAAACACAGATGCTAAAATAATATTGACTATTTGTCCAAGTCTTTGAAAACCGTCGAGAAGGGGGAAATCAGAATTCAGATCTCACTTTTTCTTTTATATAGCTCATAAGCCATTCAGTGTATGGACAATGGGGTTCTGATCACCATTTGAGCTCGTTAGGCACTACCCTATTATTATTGTTAATTCTCAGCTCTCCTTATTGTGCCAAGGCATTTCAGCATGCCTAGTACAAAAAACCCTAAACTCTAAGACTCCTGCAATACTCTGGCATAAGAGGATGAAACAAAGACAAGCTGCAGTTAAACTCTGAGTAACTTTATTTGTATGTGTGTCATCTGAAATTATTATTTTACCATGATTTTCTGTTTTATTATTTCCTTTTTGTGGCTTTGGAACAAAGACAGTATCAAGAATTTCTCAGACAGAGTCACTGTACTGATAATGGCCCTTCCATTGAAATCAACAGAGATCTAATCTGTAAATCAAGTTAGACTACCAGGGCTGAGGAGGAACCAGTGCTCTTTGTCATGTCATTACATAGGCCTATCTGCCGTTTCTTGTGGGTTACTAAGAGAAGACGCTGTGCAGGACTCTTTACATAATATGGGAGTTTCTAATGCACAGATTACTGGTTTGATGGGGTTTTATCTTGTCATCATGTGCCAGGGGATCCCTTAAGCCCTGCTTTCCTGACGTGATGTATTATGATGGCTCTTTTCTATTATCACAGTCTGTCATTTAAATGGGGATTTGCATATTAAGAGCCAGATTGTGCCCAGCCCCCGCATGGCAGTGCAAATAGAAGGGGAGGGAAGGAGGCTTCTTCTTCCTTCTTTCCTTTGTGTACCATCATGCAGAGGCCAACCACAAGGAGAGCCCTCGCTTCCAAGAAAGTCAGCCCCAACCTGTGCACAGCAACAGCATCGCTGTGCCCTTTTAAACCTAATTTGAGGCCCCTAGAGTATTATTTCAAAACATAAGGGGGAGTTAAGAGGTGGACTGTTGGCTCTCTGCACAGGGAGTAATTTCATCCAGGAAGCCTTGTGTCACTACTAACTTCTAATGAACGAAGGGGACAGGACTTTGGTCCTGCCCCACTGCCCTGTGCAGAGGCTAGTCCTACCAGTTGGGGGCAGACAGGAGTTGAAGCTGCCCCTCCTCTTTAGGGGCAACCCCAGTGATTTCCCTACACCACCCCAGGGAGGGTGTACACCCCCCCTGAATTTCCCCAACCTCCCCCCCCAGTTTTGTGAGCTAGTTACATACCAATTTAGTGACTGTTTGGAAATCTGAATTTAAACTGAAACATTAATACACACTTTAAAAGCTTATACCGTGTATGATAAAATATGTGTAACTGAAAAAGTATAATAGATTTGAAAAGTATAAACATAGACTAGCTTCCTTGCTTCCTTATGCAGCTGTTGTTTTTTATGATGTCAGTGCATTCATTTCGGTGGTTTGGGCCAACCTAATAATTTCAAATGATGATTTGTAAGCAAAGTCTAAATGACCTCTCCCTAACAGCTAGTGATGAGTTGGGGCTGCGGGGAAAGGCTTCAGGGCCAGATCATATTTACATTCACACCTAATCTACCTAGGTATCCAGCAAACAGAGCTGTGTTGTCCAAGTGATAGATTTTGGCTGGGGTTGGATTACAAACCACTTGAATGTGGGGGGAATGGGGGGATGAAATGTTGTTCTTGTTGTATGAGTAAAGGGCAGTAGAACTGTACTTAACCTGTGATGATTTGAAGGCATCAAGAGAGAGGGTGGGGATCTGTCCCTCTCCACTGTTTAAAGACAGAGCTGATTATAGGCCTGTTAGCTTGATGTCTGTAGTATGTAAGGTCTTGGAAAAAATGTTAAGGGAGAAAGTAGTTAAGGACATAGAGGTCAATGGTAATTGGGACGAATTGCAACATGGATTTACTAAAGGTAGATCATGCCAAACCAATCTGATCTCCTTCTTTGAGAAGGTGACGGATTACTTAAAGGAAATGCGGTAGATCTAATTTACCTCGATTTCAGTAAGGCGTTTGACACGGTTCCACATGGGGAACTGTTAGTTAAATTGGAAAAGATGGGGATGAATATGAAAGTTGTAAGGTGGATAAGGAACTGGTTAAAGGAGAGACTCCAGCAGGTCGTATTGAAGGGTGAACTGTCAGGCTGGAAGGAGGTTACTAGTGGAGTCCCTCAAGGATCGGTTTTGGGACCGATCTTATTTAACCTTTTTATTACTGACCTTGGCACAAAGAGCGGGAATGTGCTAATAAAGTTTGCGGATGACACAAAGCTGGGGGATATTGCTAACACGGAGAAGGATAGGGATACTATTCAGGAAGATCTGGACCACCTTGTAAACTGGAGTAATAGTAATAGGATGAAATACAATAGTGAAAAGTGCAAGGTCATGCACTTAGGGATTAATAATAAGAATTTTAGATATACATTGGGAACGCATCAGTTGGAAGCGACAGAGGAGGAGAAGGACCTTGGGGTATTGGTTGATAGCAGGATGACTATGAGCCGCCAATGTGATACGGCTGTTAAAAAAGCAAATGCGATTTTAGGATGCATCAGGCGAGGTATTTCCAGCAAGGATAAGGAGGTGTTAGTACCGTTATATAAGGCGCTGGTGAGACCCCATCTGGAATATTGTGTGCAGTTCTGGTGTCCCAGGTTCAAGAAGGATGAATTCAAACTGGAACAGGTCCAGAGACGAGCTACTAGGATGATCCGAGGAATGGAAAACCTGCCTTATGAAAGGAGACTCAAAGAGCTTGGCTTGTTTAGCCTGGTCAAAAGAAGGCTGCGGGGGGATATGCTTGCTCTATATAAATATATCAGGAGGGTTAACGTTAGGGAGGGAGAGGAATTATTTAAGTTTAGTACTAATGTAGGCACGAGGACGAATGGGTACAAACTGGATATTAGGAAGTTTAGACTTGAAATTAGACGAAGGTTTCTAACCATTAGGGGAGTGAAGTTCTGGAACAGCCTTCCGAGGGAAGTAGTGGGGGCAAAAGACTTATCTGGCTTTAAGACTAAGCTTGATAAGTATATGGAGGGATATTATGATAGGATAGTTTAATTTGGGCAACTGATCTTGGATTATCACCAGATAAGTCTGCTCAATGGTCTGCGGGGAGATGTTGGATGGGATGGGAACTGAGTTACTGCAGAGAATTCCTTCTTGGGTGCTGGCTGGTGAGTCTTGCCCACATGCTCAGGGTTTAGCTGATCACCATATTTGGGGTCGGGAAGGAATTTTCCTCCAGGGCGGATTGGCAGGGGCCCTGGAGGTTTTTCGCCTTCCCCTGCAGCGTGGGGCACGGGTTGCTTGCTGGTGGATTCTCTGCAGCTTGAGGTCTTCAAACCAATTTTGAGGATTTCAATAACTCGGTCCTGGGATAGGGGTTGTTATAAAATTGGATGGGTGGGGTTCTGTGGCCTGCCTTGTGCAGGAGGTCAGACTAGATGATCATATTGGTCCCTTCTGACCTATGAGTCTATGAGTCTATGATTAGGCTCCATAGAGAGTCTTTTGTTCTGTTAAGAGACCACTGCAGCTGAAATCACTGACAATCAGGTCTAAGTGCTTAGTCCTGTTGTGGGGACAGTGTTTTTATGGAAGAGACAGCCCAGACTGCACTAGCAGCGAGGTTCCCACACTGAGAGCTCAGCTGAAATCACTGAGAGCTGGTGGAACCTCAAGAGACCAACTCGCAGAGGTCACAGGGGCAGGTGGCAGCAGAAGGTGACTGCGCAGGGCCATTGGCAACAGAGTGGTGGAGTGAACAGTGGCACAACGAACAGACGTGGCCAGAGCGAACAGTGAGCAGCTGGAGGAACAAGCAAGGTGCCTTCTTGACCCTCACCTGGCAGGTGAACTCACGTGAAAGCACCTCTGAACTCTGAGTCTCCACTGACCAAGGACAACACCGGTGAGTGGAGTGCGGTGGAGGGAAAAGTGAGGGGCATGTTAAATAAACATTTGTTTGTTGGACTATATTTTAGTCACTTTGCTCCAGAATGCTAGATTTGTGACTGGGAATGGAAACTTATATAAATATGTTTCCTAGTAGGTCAAGATTTTTAAAATGCATTATTTGCCAAGGTTGTTATCTCACATTATTGCTATCTTGAGAGGTCATTATGTTGGGGAGTTTCTGTACTAAACATTTTTATTATTATAATTAATTTTTACATAAGAATGGTCATACTGGGTCAGACCAATGGTCCATATAGCCCAGTACCCTGTCTTACAACAGTGGCCAATGCCAGGTTCCCCAGAGGGAATAAACAGAACTGGTAATCATCAAGTGACCATCCCTCGTTGCCCATTCCCAGCTTCTGGCAAACAGGCTAGGGACACTCAGAGCATGATGTTGCATCCCTCCCCATCCTGGCTAATAGCCACAGATGGACCTGTTCTCCAGAGGTGACAAACTGTGTAATCCCATGGCGGCTTCAGGAGCAGAGCCATCTGGTGTCCCTCCAAATGAATGTGTCGCCACTGTCATTTGTTCAGCCTCCTCCAGATTCAATTACTGGATCCGAGTCATCCAGCTGACCTGGCCCCATGCCAAGGAGTGGCTAAGCATGTTGCTATAAAACCCAGCCTTATACAAGTGACCAGAACCGTGAGTGCTCCAGAAATTAAATGCATTCTCTCTACAGGAGAACCCTTTTAACCTGCCTGTCCGCATTGCAGACAGAACTTTGGGCACTATTGAAACTTGCTTCTGGTGGGAAAGAGACCTGTAATTATTTTTTCCTGGGCTCTGTGTGATGAACAAACCACCTCAGAAATGAGAGATGTAGTCCTGCCTGGCCTGGTGCCACTGATACAGAGCAAGAGACACAAGAGATACCTAAGCAGAGCAAACACACTAACAGCAGCAATAACTAAGGAAAAGGACAGAAAGCATTTCCTTTCACTTGTTTATAGCAACTTGAAAGTTCTTCTCAGTTATAAATCACTTTGAGCTAGCAGCCTGCCTAAGGATGCCTGCACGGACGAAGGTGAAAACGGGAAGATTAGATCTTAGGTGGATAATAAGAATGTTGGTTCAATTACAGACTGCAGATTGCTAAGGTGATAAAACGGGAACCAGGAATATCTTTCAAAATCCAGTTCATCACGCCCCATATGGAGCCTGATCTGCCCCTAATTGGAGTCAATGGCAAATCTCTCAGGCCACGGCTGCATTAGGAAGTTTCTTACCCCACTTCAGCAATGTTACAGCTTTGCCCAGATTGGGCCTAGGCATTTTTACCATTCAGCTAGGAACTTCAATGGAAGAGTACAAAGGTCCTAGTAAGTTGCTTCTTTTTCAGAAAATAAAACAGTGATTAAGAACAGTTCAGTGGTTTGAGCATTGGCCTGCTAAACCCAGGGGTGGGAGCTCAGTCCTTGAGGGGGCCATGTAGGGATCTGTCTGGGGATTGGTCCTGCTTTGAGCAGGGGGTTGGACTAGATGACCTCCTGAGGTCCCTTCCAACCCTGATATTCTATGAACCAAAAAGCTGAGGATATGCCACAAGAATACTAAGAACACAAAAGGACTGTTGGTTAAAAAATAACCAAACAAAAAATTCACTTAAAACTGATAATGACCAATTTGAAAAAAAAAAAATAAAAAAAGCTGGAACCAAGCTGCTAGATGTGTGTTTGTTACATCCATTCATAAGTGCAGGACAAGCAAACGGATTATGAGAGAGGAAAATTCCAGGAATTACAAAATGAAAGTTCTATAAGAAATGATACTCAATATGGAACCAAAGACAATTTATTGTCACTCCAGACTCTTCTGCAATAGAATAACCTTATCACGCTGTCAATGAAAACAAAAGGACTGATTCATAAAAGTTTCAGAGACAAACTACATTTTGAAAGTTTCAAAAATCACCTTTTCTAGGAAGAAAGTGATTTGTATGCAAATAAAGTCCAACCTTTGTCACAAAACCTAGAAGATTTTGAAGTTGAAAAAGCCACTGCTCTGATAAAATCAAATGCCCGCTGCTGGGCTGTCACAGGCTTTTAATGCAAATGTAAAAACAAGTTAAACACAGAACTAGCCAACACCATAAACAAGAAACTGAGAACATGTGGCTTGGCAAGACTTGGGCACCTAATCAGCCTGTGTCAGCATGACTGACATCCAGCTGAGATTGCTAGTGTATTCCTAAGGAGAACTTGGCTATGTTGCTGGAGCTCTAGTAGGGGCTTCAGCAAAGTGAAGTGCTGGAGTCTGCAGCAGTTAGAAGGACTTGAAAAAACAATGAGGAGTCCTTGAGGCACCTCAGAGACTAACAAATTTATTCGGGCATAAGCTTTCCTGGGCTAGAGCCCACTTCATCAGATGCATGAAGTGAAAAATACAGGAGCAGGTATAAATCATGAAAGTATGGGGGTTGCTTTACCAAGTGTGAGGTCAGTTTAACAAGATAAATCAATTAACAGCAGGATACCAAGGGAGGAGAAATCTCTTCTAAAGTGGTAAGAGAGTGGCCCATTACAGATAGTTGACAAGAAGATGTGAGTAACAGTAGGGAGAAATTGGTACTGGGGAAGTTAAGTTTAGGTTGCATATACTTTTACACTTATTGCAGTTTTGTACAAAAGAGAAATGGGACCCTTCGCAAATATCTGGCTCTAGCAATTTGAGCTAATCACATAAACAATACAAAACCCCCAACTCTCAGTCCTTCCCTTCTCCAAACACTCCAGAGGACAGACAAGACGTGCAACGTGCTTTAACGATTAACAGATGTGAGCTAGTTCAGACTGAAACCACACTGCACCGGTTTAAGATTATAGATATCAAAGTCCATTGAATCTTGAAGCCTGTTTCGTAGTTTAAAACCATGATATCATAACATCCTTAATCTCATAAAGTGGCTGTAGGACATTCTAGAGGACAAAAGAAGCGTAAGAAGTCCTTCTAGTTCCATGAAGCTGGCCTGTACACTAATACCTTTTCCCTAGAGGCTTACCAAATGGCCTCTGTGCTTCATACCCCTTTAAAATGCTGTATAGTCATTCCTGCATTGGGCCCTTTATCTGCATAACAAATGTTCTTCAGAATATCAATCCTAATAGAAATTTCTGACTGATTGCCACTGCAATCTGACCCATCTCAGTAATCCCCAATACACGTAGAAGAACTCTCACCTGAAGTCCTGCCCACACAGACACCAACACACCATGCCTGAATGGTTCAAGCCAAAACCCACCACCCACCCTTCCCAGCATGCAACACCTAGCAGAAGACGGCAGCAAGGAGAGAGTACATCCTACATCTTTGGTACAGGTGAAGCAAGTAGCATTGCTTGGCATGCTCATTCAACATGCCAGGAGACATTATTCCCTGCTTCAGTAAAACGCTTCCTTCAACCATTCAGGTGGTATAGTTACTTACCACCATTAGGCAACCCCTTAGGAAAAATGTTATCTTTCACTATATAAATAGAGGTGTGTACCTAAGAAGCCCCTTCATGGGTTGTCACCGGTGTATGAACTCTGGAACCTTCACCATCATAGCACAGGCCTCTTCCACATTCGCTAAGAGACAAACACCTGTAAGCTGGGAGCAGTAGCAGGCTGGTGTCCCCAAGCAGAACAGCCCTTGTGTTACACATACACCCTTTAGCACAAAAAAATTGTGTTGAGATTGTACCTTATCTGACATTCTGACCATTCAGAAATTCCAATCCTTGAGATAAATGGGGATTGATCAAAGGTTTATAACAGAAAATATACCAACTATTTTTAGCCAATAGGATGTAAAAAAAGAGGGCTTTGCCCATCCTGCTTCCATTTTTTATAATCCCCAACAGGCTTTGTGCAATAAAGAAGAGATTATTATTTAATATTTTTGCCTTACAAATTTATTACAGCACCAAATCTTTTCACCCCTTCATTTTTCCTGTCTGAGTATGCACAGAAAACTTCTCAGTGTGTTTTCTCTCTAAGGATGCAGGGCTTACAGAATAATAAGTTAGGTTTCATTTCCTCTTCCCACACTAAAATCTCAGGAAGAATTCTTAAAATTAAAAGATGCAAACCGGAAGAATCTAAAATTGAAGAAGAAATCAAGAGCTAGATTTTCAACTGAGGTCAATAAAGATGGATTTACCCAAAAGAGATACCTCTCCTCTCCTCAAATTCTACCTTTTGTGGTGTCTTTTTAAATTTCACATTGGAAGCCACAGAAAAGCATTGTGAAGTCACGCAATGTAAACATGCAGTTAGGTGTCCAATTATTTAAACGTTAAACATGAGTACTACTGTTTACATGTAGAGTGGCTGTGCACACATTTTTGTGGATACAACTGATATATTGATCTTTGCAATTTAGCCCTTATGTAACTGTTGTCATTGCACTAAAAAGTATATATGCAAAAGCCATATCATTTCCATTGTGCTATGTAGTGTACAGCTTTGACTTTCAAAGTAAACGATCGAACTCTATGGCTGAAGAAAATGTCCTTTTTTCTTTTGAACTAGAAGAATGCAAATCGCGAAAGGTTCATTTCTTTGTAAACAGTAATGCCCTCAATGAGGTTAAGTTAAACTGCATACATCTTAACATTTTTGAAACACAATACACAACATCATCACTAGATTTACAAGCAAAAAATGTCTCTGATATAGCTTTGTCAACACATTTCATAGCATCCATCCAAATTACAGAACATGAAGCTGGTGTAAAGTATGTCTTCCCACATTACATCATTTTGAAAGAAATATTAGTGACCTTATCCAGTATGACTGTTATATCAGTAATAAAATTGAATCTTGGAAGATTATGCTTCTGGTCAAAGTAGTAAAATGTGACCTTATTCTATTCCACACTGACATTTATTACATTCATTCAGATACAAATACTGCATTACAATGATGTTGAGGGTCTAACCCCAAAACTACAACAACCTGGAAATTCACAGCTCTGAGTGAAACTTCCTCACTTCACTCCCCACTTTGCTTCTACCCACTGCACCAAGTATGAGGTACAATTCTGTTCCTGGATCTGCTTGGTGGATCTTACCTTTGATATTCTGTACATTCAGTACTGCTCTTAGCTCAGCCAGGTGAGTCACTGTGGAACGGCATAAGGCACGGCATCCATAACGTTAACACACCTTGCTTGCTTCAGGATCAAGGGGCTAGTCCCTGGAAATAAAGCTGGCTCCTCAAGTGACAAGACAGAGTGCTAACCCCAAAACACCGAAGAGGCTCAAGCATGTAATTTTTCTTGTTATTTTTTTTTATCTCCCCAGAAGCTAGTCCATTGTATGCACTAAGAACATCTTTTCACTTTCATACAAAGGACAAAATTCTGCTCTCAGATCAACAAGGAGGATCTTGACTCTGTCGTTCTGTTACCCCACATACTCCCACGGACCTCATCAAGAGTATGGGGCTTGTAGAGAGAGCAGAATATCAAAGCAGAAGTCCATCATGTGCAGATTAAAACATAATTAAATCCAAAGTTCTTTTGGGACATAGCAAAATGAAAAAGAGTCTAAGACCTAAGAACTTCTAATGTTTAGAACTCTCAGTTAAAAGAAGGATATAACTCCATTCCAGTGCTGCCATGCTGTGAACCTCAACACCACATTTCAACCAGAAAGCAAAAAAGTTTTCACAGCCAAGTCATATCAACCCTAAACAACAAAGGTATGTGGAAGATGAAACCTGATGTGCTCAATTTTCACAGACCTCGCCATCAGCAGACAGTGCACTGAGCTGTAACAGAAGCAATGAAGTTTTGGGAGAGGGCAGTACCTCTTGTCTACTTTATTATTATGTTGTAGTAGACTACGTTTGACTGCATTTACAACCAAGGGACTAAGTTGTAGCTGTGATAGGGAGTCATGTCTCTCCAGAAGGAGGTATTGGAAACACTGTGCTCCTGGCATTAGCATCATCCATGTTCCACATTTTGAAAGCAGGTAGCAAGCACCCTCTCCTTCCAGCCACTCCACATCGGCTGGCAAGGGAGCACGTGCTATGTGCGAGAGACAGGGGCAGGACTGCGGCCCTGGCCTCAGATTTCCTGCTTCCCATGTGGAGACTAGTGCCTTTGGGCAGTGGGGGAGGACTGACAGAGTAGTGGTAAGGGTGCTAGCCTGGAGACCCAGGCTCAGTTCCCTTCCCCTGCTACAGACTCCCTATATGACTTACGGCAAATCACTTAGCCTCTCTGTGCCTCAGTTTTCCCATGTTGAAATGGGAAACAATAGCATTTCCCTAACTCACAGCAGTGTTATGAGGATAAAGTCATAAAGGGTTCAGCTACTGCAATATTATGGGCCATGTCAATACCTAAGATCTGGATAAACAGAATGTCACCTTGGGCCCACGGCATAGAAGGTCTGCTCCTGTGACTAGCTTCTTTTCAATCTCCTCCTGCCCTATGCATGGGCTAGTCATAATCCACTCCATGGCACAGCCTCATCCTCAGCGTGTGTCCCTCTAACAGTGGCCCATGCCCACCTGCTGAAGATACTAAGTGCTCTTCACTCGGGCAGCAGAAACCACAATCTCCACACTATCTTTTCTAGCACGTTATTGGGATCCAGTTAGCTACAGCTATTGATCTGGGAATGCAAAATGTAACCTGGTTTTCCTGCTCTGAGACGAAAAGAATGTGACTGTTCAGGCATGTTAACAACTGCTGTAATTAATTCATAGAGAATTTACCAAGCCTGCCTGAGCCAGACTAATTACAACTCTATTCTGACTGGTCAGATCATGCTAACCTCAGAAATATAAACTGTTGTTGACAGTGGACCAGGATGTGAGTGAAAAACATTCATATGGAGAAATATTCATAGAGCATTGCCACTGAGGCTTCAGGAGTGGGAGTTTATGGACCCAGTCACTAGTATATGCATTTTAAATCTGAATGCCTTCTCAATATTCATGAAATGTACCAGAGTTCAATAGTTGTTTTCATGAGTTGTGCTTTCATTAGGTGAACAACATTAAACACCTGGGATACTGTGCAAACTAGTCCTCAGGGGCAAATTTTTGTGACAAATGAGCTGAGATAAATTTTACACCTGAAAAAAATATCTTGATTTTGCAATGGCAAATTTACTACCTTTTCCAAAGAAATTACATAAAGCAACAAAGACACAAAGTTAATATTAATATATTATGGTTATGAAATCCCTACAGAAAAGCTCCCACGTGGCTGTAAAAACAAGAGCAAAGCCAAAAACCTGAGGGACGGTAAATATTTATTGACATACGTGCTTTCATCATACTAAGGTTAGTGTGGTTAATTCCCTAACACCTTTGGAAACATCCATACGTTTTATTATCATGAAGTCTAGTGCCCTTGTGGCTAAGGGTCTTTTGTGAATTCCATTCAAACCCTATTTGCCTGAGGTTTGTAACTTGCCTGTTTTAAGACATACTTCAGGTAACATGGAATTGAAGATAGTAACAGAAAGCTCATTTTCATTTGCTTGCCACCTAACAAAAAATCCAAAATCTTAGTTTGAATAAAAGAAGTCATTCTCTTGGTGTTTCTTTCTTCATTACCATTACATCTGAGCACCTTGCAAATTCCAAAATTAAACCCAGTAAGGAATACTGGATCTCTTTCTGTTCCCCCAGATGGTGCATTTCACAATGGCAGGAGTTGGTGGTTTCTTCACTTTTAGAACCACTTGCATTGGCTGCAAAACGTGCTATCTGACAAACTGAAACTTGGCACTAACTCTTTGCACAGACTGATGTCTTTGGAAATTAAAACAAACAGCCAAAAAGTGTCCGTGTGATACAAGATGTAAAAGCTGCCACTTTCTCTGTGCAGTTACATGTCATGATGTATTTATGTACACCAAGGTCAATGCCACCACCTTGCACTGATCTCTCAACAGATCCTTTGGAGTCATGTCTAGAGGATACTGTGTGCACCTGTCACCTCTCCCACATTAATGGAAGGCGGATTCTTCCTGTGATGGAAATACTTTATCCAGACATACAGTGAGAGTCAATATGGCTCAATCAATATGGTAGCATCTGCACTTCCTTTAAAGCCCAATTTTGCCACCCTTACTTACACTGAGTAGTGCCTTAAACTGTGAGTAGGCCTATTAATTTCAGTTATACTTCATGTAGAGTAGGGGGCTATTCAGCTTGAGAAAAAGATGGACGATATGGGACCTTAACAAACGTTGCCATACAGGGGTCAGCATTATAATCAACACTTACCTCCCTGTGCTATCTGGAGACTGCAGTGATTCTCTGTGCTTAAAACATGAAAACACTGAGTTGTAAAAGTTACTAACTGTTTGGGCAGGGCAGTTCTCAGATAGTAAGTTCTGGTTGTCTCTCCGTAGGGCATTTTCTGAGTCGTTTCTTAGTAGACTCCACTGATTAGGAGCTAGCCACATGACTTCTCCTATAGGGTGGTTTTGTGGAGAAATACAGGGGGTCTACAAGTTACTCTAGGTAAGTTGCCCCTTCTGGGGGCTTTCTATCAGACCTGCCCAGGTTCTGCCATCCTCACCCACACTGACAACTAGGTCCTTGACTTTCCCTCCAATGTAGCTCTGTGGTGGCAACGTCAGGAAGGAGAATGCTTTGTATGTATGTTTCTCACTCTTCCTCGTTCACCGCTGATCCTGCCTGAAAAGATGTGCACTTTTGTTGCTCACTGGATTTGAAAACCAATTCAAACAGGAGGCTAGATAGCTCAGGGGACTGTGGGGTGGAGTCCTTTACCCCATATCAATGCTCCTAACAAGTCCTAGCTCAGTCATGATGAAATGGCCCTCAGGATGTATGTGAAATCAGTTGGTGATCTCAGTGCAGTACCATGTGGAGAGACATCCACACCAATCAGCCGGCACTCCTGTCAGCAGCCTCGGCAGAGATGCAAGGATGAAGTGAACATGGAGACAGAATTGCATTTCCATTCCTTTCGGAGAACCTTCCAGCTGATATGAGGTTCATAGGTTGAGGCAGGGGAGCAAAGTGGTGGGCGCATACGGTGGCGTTGTTGATGCTACAGCTACGCTCTGGTATGTGGAAGCCTCCGGTTTGCAGTACTGGCACGCTCAAATGACATCTTCCAAGAAGCATCACAGTCATTTCAATAGGAAAAAATCTGCCTAAGAAAATCATTCCAACAATCATTAATATTTCCATATGCATTTTTCTTCCATAGACAATTCACAGTTGGTTCTTTCTCCACAACACCCTCCCAGAAAGCAAGTAACCCTTTCTGCGTAATATATTGAAATGCATGAACAATTTTAACATCTCAAAACATTGGCTTGTGTTTTTTTGCAGTGTCTTCCAGAATTAACAGCCCCTAACACATCCACCTCCCTAGTCCATCCAGCTCCCCCATGAATAGACATGGAGCCTTCCTCACCTACGCAAAATGTATCTGCATCTTCCTGTATATTCTTCTGTGATCCCAGCTCCTGATCTTAGTCCATCCTCCTTGCACATTATCTCCCCATATGGACATTAACCTTTCGAGCCTTATCAGCTGTCAAGCACTGAGGGGCAGGACACCCGATGCTCTGCATGCTCATCCCATTGACCAACCTATTTTCTTATAAGCATTGGGGAGCGCAGATCTGACAACAAAATCTCTTTGGGGCAATATGCCACCTTGGGATTCCAGTGAGGGATTCCATCAGAGCCCAGGATGTGGTGGTCATGCCTAGTGGTTAGAGCAGGGCCAGGCATGGGAGCCCAGAGTCAGAGGCCAGAGCCAAGGGTCATAGCTGGAGTCAGGAATCGGAGCTGAGGATCAGAGATGGGTTACCTGGAGTGAGCAGAGGCAACTTGGGAGCAGGGCTGGGTCCAAGGCTGGAACAAGCAGGCACAGACGCTCACACAGGGGTGGGCACATGCTTTGAGCAGCTATGAAACTGCGGCTGGGCTTAAGAGCTGATCAGCTGATTCTTCCCACCAATCATGCAGTGTTGCCAATCAGGCTGCCTGCTACAGGTCAGCTGCACTTGTTAGGTGTCCCAGAGAGTGGCACTGCTGCAAGTCCTGATCTTGACAGCATCTGCACGACTGCACAGCGCCTCCCGGAGTCTGAGTCCTGACTCTCATATGACAGTCCCAGCCTCGCCCCATTCCAGCTGGAGAGCACTGCTCCTAAACACAACTAACGGTCTGATTGCACATGATACTCAGGAACTCCTGAATTTCCTTGCTGTGGTCAATTTGAGGCTTGGTCTACACTACGCGTTTAAACCGATTTTAGCAGCGTTAAACTGATTTAACGCTGTACTCGTCCACACTATGAGGTCCTTTATATCGATATAAAGGGCTCTTTAAATCGGTTTCTGTACTCCTCCCTGAGGAGAGGAGTAGCGCTAAAATTGGTATTACCATATTGGATTAGGGTTAATGTGGCCGCAAATCGACGGTATTGGCCTCCGGGCGGTATCCCCCAGTGCACCACTGTGACCGCTCTGGACAGCAGTCTCAACTCGGATGCAGTGGCCAGGTAAACAGGAAAAACCCTGCAAAATTTTGATTTTCATTTCCTGTTTGCCCAGCATGGAGCTCTGATCAGCACGGGTGGCGATGCAGTCCCAAATCCAAAAAGAGCTCCAGCATGGACCGTACGGGAGATACTGGATCTGATCGCTGTATGGGGAAACAAATCTGTTCTATCAGAGCTCCGTAACAGAAGACGAAATGCCAAAGCGTTTGAAAAAAAAATCTACAGGCTGCACAGTGCTGTGTGACAAGCGTAACGGGAAGCCAGAGACTCAAATGGACGCTCATGGAGGGAGGGAGGGGGTACTGAGGACTCCAGCTATCCCACAGTCCCCAGCAGTCTCCATAAAGTATTTGCATTCTTGGGTGAGATCCCAATGCCTGTAGGTTCAAACACATTGTCCGGTGTGGTTCAGGGAATAGCTCGTCGATTTACTCCCCCTCCCACGTGAAAGAAAAGGGAAAGAAAGCGTTTCTTGACTTCTTTCAATGTCACCCTATGTCTACTGAATGCTGCTGGTAGACGCGATGCTGCAGCACTGAAGAGCAGTATCCGCTCCTCTCCCCTCCCTGGTGGCAGACGGTACAATATGACTGATATCCATCGTCACCATCAGCCTGGCTTGCTCCGGGCTGGCCTCAGGTAAGGTCGGCTGGGGGCGCCTGGGTAAAAATAGGAATGATTCCTGGTCATTCACAGTAGATGGGACAGAACGGATGGTAACTGTCCTCATCATAGCAACTGGGGGCTGAGCTCCATCAGCCCCCTCCCTTTCCTGTGAAAAGAAAAGATTCTGTACTGCCTGGACTATCATAGCAGTGGGATGCTGGGCTCCTCTCCCCCGCACCGCTTAATGTCCTGCCTGGACTGTCATAGCACCGGGAGCCTGCCTCCCCCTCATTTTATCTCACTAACAAGTCACTGTTTGTTATTCCTGCATTCTTTATAACTTCATGACACAAATGGGGGGGACGCTGCCACGGTAGCCCAGGAAGGTTGGGGGAGGAGGGAAGCAACAGGTGGGGTTGTTGTAGGGGCATCCCCCGTGAATGGCATGTAGCTCATCATTTCTGCGGGATGTGACACGGAGCAGCTGTGCTCTCTGATACACTGGTTCTCTAGTACACTTGCCCCATATTCTAGGCAGGACTGACTCTATTTTTAGAAACCATAAAGGAAGAATTGACTCGGGGAGTCATTCCCAGTTTTGCCTTTGCGCCCCCGGCCAATCTCAGCCAGGGGCACCCATGATAGCAGCAGACAGTACAGAAGGACAGATAACCGTCATCTCATTGCCAATTTACACTGGCAGCAGACGGTACAGAACAACTGGTAACCATCTCTGCTATCATGCAAAAGCAAATGAATGCTGCTGTGTAGCGCTGGAGTATCGCCTCTGTCCGCGGCATCCAGTACACATATGGTGACGGTAAAAAAGAAAAGCTGATCGGGCTCCATGGTTGCCGTGCTATGGTGTCTGCAGGGCAATCCATGGAAAAAGGGCGTGAAATGATTGTCTGCCGTTGCTTTCCCGGAGGAAGGAATGACTGACGACATTTACCCAGAACCACCCGCGACAATGATTTTTGCCCCATCAGCCACTGGGCTCTCAACCCAGAATTCTAAGGGGCGGGGGAGACTGCGGGAACTATGGGATAGCTACGGAATAGCTATCCACAGTGCAACGCTCCAGAAATCGACGCTAGCCTCGGACCATGGACGCACACCGCCGAATTAATGTGCTTAGTGTGGCCGCGTGCACTCGACTTTATACAATCTGTTTTATAAAACTGGTTTATATAAAATTGGAATAATCCCGTAGTGTAGACGTACCCAGAGTTACTCTTGTAACACTCATTTTATATAGCCCTTTCTGTGTAATTAAAAAAGCTGATATTGATTTAAAGCAGGGGTTCTCAAACTAGGGGTCAGGACCCTGCAGCAGGTCACGAGGTTATTACATGGGGGGTCGCGAGCTGTCAGCCTCCACTCCAAACCCCACTTTGCCTCCAGCATTTATAATGGTGTTAAATATATTAAAAAGTGTTTTTAATTGATAAAGGGGGGTCGCACTCGGAGGCTTGCTGTGTGAAAGGGGTCACCGGTACAAAACTTTAAAAACCACTGATGTAAAGCCACATGCTGATTAACAGAAAGAAGGAAACAGACACTTGTACCAAGAAGACCAATGCAATGTGTAGGTTTGGTTTAATATTATAACAGTGTGAACTTCCCATACCTACTTCATAATAGACTCTTGACACATGCTATTCCTTTAACAGCAGAGGCTGTATTTAGGAAGAGTAAACCTGTAACTCTCTGCCTCTGCGCTGGAATAAACACAAACCTGTCACATGCTAAGCTTCACAACATGGGCCCTAGACAACTGAACAGCAATCCATGTGCTGAAAACCCTGATGGTGTTCACAATTCATAGATATGGCCAGAAGGGACCACTGTGATCATTGGTTCTAATCTGACATCCTGCACAACACCCAGCGATTGTCCCTGAGTTAATTCCTGTTTGCATTAGAGCACGAGCTTTTAGAAACCCAGCCAGACTTGATTTAAGAATGGCCAGCAATGGAGATTCCACCACAACCCTTGGTAAATTGTTCCAATCATTTATTAAGGTCAATTCATAAAGTAATACCTTAGTTCCAGTCTGAATTTGTCTAGATTCAGCCTCCTGCCACTGCTCTTGTTATACCTTTGTCTGCTAGACTGAAGAGATCCTGATCAAATTTTTGTTCCTCATGTAGGTACTTGTAGATTTAATCAAGTCATCCCTTAACCTTTCTCTTTGAAAAACTTGGGCTGTGCATGCCCATTTAAACAGTAAAATAACTCTGCAAATTTAGTAGTTTCAAAATAACAGAAATGAGCCTTTTACATTGACTAACGCTGCCAGCAACATTTTATATTACTAGCATAGCTGTTTGATCCAAAGATGCACAAGAAGACACTTGAAAATGGTGACTTCCATATTTATTCCTCATTTTAAAAAAATCATGTTCTTTTAAAATGTATTTATTCTAAAATGTTCACTCCTGGGTTGATTTCTAAGACAAATTTTGGCTCAAAACTATTCTTAACAACAATTACTCAGACAATGAGGGAAAGCACTTCTGCCCCGGCTTAATTCCCATGACTTCACCTGCATTTAGGCACATGTTTAACTTTAACCAGGTGCTTAAGAACTTTCCTGAATCATGCCTAAATTCTCAGTTCTGCCCATAGGTCTACAAATGCCCGCAGTAAGCACCTATATGCTTATTTGGCAGCTCAGAGTAGGATCTGGGTGTCCGTCCAGTACTGGCACCCAGATTAAATTCACCCCTCAGGTATCTCCCAAATGCAGTTCACTCCTGGAATAACTCCATTAAAATTACACCAACAATGAATCCGGCCTAATATCCCTCTGCCCACACTCCCACTAATAACTATGGCTGTGTCTACACTTGGAGCTGGTGCACTAAAATGAAGAATGCAGCCAGGGTAGATTGGGCAGTGGCAGGAGCTAGCTATGCTGAGTAGGGATCCACGGGGGTCAGGCAGATTTGTACTCTGGGAGGCTAGCCTGTGCTGCCGTTCACCACTCTCCATGTTATCCCGGCTATGTTACTGTTTTGAGCACACTAGCCTGATAAGGGCTAGCACAAGTCTGTCTACGCAAGCTGGGAATAACACCCCCAGCTCTAAGGGAAGCTGTAGCCTGAGGCTGTACATTCTAGTGAGACTTCATGAAGGACAGGAGAGATGTTCACAAACCCGACAGCATCTTTCATAATCCAGAGCCAAACTGGAAAATTGTGACAAAAGAAAAGAAAAGAAAAGAAAAGAAAAGAAAAGAAAAGAAAGAGGCAAGCACAAGCAGTGTGGTGTAAAAGCAAATTAGTGTGGTGTAAAAGCAAATTAGTAAGTGAATTGGTCTTTCAAGATGGACGCAACAGCTTCAAATCCCACTATGGCTAGAAAGCAGAGACGAGGACTGATCATCTCACCCCAGCTCCCATTCATGCATATCATAGACCAGTTTTGTACTGGTGACCCCTTTCACAAAGCAAGCCTCTGAGTGCGACCCCCCTTATCAATTAAAAACACTTTTTTATATATTTAACACCATTATAAAAGCTGGAGACAAAGCAGGGTTTGGGGTGGAGGCTGCTAGTTCACAACCCCCCATGTAATAACCTTGTGACCCACTGAGGGGTCCTGAGCCCCAGTTTGAGAACTCCTGTCATAGATCCTCCACACAACCTGATGCGTTTTGGCAGTCTCTACAGGCAGGCCCACAAGCAGACAGTGGTGCAGGTCAGGCTTGAGGTAACACTGCAGGAGTCCGGACTGGGGGGAATATCTGGCCTACACCAGTGCTCCAAATGCTCCACTGTCACGAGTGTTCGAGCTGGTCAGATATTATTGAAGGCCTGAGCCTGAGCAGGGGCACATTGCAGAGAGGAGGCCACACCACAGATATTAAAAAAAAAATCAACTATTAAGTTTTCCAAAAAAGAAGAGAACATGACTCTGATGTGCAGGTTTCCAAATAATCCTCAGGGAGACCTTTAATAGCACAACATTGTTTTGAGAGCTATTTGACTGCTTTAGACACCAAGGTCCACATTTTTATAAAGACATGCACATTTCTGGGTGTGCCTGGGTAGCACCCACAAAACACCTGAAGGATGCAGGCACCGCCGGGTTATGCATGTTCAAAGGTGTGTGCTCATGCAAAACCCCAGCTTCCACATACACACCAAGTGATTTCATAGAAATGTAGGGCTAGAAGGGACCTTGGGAGCTCATCAATCCAGCCCCTTGCACAGAGTCAGGATTAAATCTACCTAAACCAGGGGTCCCCAATGCAGTGCCTGTAGGAGCCATGGTGCCCACTGGGGCATCTAAGTGCACCCGCATACTGGCTGGTGGAAAAGCATCCACTGAAATGCCGCCAAAAAGCGGCATCATCAAGAGGCGTCGCCACTGAAATGCCGCTGATTTTTGGTGGGATTTCGGTGGCAACACCTCTTGACATTGCTGCTTCTCGGCGGCATTTCGGTGGATGCTTGTCTGCCAGCCATGGTCCTTGGTGGCTTGTTGTCCGGTGCCCACCACCTGGAAAAGGTTGGGGACCATTGACTTAGACCATCCCTGACAGGTGTTTGACTAACCTGTTCTTAAAAGCCTCCAGTGACAGGAATTCTATGACCTTTCTAAGTAACCTGTTCCAGAGCTTAACTATCTTTATAGTTGGAAAGCTTTTCCTCATATCTAACTTCAATCTCCATTGCTGCAAATTAAGCTGACTCCTTCTTGTCTTACACTTGGTGAGCATGGAAAACAATTGATCACCATCACACTGGTAAACCGAGTGCCGGCTTTTGCCAAGTCTTTAGGCGTCAGCTGAGCACTGATACACTCATAGCTGGAAACCAGCCCTGCTCGCCTGTATGTTAATATTGTGCAAGATGGGTGCTAGACTTGTCAGGATGTGTTAAGACTCCATAAAGTGCTTGTAAGTTGTTGCATGCATTAATCTTACTTGCAATATCTGTATTATGTTACAAAGGTGAAATGTAAGTTTGGTTTATAATTGCCAAAAAAGCCTGCTTTGAACTTGTGAATTCAGATGGGAAGAGTGGCTCCCCCCACCCATCCAGAAGGATTGTACCAATTAACTGGACCATCAAAGGACTGCTTGCCCCATCTACCTATGAAGAAGTATGTGCAGAAGCCCTCGTCCCATCGGTTTGAGTGCTGGAAGAGGGAAATAAAAATAGTTGACATGAAGATTTTTCATCTCTTTACCATTTACAAGGGCTGGAACTGAGAAGCGAAAAGCAGAGATCCCTGGGGTGAACCTACATCAGCGCTGAAAAGACATTCTGTGCTAACAGATTACTACATCTCTGTCACCTTTCGGAACCACAGACTCAACTCATTTGAGCATTTATGTTGTCTGCTTTAACCTGTAAATAACTCTCTCATGTCTTTTTCCTAGTTCATAAATTTTTAATTGGCTTACTAGGACTGGCGACCAGCATTGTCTTTGGTGTGAGATCTAAGGTACAAATTGATTTGTGGTAAGTAACTGGTCTCTTGGGCCTGGGACCAACCTAAATATTTTGTGATTTTTGGTGCAAGTGACCATTTATAACTAAGTCCAGCCCACCTGTGTGGCAAGGCAGACTGGAGAGCCCAAGGGGCCTGTCTATAACTCCGTGGTAAGACTGTTGCAGTGATCCAGGAGTCCACATTTGTTACTACGTTGGTGAAATCTAATTATAGGACACGCCGCCAGCTTGGGGCGTCTGCCCTGCTTCTGACAGTCTGCCCTGAGATAGGCACTCATGGTCATGAGCCACTCTGACAGCATGACAAACACCATCCTCTTTATAATGATTTTTACATATTTGAAAACTGTTATAATGTCCCCTCCCCTTTTTCTTCTCTAGGATAAACATGCTGAAACCTTCCAATCTTTCCTCATAGGCTACGTTTTCTAAACCTCTTATCATTTGTGTGAATGCTTTTCAAACAGCTTCTCCACGACATGCCAAGTCTCTCGCACTGCTTTACAGTAGAGAAGAACTGTTTTAAATGATCGTTTATGACCTTGTTTATCTGATACTGTGGTAGGTTTTTTTAAGATCAAGATATATCTGTGGGCCCACACCCTGGCTTCTGATAATGCTACTTTGTGCCACTCCAGCAGCTTTGACCTGCATTAACGGGATAGCTACAGAATGCCTTGGCACTGGGAATCCTTCACTGGTGCAGAGATGGTGTAGCCCTTATGCTTGATCTGAGTACATGGCTCTCTGGTGATCCCTGATTGCAGAGTGGCCCTTTGAGAGCCATTGCCACTGGGTGTAATTAAGAGCAGCCTTGACAATGATCTAAATCAGGGGTTCTCAAACTGAGGGCAGCCAGAGAAGTGCAAAGGTGACTTTCAAATTAAATCTTTGTCCCGTTCCCCCTCAGCTGCACCAAGCAAAGCCAGGTAACAAAACGGTCAGAGGCTAAGAACATTGAGTTCATAAACAGGAATGACATGAGTAGACCCATTTCATTGCAGCGTTTGCCGTGCAAAGGGGGCTAGCCTAGCATTTCAGAGTGCCATTTTCACTACAATACTTGGGAGTTAAAAATGCATTACCAGTAACTTTCCATCTATCAAAAGCAGGAGGCAAGAAGCAACATTTGTCTGGTGCAGTCTGAGAACACTATTAAATGTGCCTGGGGCTAGACTCTGCCCTTTTTATGATCCATTTGCATAAGTAGAACATTTTCACAGAAGCCTGCATGGCTTAAGGGCAGCATAATTTGTTATGCTGCCACTTCTTCTGGAGCCTGGTGCAACTGGCTGTGCCTTGGACTTTATCACCATCCCCAAACCAAACACACCAATTTTTAAGCTTACACTTTTGTCCATATATAATACTTTAATTCACTAGATGCATTCCTAAAATGTGCCTTGTGCTGAATTTCCTATTCAAAACAGCAGGTAGCCACGTCCTGCTGCTAATGAGACCTGAACACTCCATCTGAGCTAACATGGACCTTCACCACTGTCTGGGGCATTTCTACAAGCAGACAACCCAACCCATCCTGTGAGGTTTTTTCTTTGATCATAAGAATTTCTGGAGCAGTTTTGCAGTGCCTTTTTCCACACAGGGCAGAGATTTTTTGACTGCCTCACTACTGCATTAGAAGAACATAGGAACAGCCATACTGGGTCAGACCAAAGGTTCATTTAGCCCAGTCTCCTGTCTTCTGACAGTGGCCAATGCCAGGTGCCCCAGAGGGAATGAACAGAACAGGGAATCATCAAGTGATCCATCCCCTGTCGTCCGTTTCCAGCCTCTGGAAAACAGGCTAGGGACACCATCTCTGCCCATCCTGGCTAATAGCCATTGACAGACCGCTCCTCCATGAACGTATCCAGTTCTTTTTTCAACCCTGTTATAGTCTTGGCCTTCACAACACCCTCTGGCAAGGAGTTCCATAGATTGACTGTGGATTGTGTAAAAAAATACTTCCTTTTGTTTGTTTTAAACCTGCTACCTATTAATTTCATTTGGTGATACTTAGTTCTTCTATTATGAGGAGGAGTAAATATGAGTTAGCATTGGCTTTTTCACTTTAACCAACAAACATACACAGAAGAATATGAAATCACTTCACTTCCTGTGGGCTACAAAAAGCCTCACTAGTCCAGGCTGCGAAGGCTCAATACAAAAGGCTAATGGCTGGTAGACAAAACACCTTGAGTGGTAGTGGTGGTTTATCAGTCCACAGCTGCCCGAGATGTTTTTTTGAGGGTGTTCAGCGGTTCTATCACAAGTCTGTTTTCATGGCTTGGCTGCAAGCCTTCCACCAGCTTTACTATTCTTGGTTTCTACTTCCCAGCCTCTAGTATCCCATGATATACAGCACACTTTGTTAATGTTTATCTGCATATTTTAAAAGACTTTCCGAAACTTCAAAGGAGCCTCTTCAAAGTTTTGGAAGGCCTGACCCAGTCTCATGCATGCCTGACCCACACTCCATGGGTGATTGAGTAAATGCCCCTGGTGTAATGAGTTTATTCTACTGAGTGTTCCCGTATAGAAAGCCTGCAGCATCTGTACACATTGACTTTATAACAAATTGCACAGGGATCAGAACACATTAAAAATAAGTTGTAAGTGCTGTTTAGTCATAGAGTTTAAGGCCAGAAGGAACCTCCAAATCATCTAGTCTGACGTGTATATCAGGGGCCACCAACACCACCCAGCACCCACACACTAGACCCAACCATTGAAATGAGACCAAAGTATTGCAGCTCGCAGGAGCACAGACTATTACATGCCACAGGCAGAGAACAGGAGGGCCCAAGATACGCCAGTGGCCCCTGCACCAAGGCCCCCCACAATGGCAGGGGAGTGGCTTGTCACAGGGTTTCTTGGTTATTTCTTTATTTGATGTTTCACTAACCATTGTATTAGCTATGGCTCTGATCCTGCAAACCTTTAAGCACATATATAGCTTTATTCACGTGAGTAGCTCCGTTGGAATAAAGTTGCACCTGGGGTTAGCTATTTGAAGGATCCAGGCCTAATTATTATCAGACTAAAATAATTATTCAGTCAATTCTTCCGGGTTCCAGTGGGTAATCCTAAACCACATTATCTGACAGTGAATTCTACACATGATTTGAAATCAACACACAACTTTCAGAATACAGGACAAAAATATCCTTTATGCCTTGTTTATAACCCTCTGTTGGGTAATATTCTTTAGGAATTGCTATTGGCATCGTGAAGTCACGCACCCTAGGTTCCTCTTCTGAAAATGCCGCTTTCCACAGCTAGTAAGACAATCAAGTGCTATTGTAAATAAGTTCTGCCCAGTCTGGTAACACCAGAAAGGCAAACACATGCATTTTAAGAGATGTATTTTTAAACAACTATTCTACCAAAGAACATGTGAGCCAACCACATATCTCCCTCTTTTATCTGCTGATAAAAGTTCTGAAGAGGCTCAAAAGTACAGAGCAGTTGCTCCTGCCCCTAAATCCGGAAGTCTCTTTTGGTAAGGAAAAGGAAATGACTTCCCACCTCTTAAATATGACAGTCAGAGAAGGGTAACAGCTCCTAAGGCAGGGGCAGGACTGGCGCTAGGGTTTCTCGCGCCCTAGGCGCACGGCCATTTCGTCGCCCCCCGCGCTGATCCCACGGCTCCGGTGGAGCTGCCGCAGTCATTCCTGCGGAGGGTCCGTTGGTCCGTGTTATTCCTGCGGGGGGTCCGTTGGTCCGTGTCATTCCTGCGGAGGGTCTGTTGGTCTGTGGCTCCGGTGGAGCTGCCACAGGCATGCCTGCAGAGGGTCCGTTGGTCCGTGTCATTCCTGCGGGGGGTCCGTTGGTCTGTGGCTCCGGTGGAGCTGCCGCAGTCGTGCCTGCAGAGGGTCCGTTGGTCCGTGTCATTCCTGCGGGGGGTCCGTTGGTCTGTGGCTCCGGTGGAGCTGCTACAGACATGCCTGCGGGCAGTCCACCGGAGCCGCGCGAGCAGCCAACTGTCCGCAGGCATGACTGTGGCAGCTCCATCCACCAGAGCCGCGGACCAATGGACCCTCCACAGGAATGACTGCGACCGGTCAACCGGCGCCGCCTGACGCCCCACCCCAGCAAAGTGCCACCCCCCCGAATAATCCTGGCACCCTAGGCGATTGCCTAGGCTGCCTAAATGGTAGCGCCGGCCCTGGGCAGGGAGAGAAATCTACAACCTGTGGGCTGGATCTGGCCCCCTGCTTAATTTCATCTGACCAGCAGCGCCCCACCGCATGGGGCTGGAGCCATACACTGCCATGGGAGGAGGAGGGGGACGTCCCGATCCTCCATGCAGAGGCACAGGAACTAGGAGTGCGGGGGTGCTGTAGCGTCTCCAGGTTTTGCGCAGGGTCCTGGCCATTGGCTCCACATGTGGGGTCCCAGCTGCTGCCAGACCTCCACCTGGGGCTCTGCTCCCGCCCCCAGCTGTGGTCCCAGCCTCAGCCCCCTTACCCCTGTCCACTCCCTGCCCCAGCTCCCGGAGCCACAGCCCAGTCTTGGCCCCAGCTCTGGGGAGAGGGGACATGGACAAGGGTAAGGAGGTGCTACTGGCTTTCAGGACCCCCACTGCAAAAACTGTTCCAGTGCCACTGCCTCTGCCCCACCTACCCGCAGGTGAGTGGCCCGTGATTGATTTTTGCTGTGGGTCAATGGCCCATGGCAGAAAAGAAGTTCCCCACCCCTGTCCTAAGGGACCAAATATTGATCCCAATGAAGTAAATAAATGTGAGCTCTGTAGATAAGGAATCTCTGGGCTTCTGCTATGAACCAGCTATTAGAGCCTCTGCCATATCCCAGTGAATGCACGGTTGCTAGGGAACCCCACTTCACACTATGCGCCCCCCGCCACCACATGAGAGAATTCTCCATCCCTGCAGCTCTCAGAGAGAGACGGAAACGTCTGCTTCCAGCTTTGATGGAGCCAACTGGCCAAAACACGGCCGACTCTCCAGACCAAGAAAACAGATGTGTAGCCAACTCTTGCCATCTGAAAACCTTTGTGCAGGGAACTCAGGAAGCAAAGGGATAAGTGTGTCACTTATCTGGCGCTGCCTCAGACATCTAATGTCCGGGCTTTGAGCAGCAGCTGGATGAGGAGGGAAATAGTACAGAGGGAGGACACAGAGAGATCCCTTCAGGATTCAGGGAGCTGGTTTTCAATATCAAGCCCTAGATGGTTTGGGACCTGGTTACCTGACGCATGCCTTTCTCTCCAGGTCACATTGCCACTGCTGCACAATGGAGACGTTCAAGCTGGAGTCCCTTTGCTACAAAGAGGTGGAAGCAACTGGCAGGACATTGTCTAGCAGGGACCCTCCACTATGCCGCTCACACCTGCCTTGGTCCACTGGAGGCTGAACTTGTTGATCTGCCCCCAGGCATTTCCCCAGGCTGTAGGTAAAGGATGGGCTGTGGATTGGAAAGGTTTGTTGTGGGGTTATGAGTCTAGTGTTTATGCTCTGAAGTCTGATCAGATATTATAGCATATTGTGGGTGTTGATCCATGTAATGGCTACCAGGGCCACAGAGTAGGTGACTGCTCATTTTTTCTGAACTAAAAAAATAATTCATTAATGAATAAAAGACCCAGAAAGAGCTGGCCACCAAAGGCATCTTTGTCCCTTCTTAAGGTTGGTATTACTGCCCCATTTTACAAATGGGAAAATTGAGCTACAGCCAGGATTAGTGACTTGCTCAGTGTTAGATCCAGTCAAAAAATGGGAAACATTTTTCCAGAAGTTTTCATGAAAAATGTGTCTTGTTTGTTGAAATTCAAAATAGTGGAGGGGAAATTGGCAACATTTCAAAAGTTATTTTTTCTTTTTTAAGGAACTGTATAGTTGGTCAAAAATGGGATGAAAAATTTGCTGTCAACATTTTCATGAAAAATTAATTCTCCTTTGCCAAAATTCAAAATAGCTAAAAAAAATTCACTAAAATATGAAAACTCAGACCTTTCAACCAGTTCTACTCAGCAGAAAAGATGGACGTGGACTGACTCCTGACTTCCAGGTCCAGCTCTGATCACTACAGTACTCAGCCTAGAAGAGAGAGCCTAAAAATGAAGAACATATCAGTGGGAGCTGGATACACACAAGTGAGGAATTTATCTGGGTGTGTATGTATATATCTACTTCTATAGATATCTAGAGAGTAAACAGTGCAACAGTAATTGTAAATAAAATAATAGAAATAACAATAATTACTTTCTAAAATTAGTCTGATTTTTGAGGTGTTGATATTTATTTTCTATGACAAAATATTTATTCTAAACACAAAAAACAAAGTATTTACAATACTTGTATATTATTAATTGGAAGACTCACAGCTGATTAAATATCATAAGATTGAGTATTCCAATTATCAGCAAAGGAGATAAAAGGAAGTGGATTAAATATTCTGGAAAGCAAAATAGAAAGGGTCTTGTTGTCCACTGTATGCAGTAGAAATTATTAAATGTTATTCTAGAATGGAATTCTCAGTGGGTCAGAGCTCAGGGATATTGTATTGTTACTGAGCAACCCTTGTATACTTAATTGTCAGTTAAGCAAATCCCAGTAATTTTAGGGAATGAGGGCTATTAGTAACCATTTACGGCACAGGGGTTTATGCTTTGATCCTGCACACAACTGTAACCACCAAGACACCTAATGTGCATAAAGTTGTCTGTGTGTTTGTGTAACATACTGGCAAAAGTGTGTGTCATGCTTCAGATTCATTAGAGGAGAACAACTTACTACTTCTACTTGCTCATGGAGATACTCTTTCAGCTCAAGTGGTAGATGTCTGTGCTGTAGTGCTAATGATCAACCCTGCTGATGAAGGCAGTGGTTTCATATGCAGGGTCTTGGCCTGTGGGATGGTTGTGGCTGGCCTCACGACATGTAAGTGTCAGCTATTGACTGACAGATAAAGGGGATGTTTCTTAGGCCTGGTCAACAGCAAGGGTTAGGTCATGTAGCGATGTCTCACAAAAAACATCCACACCCCTGATAGATCCTAGCTCCAGTGACCTAACCCCAGGTGTAAACAGCACTAGCTCGACAGAAGAATTTTTCCATCGACAGCTACCACTTCCCAGGGAGGTGGCTTAATTACACCAACAGGAGAAGCCCTCCCATCGGCGTAGATAGTGTCCACAATGAAGTTTTACAACAGTGTAGACATACCCTTCATTGACATGGTCAAAGTCTCTAGGTTTGGAGCAGATGATGCTGGTTTGTTACACTTAGAGGTGATGCAAATCTCTTTACAGTATCTTGATTCACAGGCTACTACAAACACATCTTTCTACTCTGATTGGCCATGACTTACAGATCTCTCCACTCACAACAACAGGACCTTATGTGAACAGCTAACACTTCCCCCCACCCTGTTGAATACAATGAAGAGAGGGGGGACTCAGCACTCCCCAGGAGGCAAGAAGGATCTTGGAATGAGGGGCCTGAATCTGTTTTCTGCTCCATGCCAGCCAGTGGAGGCAGCAGCCTTGGCACCCTGCCCAGTGAATTCACAGAGCCGAAGTGAGGCCGAGGCCCTTGTGCTGCCGCTTTGCATTGGGGTGAATTGCACTCGGGAAGCATTATTATTAATTCACCATTGCCAGCACTAGGTTTGCAGAGCAGTTCAGTTTGCTCTCTAGCTCCAAATAGTAAGTTTGCAAGGACGTATTTAGCAGTAATATGAGCACTGAAAAAAGATATTAGAGGAAGAAATCTGGGGCATGTTTTCCTCTTTCCCTCCCTCCGAGCTGTTAAGTGACTGTAAATCAGATGTCTCCATAGGCTGTTATTTATTTGTTGTATTGACTTACTAAACAATGTAGCTGAGAAGCGTTTCTCCAAGGTCCTGCCAAGGTGTACAACAGGTAATCACGCTGTCAGATTATGAAGAAACTTATACATCCCCCGAAGACAAAATGGAAGACAGCTAACCTACACTTAGAGAGGCACCCTTACTAATTGGAAATTACAACTGCCACGATAGAATTGTACAGAGGTAACTTCCATGTTTCATTTGGTACACAAGCCCTCGGTTTTGAATGTCATCAACGCAGTATCTCTATTTATCATGGGACTGAGCTAGGAAACCTATTAACTATCTTTACAGATATGTGTTATCTCCTAAAGAGAGAACATTTAGGAAGAGATAGAAAGGATTATTTCTGCATTGCTTATTGTTCCAAGTGAAGTGTGGAAAACAGTAGTTATTACTCCCAAAGTGTCACAATTAACATGTGGAAGGGAGTAAAGCAGTGATAGGAACAGTATTATAAACATGTAGCCTCACCAACAGTCAGGGGGAAATGGACATTGTTGCTCTATTACTCCTATGACATATATTTGCCCAGCATTCAATCACATTGTTTACTGATGCCAATTATATCACAGTGATAAGGAATGTGTATTTTTTTTTAAATAAAGAAGCAAGAAAGCACAGGGGTCTGCTTCCCACTGCTGCACCCTCAAAATGTCCATTAATCCTAAATGAGAGTCGTGTGTGCACAGCAAGGGGAAAACCAGACCCCCTAAATGTGGAACAGCTGCACAGCACAGCAGTAAAAAGAGCAATAAGATCTGAACGTCATGTCATAATAGGATTCTCTACAGAAACAAAATAGTTTATGAATAATAGAATATTCCCATTCAGAATTATAGTCTCACTCTTCTGTTTTCTTTAACCTCTTTTCTTATGTGATAAGGAAGTTACCCTTGACTGCTCTGCATTTGTATCCTCTTGAAGCTGAAATGCACTGGCACATCATCTCGGTGACACAGAAGAGACTTCATTAGCAATTCCAGGTTCAGGATGCTATGAACTGACATCTCTAGTGTGCATCTCCTTGTCACGTTACCCTTCCTTGGCACACAAAAAAATGCCTGTCAAATACTATTCTAGACACACAAGTCTCAGAGTGAAAGGAAGTGCTTTAATACCAAGTCCTCTAACAAGAAAAGGCAAAGAGATACCCAACTGTTAATACAGAGTGGTAACATTCCCTGTTGATTAGCAGCTATCAAACCCAGCAGTATTATTATGAGGCTTCTTTTCTGTTCTAGAAGTATTCAGACTTGCTGCTTAGCCTCCGGAGGTCTAAAGAGCTAGAATGTTGCCCAGGTTAATCAGAGTATTCATGAACAAATAAAACTTTGTCAGGAAACAGTTAAGATTGAACGAGTGTATCAATGGTATCCACAGCGGCCAGAAAATGTAGTATCATTTCCTCAGTAAGTCTGGGAATTAACAGTTATAGTGCACAGTTCAGTGAGCAGATATGTTCAGCACTGTGTTCCTCACTCTACTGCAAGGAGAGCTTATGTTAACCGCATTCTTCTTAGCTTTACTTCCATCTAAGAGTGACACAACTGAGAACCTGCTCCAGCTGCAGCGGGCAGCTCTCTGGTCTCAGCAGTATCAGAGGAGCCTGCCCTGCTGGCTGAAGAGTGGCCATTTGAATTCTCAAGCCCCCGCACTTATATAGCAGTAGCTGTGCCACACAATGAGGCTGGGCTTCTGAGTGCAACCAAGCTATAAATATTGAAATAATAATCTGAACCAGTCAGAAAATGGAATGTCCCTCTTATGGGAATTCGGATTCTTTAACGTTTGCCGTCATCCTGAGACAAAATGCAAAGTCAAAATATCAAAATGTTGATTCAGAAATGTCAAAATAAAACATTTCAAAACTTCCAAATAAAGTAATTTTTTTTATTTGGAATCAGCCGTTCAGCACAACACATTCAGTTCTGACATTCCTGATGAAAAAATATAATCAAAACTGTTATTTCCGAGTGGGAAATTTTTTTCTGATCAAATCACATTTTCCAATATGAAAAAAATGGGGTTAAAAATTTTTGACCAGAAATAACCAGAACAGCAGCAATGACAATAAATTCATCAGATGCAGCCACTTCAGTCACACCATATAGTCCATTTTCACTCATTACCCCGAACAACCTTACACCTCTCCAATGTTATGCAGTATGACGTGCTGCACTTCTTCACCACCCAGAGAGCAAACGTTCATCTGCAGCCTTTTTCTTGTACTTCTATAAGTGAGATTAGGGCACAAATCTTAATAGTTGGGATTCATCTACAAAGTGCTGTGTGAACATGAACTGCTCAATCCTCACTGCTCCCCATGAAGCAGGTATTAGTGAACCCATTTGGCTGACGGGCAAACAGAGGTGCAAGGCCACCAAGTGAGTCAGTCGCAGAAATGAAATGTGGATTCAGGATTTCCTGAATTCCATCCCAGCCCCAACTAAGTCCATCCACTCAATTAAACTGTCTTAGGTGCAGGCTGAATTCTTCCGAGGGCTCCCTCCCGGAAAGTTTTAGACTATCAGAAATGTAGGGCTGCCCCATTTCTGTGCACTTTTGTTTAATTCCAGGCTGAAAGGGTGGAAGCCCAAACACTTCCCTTCACTTGCAGTGCTGTGCAAACGGAAGAGAAGGAATCCCTCCCCCTCTAACCACCCACTCTTTTATTTCAAGGACAGAAATGCACTGGGTTGCCAATGCAAGCTGGTGCATCATTCCAGGAGGGAGAGATCCCAGTTCAGATGGCTGTGCGGGGAAATGTTTTTCTCTGTTGTTTTTCCAGCCAGACCTCTTGCCAGCTGCTGAAATTATGCAAACGCCTGTCTCCTTGGCACGCAGATTTTATATCTAGATGAGGGAGGCAGAGTGATCTTTCACAAACTTTTCACTGGCGCAGCAAGACGACACTGTTCTACCATTCTCCATCGGACTGAGGTTATGGAAAAAGAATCTTGCAAAGAATTTCTAGAGTGACACCACTCACCTGACCCTGGCAATGACAGTCTCACTCCAAAAAGCCTGAGGCAGCCCCATGAAAAGTCCTCAGCAATGGGCTAACTCCTCTGCCGCTGACCTCAGTGGGAGTTTTACCATCGGCTTCAGTGGGATGCAAATTAGGCACCATCAAGGGGTTTTGGAAAATCCAGCCTCCGAGCTTAACTTTCTCTCCCAACAAGCCTGGAGTGGAGTGAGTGACTGCCATGCTCAGGCAGCAATATCTCCAGATGTTTGAGTAACCGCAAGGGAGACAGGAACACCACTCAGCCTATCTGCATCTCCACCTCTGCCTTATCCTAGGAAGGCAGGGAAGGCCTCCGCAGCACCACCACATTGGTGAGGCTGGCTTCCCACCACGACAACACCTTGCTCACTACCTTCCCAGCATAAGGAGCATTCCTCTTTCCAAGGGCAGCATGCTGGGTTGGGAGCCTTTCTTGCTGGTTCTCTTTCACCGCCCATCCAAGCTGCACCAGCAATCCCGCCTCAAAGCTGGAAGTGAGGACAGGGCTGTAAAATACAAATCAGATCCCGAATTATACCATTTGAGCGGAAATTTAAACAACTGGGGGCTAAGCAGCAGTTCTACAGAAAAGGACCTGGGGATTACAGTGGCTGAGAGGCTGGATATGAGTCAACAGTGTGCCCTTTTTGCGAAGAAGGACAATGGCATGTTGGGCTATATTAGTAGGACCACTGCCAGCAGATTGAGGGAAGTGATTATTTCCCTCTAATCAGTAGTACTGAGGCCACAGCTGGAGTATTGCATCCAGTTTTGGTCTCCCCGCTACAGAAAGGATGTGGACAAATTGGAGAGAGTCCAGCGGAGGGCAACAAAAATGATTAGGGGGTTGGGGCACATGACTTAGGAGGAGAGGCTAAGGGAACTGGGGTTATTTAGTCTGCAGAAGAGTAAGGGAGGATTTGATAGCTGCTTTCAACTACCTGAAGGCAGGTTCCAAAGAGGATGGAGCTCAGCTGGTCTCAGTAGTGGCAGGTGACGGAACAGGAAGCAATGGGTCTCAAGTTGCAGTGGGGGAGGTTTAGGTTGGATATTAGGAAACACTATTTCACTAGGAAGGTGGTGAAGCACTGCAATGGGTTACCTAGGGAGGTGGTGGAATCTCCATCCTCAGAGGTTTTTAAGGCCCAGCTTGACAAAGCCCTGGCTGGGATGATTTAGTTGGTGTTGGTCTTGCTTTGAGCAGGGGGTTGGACTAGATGACCTCCTGAGGTCTCTTCCAACCCTAACAGTGTATGATTCTAATAGATCTGAATTTTCACACTGGAAAATAATTGGTAGAGGGCTGAAAAATCAATTAACCCAGCACTCAGACGTGACTCCAGCAGCACTCTGGATTCCCACACTGCTTGATTTTGTAATGAGTAGACAGACAGATATCAGATTACATCACAGTAACATTCATACTGACAGGTAGGTGTCCAGGGCCCGGCCTCATTCACCTTTAAGCCAGCACAGTACAGCCTCGGGTTACTGAAAGTCACACTGAGTTCAGTCATCTGTAACTCCACCTAGTCAAAGAGTATGTTCAGCTTTGAGTTGTGAATGGGAGGAGAAGGGCACTGGACTTTATCAGAAGAAGAAAACACACCACTGTTCTACTATTGGCTACAGCAAAAACAACAGATAGTCGTCATCGCTAACTGAGTAGTAGTACCACACCATGGTATCTGAGAGACTGCATTTATCTCCTATTCTAAGCACAGTGAGGGTGGGAAGCATTGTACTGACTATTAGCAGCACAGAAACCATTGGTAAATGGCATCAGTTTACAATGATCACTGTATCTTTGAACAGTGGTCAGAAAGCTCTGAACAGTGTTTGGATTGCAACACGTCCAGCTTGTTTGGTCATGTGTAGCTGTAGAAGGCAGCTAATCATTGACGGCATCCTGCACAGCAGCATTTGAAAAGATTATCCATTTGTTTATTGCTGTCTCAGGCCAATCCTCTTTGTTGCTAGGCCATGATGTGAGATCAGGAAGCAATCCCAAGAGGTGACTGTTGCAGTCAAGATAACTGGAAACCACACCCTGAATGGCACCTGCAGCCTTGAGTTTTTTCTGGTTTGACAACAAATGCCTATTTGTTTTTAACTCCTTCCCTTCCAGGACCCCTTCTGTAAGGATATGTTTCGGGATGATCAAATGTGCTAATGGTATTTATTGCTAACATGTGGCAGGGTTTTGAACTGTTCTCTAAAGGTGCTACATTTCCAGAAACCTGCTCCAGAAGTGCAATGACTGTTTTGCTTTGTGCTTTCAGGACAACACATATACAGGTAGCCATGTACACTCTTCCCAAAGAGCACTGTGGGGTGCCACCGAATGAGCGGAGCCAGAAGATGACAATGAAGAAATAAAAAGCTGGTCGGCTAAACTACCCATTTCTTCTGCCATTTTGACAGTTTACATGGATATAGAGGCAAAGGCCAATTTTCATCTTGAGGAAGTGTACACAGGGCCACCAAGGGGGGGGGCAAGTGGGGCAATCTTCCCCAGACCCTGGGCCCCACAGGGGCCCCGTGAGCCGCTCTGGGTTTTCGGCGGCACTTTGGCAGCGGGCCCTTCGCTCACTCCAGGTCTTTGGCGATGGGTCCTTCAGTGCAGTGGAAGACTCGGAGCGAGTGAAGGACCCGCCGCTGAAGTGCTGCCGAAGCCTCGGAGTGCCGCCCAGTAAGTATAAGCACTGCCACGAGGGGCGGGGGGAGAGGGGGGAGAAAGCCATGATTGGTGGCACTTAGGCTGCTCTACCACTGCCACTTCATTCTTCGGTGGCAATTCAGCCGCGGGTCCTTCCCTCTGAGAGGGACCTGCCACTGAATTGCCGCTGAAGACCTGGCCCTGCCCCAGGTCTCCTGAATCCTCTGGGTGGCCCTGACTGTACAATCAATGCACCAAGCATTAGGTCAGCTGTGAAGTGGACAATGAGCAACTACATGTCACTTGTCCAGAGTAGGTTTGTTTTGTTGTACTGGACGGCCAGATAATTGCAGGTTTTTTTAAGCTTGCTCAGACCATACCAGTGGGAACCCTACGGACATAGCCCAGTGCAGATATCTTAATCTGACTATTAACCATTGCTGGTATCCCCAGATTCCATCTCTGTTTTAGTATCTTGGATTATGGACTATTGCAATGTAGTTCCTTTTATTGTTAAAATTTTCTCCAAGGAGCTAATCATCTTCCTAAGAACTGGATTCAAAGTCCACTGAAGTCAGTGCAAACATTCTCACTGATTTCCCTGGGCTCTGGATCAGGCCCTCAGATGCTGTTCAATTGAAGAAAGCTGTAGTATATTGAAAATCCAGGCTGCACGCAGAAGTTAAGTAACAGACAGTGATATATTTATTATAATCAGCTATTTGTTTTGTCCAGTGGCTCCTAGACACAGGAAAACATCTTGAGCGGTTGTTCACATTGTGTAAGGATAACTATTTATAATATGACATAAGATGGGCAACAAAGGATGTACCGTTCAGTTTCAGTTACTCCCTTTCTGTCCTGCAGTAATAGTTTGTTCTGGATTATTCTTGGGTAATTGGTAAAAAGAAAATATAACCTAGGCAAGATGTTTTCTAGACAGGCTAATTAAAAAAAATATGGTCCATTTCCTCACATGCTGTTGACAATATGTTAGTAATAAAAATAGCAACATAATATACATGAATGATGAATAATTTTATGTTTCAGATAATAAAATTCCAAGCATTTTGTGAGAGAGTTGTTGGCCATCTCCACTAAGGAAATAAACTAAGTACATCACATGTTAGGTAGGACCAAAATTACTATGACTTCAAATATACTTCTAAATCATAGAACTGTCGGTCTGGAAGGGACCTTGGAAGGTCACTAGTCCAGCCTCCTGCGCCGAGGCAGGACCAACTATACCTAGGTGCAACCAGCAGGCGGTTGTCGAACATGATCTTAAAAATGCACAATGATGGGGAGTCCACAACTTCCTTTGGAAGCCTATTCCAGTGTTTAACTACCTTCATAGTTAGGAAGTTTTCCTAATATCTAACCTAAATCTCCCTTGCTACAGATTATGCCCATTACTTCTTGTCCTACCTTCAGTAGACATGGAGAACAACTGATCACTGTCCTCTTATAACAGCTCTTACCCCATTTCAAGACTGTTTTCAGGTTCCGCCTCACGTCAGTATTCTTTTCCCAAGACTAAATAGCCCTTGTTATTTATATATAAAAATCTTTCTTCGTCGGTCAAGTTTTCTAAATTTTTGATCATTTTTGTTGAACTTCCCTGGCCTCTCTCCAACTGGTCCACATCCTTATTAAAGTGTGGCAGGGCCACCTGGGGGGGGCCCTGCGAGCCGCTCCAGGTTTTTGGTGGCACTTCGGCAACGGGCCCTTCACTTACTCCGGGTCTTCGGCAGCGGGTCCTTCAGTGCAGTGGAAGACTCGGAGCAAGTGAAGGAACCGCCGCTGAAATGCTGCCAAAGCCTCGGAGTGCCGCCCAGTAAGTATAAGCACTGCCACGAGCAGCGGGGGGGGAGGGGGAAGCCGCGATCGGCGGCACTTAGGCTACTCTACCGCTGCCGCTTCATTCTTCAGCAGCAATTTGGCGTCGGGTCCCGAAGACCCAGCCCCGCCCCAGGCCCCCTGAATCCTCTGGGCAGCCCTGAAGTGTGACACCCAGAACTGGAGACAGTACTCCAGATAAGACATCGCCAGTGCCGAGTAGAGCAGGACGATTACCTCCCGTTTCTTATACACAATACTCCTGTTAATACACTCCAGAATTCTATTAGCCTTTTTTGCTACAGTACCACATTAGTGGCTCCTATTCAATTTGTGATCCACTATAATAATCACAATTTGTGATCCCCAAATCCTGTTCAGCATTACTACCATCGAGCCAGTTATTCCACATTTTTGTAGCTTTGCATTTGATTTTTTTCCTTCCTAAGAGAAGAACTTGGCACTTGTCTTTACTGAATTTCATCTTGCTGATTTCAAACTAATTCTTAAATGTTTCAAAGTGGTTTTGAATTCTAATCATGTCCTCCAAAGTCCTTGAAAACCCTCTCAGCTCAGAGTCATCCTCAAATTTTATAAGCATGCTCCCCACTCAGGGCTGCCCAGAGGATTCAGGGAGCCTGGGGCAAAGCAATTTTGGGCGCCCCTTCCATAAAAAAAGTTGCAATACTATAGAATACTATATTCTTGTGGGGCCTGGGGCAAACTGCCCCACTTGCGCCGCCCCCCTCCTGCCCGGGCAGCCCTGTCCCCACTCCAGTATCCAAGTCACTAATGGAAATATTGAATAGTACAGTATCCAAGACTGATCCCTGCGGGATACCAATAGATATGCCCTCTCAGTCTGACAGCAAAGCACTGATAACTACTTTTTGAGTGTCGGACTGCATCAAAAGCCTTACTACAATCAAGATGTGGTTACAGTTTTGTCCCATCCACTGGGCCAGTAAGCCTGTCAAAGAAGAAAATTGGGTTCTTTTGACATGATTTGTTCTTGACAATTCCTTATAACCCTGTTATCCTGTAGGTGCTTACAAATTGATTATTTGTTCCAGGTTTGCAGGTATCGAAGTTAGAGTGGCTGGCAGATCTATAATTCCTCTTTGCTCCCCTTATTAAAGACAGGTACTATGTTTGCTCTTCTCCAGTCCTCTGGGACCTCATCTGTCCTCCACGCATTAACAAAGATAATCGCTAATGATTCTGAGATTGCTTTAACTAGTTCCTTAAGTACCTTAGGATGAATTTCATCGAGTCCTGCCAGCTTGAATACATTAAATGTATCCAAATGTTCTTTAACCTGTTAAATGTATGTGTCCAAAAAGTCAGTGCCTGAAGGTACGTTGGCCTTGTCCTACTTCCTAGTATGGATATCACAGATGCTATTGAACATGGAAAATTGGGTGTTTTTATATACGTGCTGTTGACCGAGATCAGTGGGATTTGTTAAAAAATAACAAAAACCTCATCTATAGCGTATATTGTGCCCCTGCAGCAATCAATGCTGGATCAGGACCTACCGGTGTAAATTTTATTGCTGAAAACCATGATCCTCATCCTTCCTCTCTCAATCACAACTTATTTTTTCTTGCCATCTTTGTTCCAGTATTGCCTGAAATTAGAATCTAAGCTCACTGGGAGTGGAGAACTATGTCTGCTCCATGAGGCACCTAGTACGCTACCAGGCACTATAAAATAATGAACTCTAATTATATTATAACCTAAATATATGTAAAGTGAAATCCAGTCATTTAGCTTTGATTGGTTTTCCCAAGGGCCTAAGAAGACTCGATAATTCCTTTCACTGTACTCAGTTTGTCTGACTATGCCAGTTCTATGTTCTGGATGAAAGCTGTCTCAAAGGTCTCACTCTTCTACTACAGTTGAATACAGGATTATGAGGACCAAGATACGAGGTGGGAGGGATAGCTCAGTGGTTTGAACATTGGCCTGCTAAACTCAGGGTTGGGAGCTCAATCCTTGAGGGGGCCATTTAGGGAACTAGAGTAAAAATCTGTCTGGGGATTGGTCCTGCTTTGAGCAGGGGGTTGGAGTAGATATCTCCCGAGGTCCCTTCCAATTCTGATATTCTATGTTCAAAAGCAACTAGTAATTTTGTGTGCCTAACTTGCACACATTTTGGTGGACCCAGATGTTTAGAACTGCCTTCAAAGCCTCTCAGTTTGGGTACCTAAAAATCACCGCACTCAATCACTAGTAATTTTTTTAAATCTTGGCCAATATCTTTCCCATAGTGAAAAATATTTTGGTTCCCCAAACCTTGTAGTCTTATACTTATTTTTGCCTGTATAAATCTTACTTTATATGTTCAAGCCTAGATTTCAAAAGACCTCACTCAGCACCCAACATATACCATTGTTATCAATGGGGCCTGCTGAGTTCTGGGCACTTTAAAAAGTCTGGTCTCAATTGCCTGTGCAGAGTGTCAGGGCTGCCCAGGGGCACAGAGGGCAAGTGGGGCAATTTGCCCCAGGCCCCGGGCCCCACAGGGGTCCCCACGAGAGTTTTTTGGGGGCCCTGGAGTGGGGTCCTTCACTCGCTCCGGGGACCCCAGAAAACTCTTGCGGGGCCTGGGCCCCCGGAGCTTCTTCCACTCCGGATCTTCAGCGGTGGGGGGTCCTTTCACCCCAAGGTGGAAGGACCCCCTGTCACCAAAGCAGGACCCGCTACCGAAATGCTGGGTCTTTGGTGGTAATTCGGCGACGGGGGGAACCCACTGGGGATCTTCAGGGCACTTCGGCGGTGGGTCCCGGAGCGGAAGGACCCCCCGCCGCCGAAGACCCCAAGCCCCCTGAATCCTCTGGGAGGCCCTGCAGAGTGTTTTTAAAACCAGGCCCAGCATCTTTCTCTTTTTTTAAAAAAAAAATTACCATAAAAATTGTGATCTCTTAATTGTGTGCACAGTAAACAAAAAACCAACCCCCACCACTATATAGAAACTGTATTTAAGAAATACTCATCCTTACTGAGACTTTTTAAACTTTGCCTTCCACTGGTGTCCAGTAAGTGATAGTTCATAGCCAAAGATGTACTTCACAATACTGTCCTACACAGTGTTAAATTGGTATTCTCTGCTCCAGTGGGCAACCCATCTAGATGTGTAAAGAAAGATCAGAACACTCACAATTATTTATGGTTGACAGACAATCTGGCAATAAGAAACAGCTACATAACCCTGGGAACATCTATAACTTGCTGGACTCATAAGAAGAACAACAGAGCATTCAGAAGCGAATACATTACCATTAAAAAAAAAACAATAACAGCCATACTAGGCAAGTGCCACTTAAACTCCCTGAGTCACTTGCTGTATCTTTACTGTAAACATTATTATTAATATAACAAATAAAGAGACACCAAGGCTTCGAAGAACTGAACTGCAGGATAACCTGAGAAAAATCAGCTTAGAATGAATTTAGATCACAGAATCAATATCTGGGGATTAACTAACTAAATCCTTCATTATTGATTGACCAAAACACTGTCTTTTTAATATGCATCACACAAGTCTTACTCATTTTTATGAACTTAAAAAAGAATCAACACACTGTTTGTGTACTGATTAACACTCAGTGTTAAATGTGCGACGTGAGGAATGAATGTTATCTAGCACAGTGGTTTTCAAATTACTTGAACTTGGCAGTTCCTTATTGTTCCAAAATTCATGGGCTCCTGTAAAATGCAGCTCTGAAGTGTAATCAAAACGTGTACTTCTCCAACCGAATCCTCATTTCTCTCTCTCTCTCTCGTCAACCTTTTTTGGAGCTCTGATGCTAGATGCCCTTTTGAGGGGGCAGATAACAAGAGCCCTACTCACCCAATCCACCTGGCACCTTCTCCCACGCAAAGCAATACATTTCAAGAACATAAGCTGGTCATGGAAAGTCTCACTATGTTCTTATAATTTCCGGAGCAGATTTCAAGCATGTTTTGTTTTGTTTTACTTTTTAAAAAAGAAAAATGCAAACCAAGAAAGTACACTGTATTTGTGCATTTCCATCTCCTATTTTATCAGGGTCTATTGGGGCTACATCTAAACCTGCCGTTGTTAGGAGATTTGGTCACACTAGGATTTTTTTTCCTCTGATGTTTTACATCATAACATGTTAAAATATTAAATTGTGTAAGTCTAGTAAACAGAAACGTTTCCTTGCGTCGAACATTGAATTTAAACAGCCCTTTCACCATTAGCTAGATCTCACACTATGAAACACAATGTCTTTTCCTTGGCCCCACTCCTGCAATGAGAAACGTATGGTCCAACTCAAAAAACACGTGCGTACATTTTAAGCACATAATAGTCAGGGACCACCTCTGTGCCTAAAGTGAAGCGCACACTTAAGTACTTTCATCAATGGGGGCTGCAGTGAGTAAATTATCTTGATGGGAAAGAACAGAAAAAGAGATTCACATAAGAGTCAGGTCACTGAAGTCACTACACATTATTTAGCAAGCAGGAGGAAAGAAGGAGGGCTTTATGGAAGCAGAGCGAGATTGATGTAACAGTGTCTATTATACATGCATGCTTGGAATCTCCATAGTCCCTGCAATGTCAGTGCTGGCAACTGTCTACTCTAAGCATTCCTGGGGATCTAGACGGCTCTGAAAATCTCCCAAATTTGGCTGGAACACTGAAAACATAGGCCAGATCCGCAGCTGCTGTAAAACCGGCATTGCTCCACAGTATGTCACCATTGTACACAAAGGTGACACCCAAGGCTGCCTGGGGTGGGGCTAGGGTCAAAAGGGGCAGCTTGCCCTGAGCCTGCTGTTTGAGAGTGCCCCCAAACTGAGCAGCCTTGTGATCTGGTGCACAGCACTGCTCAGGTTTGGCCTAGCAGCCCCTCCGTCATGACAGAGGGTTGGTCCGAACCCACAGGCCAACGGCAATGCACTTTGCTGGGAGCCAGGCCTAGCTGTGTCAGGCTGCAGCCATGCTGCTGCCACGGGTGAGCGTGATGCAGGCTTGGTTTTCAGCGCCCTGTTTCCCACACCCAGGGCCTCCCTATCCTCCATGGTAATTTTTTTGGACTGGTGAGGGGGGGTGGCACCATTTCAGATTTTAGCCCTGGCTCCCAACAACCTCTGTGCAGCCCTGGTGATACCGTTTCTCCACTCTTACTCAGCATTCCTCTAGGTGTGCCCAAACGCCGTGTTAACTCTCTGAGTCCTAGCATAGTGCTGGGAGCTCATGTTCACATGGTTATCGTCAGTAACTCCTATGTCCTACAGAGTCACAGGTAAAATGTTCAAAAGCACTTGTTATTTAGGAGCCTAAGTCCCATTCATTTTTATTTTTTCTAAATATATTTCTTATTACTTCAAAGTGTCCACAGCCTGGAATGCAGGAGAAATCTTGTGCATCTACGTTTTTGAATATGGAACTTTTCATATGCTGAAACACACATCAGTGTACACAAACTGTATTTGCATGCAGAAAATAGACATATGTTAACTACCAGGTTTGTGCTAGCAACTACACTTAGGACACACAAGAACCTGTGTGAAAAACTGAGCACACAATACTTAAATGAGCAAAGCTGGTTTCTGCCTTATCAATAAATAGTCTTAGCACAGCTGTAAAGGTTTCAGATTTGCTATAGTTTGCAGCCACATACTAAAATTAGACACCAAGGAAGAGCGTTCGAAAGAGCACTTCCTGAAGAACGTGTAGGTGACAGTTTTCAACAATTATTTGTGGGAAAGGAAAGAATTAGGAAATGTGTAGTGGATTATTATTATTTTGCACATGACTCACAGAATGAAAGAAATATATTGTTCATTAAAAACACCTGGTAAGTCAATTTCATTCAGCTCTAGAAAGCAAATCTTCCCACAGCCCTGTTAAATTCCTTAACTTACGTCCAAACATCAGCCTCTAAAGCTTATCAAATGCCACCTTGTGAGGCGCAGTCCCTCATGGGTTCCTATAAATACAGCCCACTTGACAAGCACTCCACTCAAATAAAAAAAGCTGGGGCGTTCTAAGTAAATTTAATTTCTAAAATTTCATTCAATAGCACAGTCCCTCCATCTTTGCAACTCTGGAAATAAAACAAAGGGAAAATAAATCATTACGTGGAGGCAATAAAACACTATGGCTTATAATTTTCCTTTTTCTGACCTTTGAATGTGTGCAGTTATATTTGAACTTACTTCAGTGAGCTGTGCAATGGCTGGCATTTTTCAATTTGAAGCAGTAATGAAGAAATGTAACTATGACTAATGTGCCACAGTTGCTTTGCTCTGGTCTGTCATTTCCTTCCTCTCTAAACGGTAATATCTACCATGCATTTTAAAAGTACACAATGCAGCCTTTCAACTCTATATGCCGCCACACCGCTGATTTCAATCTTGCTTCAAACAACCATTATTTCCTGCACTACCTCAAACGATGCTTTGTGGGAAATAGATGAGACTGCAGGCAAGTGTCACGTGAGCAGGTGGTGGAACAGGAGTCAGGCCTCATGGTCAGAGCAGGCGTTGGTAGCCTGGGATTGGAGCCCAAGGTCAGTGCCACAGTCGGAGGCTAGGTGCCAGAGCTGAGGGTCACAGCTGAAGTCAGGAGTCTGACCCAAGCTCAGAACCAGAATATCTGGAGTGAGGCAAGGCTGGGGCCAAGGCAGGAGCAGGACTAGAACAAGCTGGTGCAGAAGCTATTGCAGCTGTGGGCACATGCTGTGAGCAGCCACTGAACTGCTGCCAGTGGGCTCAAGAGCCGGTCTGCTGATTCTCCCAACCAACATGGTGGCCTACTACAGACTAGCTGTGCTCGCTAGGCCTCCTGGAGCCTGCCTCTGCTGCAGGCACTGGTTCCTGCAGCCTACAGTCTGAGGGAAGGAACTGGTGGCTGACAGAGGAGCAAAGCTGCAGTGAGTTTTCAGTGACTGAAGATGAAGTCAGTTAACATAAAAAACTAATGAATTAAACCCGGTGGTGATTTGTGTGTGTTGTGATGATGATGGCGAAGATGCTGTTTTCCATGTCAGTTTTCTCTGGGGGACATGAGTGAGATCCCCAGTTGATACAAACCAGAGGCGTTCCACTGAAACCAGGTTTCAGAGTGGTAGCAATGTTAGTCTTTATCAGCAAAAACAACGAGGAGTCCTTGTGGCACCTCAGAGACTAACAACATAAATTTGTTAGGCCATGTCTACATCTAAAATTTTGCAGCGCTGGTAGTTACAGCTGTATTAGTACAGCTGTATAGGGCCAGCGCTGCAGAGTGGCCACACTTACAGCAACCAGTGCTGCAAGTGGTGTTAGATGTGGCCACACTGCACCGCTGTTGGGCGGCTTCAAGGGGGGGTTCGGGGAACGGGAGAGTAAACCGGGAAAGGAGACCAGCTTCGCCGCGGTTTGCTCTCGCGTTCCCGAACCACCCTGCAAACCGCAGGGAAGGAGACCTGCTTGCTCGGGGTTCCGGGAACGAGAGAGCAAACCGGGAAAGGAGACCCGCTTCGCCGCGGTTTGCTCTCGCGTTCCCCGAGCAAGCAGGTCTCCTTCCCTGCGGTTTGCAGGGTGGTTCGGGGAACGCGAGAGCAAACCGCAGCGAAGCTGATCTCCTTTCCCGGTTTGCTCTCTCGTTCCCGGAGCCCCGAGCAAGCAGGTCTCCTTCCCTGCGGTTTGCTGGGTGGCTCCGGGAACGCGAGAGCAAACCGCGGCGAAGCTGGTCTCCTTTCCCGGTTTGCTCTCGCGTTCCCGGAGCCACCCAGCAAACCGCAGGGAAGGAGACCTGCTTGCTCGGGGCTCCGGGAACTAGAGAGCAAACCGGGAAAGGAGACCAGCTTCGCCGCGGTTTGCTCTCGCGTTCCCGGAGCCACCCTGCAAACCGCAGGGAAGGAGACCTGCTTGCTCGGGGAACGGGAGAGCAAACCGCGGCGAAGCTGGTCTCCTTTCCCGGTTTGCTCTCGCGTTCCCGAACCCCCCTGCAAACCGCAGGGAAGGAGACCTGCTTGCTCGGGGTTCCGGGAACGCGAGAGCAAGCTGGGGAAGGAGACCAGCTTGATTACCAGAGGCTTCCTCCTTCCACGGAGGTCAAGAAAAGCGCTGGTAAGTGTTTACATTGGATTACCAGTGCTGGATCACCAGCGCTGGATCCTCTACACCCGAGACAAAACGGGAGTACGGCCAGCGCTGCAAACAGGGAGTTGCAGCGCTGGTGATGCCCTGCAGATGTGTACACCTTCAAAGTTGCAGCGCTGTAACTCCCTCACCAGCGCTGCAACTTTCTGATGTAGACAAGCCCTTAGTCTCTAAGGTGCCACAAGGACTCCTTGTTGTTTTTACTGAAGCCAGGGGAGCTACGCCAGTTTACACCCAGCAGAGAATCTAGCCCAATAAATTAATTCAGCCTCTAGTTTCTATTTGCTTTCTACAGAAGCTGAGTTTAGTTAATTGAATCATGTAAACTGGTTCTTCTGGATTCCTAGCTGATGCTCCTCTCTCCTGGGGAAGCTGTGAATTTAGCCCTGGTAGAAACACCCAGAACAGTGATCCTCCTCCTGAGTCCTGGCACTAGCAGATCTCCTAATGTAATCTTCCTCATCTGGAAGGACCAGATGGGCTGCAGCATGGGCTGTTCAAAATGAAGAGCAGGATAAAATAGAGGGATCCTGTCCAGGCTCCACCAAAGTAGCCCCTAAAATCACAGTATTATTCTTCATCCAATGCCCTGGTGATAAGGCAATCTCTAATTCAGGAGTATTGCACTCTAGCGCTCAATTCCACTGGAATCAATTGAATCACATCTTATTAAACAAGTATGCCTTGTATCGAAGAGACGGTGTACTGCATTTCCAAACAGACTAAAGTCCTTCTCACAGGGAAGATTTGTGCGGTGAAATTCTTATTTTCAAGGTCTGCAAAGCCAGTTTATGTTTGGAAGTATTGTCCTTAAATAATTTTTAAACTGCAGTATAATTATATCTAATATATTTTCTGTACAATTAGAGCTCTAACTTCCCTTTGTATTATAACATCCCAACGTGATTACATTCATATCGATTACCTATTCCTAAAGCATTATGAATGGATTTTCAGAAAGTTTTCTAAAGAGAAAGATGCCCCAATTTCCTCCTCTTTAGAGCAGTGTGAAAAATTAGCACCATCGGGAAAATCATCAAACTTTGCCTTTTTGGAAGTGTCACACAAAACTAAACACAAAACAAAACACCACCACCACACCATACCACATAGCCAGACCCTCCCCAAGAATGTAGCAAAGGATTTGTTAATCTCCAAGTTTGTTTCCCCTCAAACTATCTTTTGACTATCATCATACTATTATTCAGTCCTAGTTAAAGATGTACAAATATAAGTTCCTGTTTCACCATAGTTATGTGAAATATGTCGAATCTCTCTTTTACTGAACAGAAGAGAAGCAGCAACATTTCTCCATTTTGAACTATAAATCATGTTTGCAATTGTTTTGTGATCTGCCTGTTGAGTGTGTATTACAGATAAGAAATGTCATCGATCATTTTATTACGGAGTATTTGTTTGTGGCAGCACCCACAACATGCTAGGTGCTTTCCAAACATTCAAGAGTGGATGATAACCGCTCCAAGGAGCTCCCAGTCTAAGGACAGGCAGGTAGACATGGTAGGGGAAGGGGAAGAACAATAGGCAATTTCTGTACAAGAGAACTCAGTTCTCTCTAAGCAGCACAGCAGAAGTGGGTCTTTAAGAGGGACGTTAATGTATCTAGGATAAGGGGCCTTCGCAGATGAACTCCTCCCATGTATTGGGGCTGATGTGCAAGCAGCAGATAAACACTTGAGTATACAGAGAAGGCTGCAGCGGTGCTGGGAAACTTGTAGGTTCTACAGTAAAACACTTTAAAAACGAATCATTTACATTCTCTGAGCGAACGGAAGATGGTGTGTGAGGAGGCAACATGCACACTGTAATGTTTCTTCTGAGAAAAGAATGCATCTGCCTGCATGAGCTCTGGAAGCTGATGTCTCTCTCTAATTAAGTGTGTCAGAAAAGGAAGAGACACCCTGATTCCCTCTGTGGTTTCCCTTGAAATGACAAGTCTGAAAGAAATTTCAAAAAAACTGGAATCATTAATCATATTTGTCAAGGAGTCTGCAGTGTCTGGCAAACATCTGGCAGGTTGTTCAGTGACATTTGTTTGCCCGTCTTGAAGGCTGGCTTGTAAAGGTGAGGATATTTACATGGCTACTTATAGCCTGATTTTACTGCTATCACATCTTGTGCCACATCTCCTCATTCCCTTTGGGTTGCCAAGAGTCTCACACCTGCCTTTTGCAGGTATCGTCAACAGACACCTTTACGCACGTTGGAAGTTACCAGGTGGTGCTGGCCTGGACTCAGCCAGCTGTGCCAGCTGTATCTTCAGTCACTTAAATTGGAGACTGTAAAATACCCTTTACTCAAGTAGGGAGGATATCAGAGGTCATAAGAGTTTTAACTCTTTCCCATAATGAGTATCTTTATCTTGCTGGCGTGCAGAGACCACTGCCTGGCATGCTGACCGATATTGTCTCATTGTGTCCTTATATTGAACCATCTGTATTCATGTTGGGGATTAGGTCCTGCTTTGAGATTCTGTGTGTTGTCTCTTGTCTCTTCCTTAAGTGGTGAGCTCTTTGGGCAGGGACTTTGTGTCCTCTATTTGTACAGCACCTGACACAATAGGGTCATATTATCCCACTACACTAAATACAACTAATAAATAATCAGCAAATCATGTATGTTTCTCAGTTATTCATTCTATACCTAGCACATGAACTGATGCCCTGAGAGGCAGAATTATATTGCCAAATCTGGAGGACGTACTCTTTGGAACTGCTGTCACAATGCCGGTTTGTTTAAATGCAGAGTGGACAGCCGAGTCTGAAAATGAGCAAGTGACTGGCACCAAATACACTGGTCTACAATTTTTAAGAAGTTGTCTGCTTCAGAGATAAAATGTGATATTTATTATGTATTTTGATGTGCTGAGTTCAAATATGACAATTAAAACAACTGATTGGCTACTGTTTCTAAGATATTTAAGTTTTTACATTTTATGTCTATGTATATTGTGTAGATAGTAGAGTTTTAATCATAAATTTAAACCTAGGTCTTTTCATGTGTTTATGGTTGCTTTACATGAAAATATTTCACCTGTCCTGTTTATGTAACACTTTAAAAATCAGCAAAAGGGTTATATAAATAAAATTTATTATGAGACAAAAGGCAAAAAACTATTATGTACATAGTTTAGTCCTATTCAGTGTCTACTCGGAGCTTCTTGGCTTGTCTCTTGTATTCATTAAATGGAGCATCTCTTGTCAATGTCCAGCAATAGTCTGCCAGCATTGATGGGCTCCATTTGCCCTGACAGCCTGCCAGGAGATTCCACTGCTGTAGTCTGGAGCCCAACAGCTCTGCCTTAATCTTGAGTAGTTCCAAATCCCTGACAAGGTCATTCAGTTCACCTTGTGTTATGAGGTATGGTTCAGAGGAGGAGGATGGGAGAAGATGTGGGTCCTGTGACATTGATGGTTCAGGACCAGAAGTTTCATCCTCTTCCTCTTCCTCGTCTGACTCAAGTGAGAAGGATTCTGGTGCATCAGGAACCGGCAGTCCTTCTCCGTGGGGTACTGGGCGTATAGCTGATGGAATGTTTGGATAATGCACAGTCCACTTTTTCTTCTTTGACACACCTTTCCAAACTGGAGGCACCATGCAGAAGTAATAATTGCTGGTATGATCTGTTGGCGCTCTCCAAATCATTGGCACTGCAAAAGGCATAGATTTCCTTTTCCTGTTCAACCATTTGCGAAGATTTGTTGCACAAGTGTTGCAGCATATGTGTGGGGCCCACCTCTTGTCCTGATCTCCAATTTTGCAGCCAAAATAAAGGTGATAGGCTTCCTTAACCATAGTGGTTATACTGCGCTTTTGTGATGCAAAAGTCACTTCACCACAAACATAGCAGAAGTTATCTGCACTCTTCACACAAGTACGAGGCATCTCTGCTCACTTTGGCTAAACCGAAATGTGTCCCTTTGCAAAATCAAACACTGACAAAGAAGAGAGCAGGACACTGTATGATTTCTAAAGCTGATATAGGGCAATTTGTTCAGCAGAGTGATGTAAGCTTCCTTATGATTGCATCATCCATGACTTCTAGGAATAACATGATGCAATTCCTATCATGTATGATGCAATACCAGCTTCAGATTGCATCATTCATTGTTTTGCCTAAAAAGCAAGTACTGTCCAAACCCAGTCATAGATTTATTCATAGATCCAGTCAAAGATGTATTTTAGTCATTTCTGGTTTAAATTGAGCTCCCTTCCCTTTATAACTCACTTATCCTCCACCAGTCCCAAGTCAAGGGTCGTATATACTGATCCAATAGCATATCTTGAAAACTAGAGCCAATTAACAATTTTAAGCATTATTTTCGTTCTCAGTGACCCAGAATTAGTGAAGTTGGATTACATTTACTTCAGAAGCATTTTGGCTGTAGAGCAGTGATATCAGTGAAGTAAGATACTGCTAATTAAATGGAGAAAGACATCTGTAGGAAGGTCAGCATGGCAGCGCTGGGAGGATGGCCTGGTGGACTCAGGAAATGGAGGGTTAAATCGCAGCTCTACCACAAGCTCCCTATATGAACTTTCTCTCTTTGTGCGCCACTGATAATTACCCTTTCAGATCTCACAGAGGACACATACATAGTGATCAAGTTTTCAGATACTAGGTGGATGCAGATAGATGGTTTGCTGGCCCTGCTCAGTCAGGGATTTTGAGAATCGTTGTACGGCCCTGTTGTGAACATAAGAATGGCCATACTGGGTCAGACCAAAGGTCCATCTAGCCCAGTGTCCTCTCTTTCAACAGTGGCCAATGCCAGGTGCCCCAGAGAGAGTAAACCTAACAGGTAATGATCAAGGGATCCATTCCCTACCATTCATTCCCAGCTTCTGGCAAACAGAGGCTAGTGACACCATCCCTGCCCATCCTGGCTAATAGCCATTGATGGACTGATCCTCCATGAATTATCTAGTTCTTTTTTGAACCCTGTTATAGTCTTGGCCTTCACAACATCCTCTGGTAAGGAGTGCCACAGGTTGACAGTGTGTTGTGTGAAAAAATACTTCCTTTAGTTTGTTTTAAACCTGCTACCTATTAATTTCATTTGGTGACCCCTAGTTCTTGTGTTATCATATCCCCTATTAGTCAACTCTTTTCCAAGCTGAAGAGTTCCAGTCTTATTAATCTCTCCTCATATGGCAGCCATTCTATACCCTATTCATTTTTGTTGCCCTTTTCTGACCCTTTTCCTATTCCAATATATCTTTTTGAGATGGGGCGACCACATCTGCACGCAATATTCAAGATGTGGGCATACCATGGATTTATAGAGAGGCAATATGATATTTTTGGTCTTATTTTCTATCCCTTTCTTAATGATTCCCAACATTCTCTTCACTTTTTTGACGCCGCTGCACACTGAGTGGGTGTTTCTAGAGAACTATCCACAATGACTCCAAGATCTCTCTCGAGTGGTCACAGCTAATATAGATCCCATCATTTTATATGTATAGTTGGGATTACGTTTTCCAGGGTGCATTACTTTGCATTTATCAGCACTGAATTTCATTTGCCATTTTGCTGCCCAGTCATTCAGTTTTGAGAGATCCTTCTGTAGCTCTTTGCAGTCTGCCTGGGACTTAACCATCTTGAGTGGCTGCCCCAGTGCACTCCCTACTGGCCAAGTGTGACACTGCAGATGCTCCCTGACATGGTCTCCTTCCCCAAGATGGATGTCCTTGGCTCTTCTCACACCAGTCTGTGCTGGAGATGTGACTTAGCCCTCCAGCCAAGTCACAGACAAAACTTAGCTCCTTCTGGGGTCTGCTAAAGTCCAATGAAAAGGTTCTAACAAACAAAAAGATTCTTTAGGAGTGGTAGATACGCTGAACGGTAGAGATAGGATACAGATAGACAAATTAGAGGACTGAGCCAAAAGAAACCTGATGAGGTTCAACAAGGACAAGTGCAAAGTCCTGCACTTAGGACGGAAGAATCCCATTCACTGTTACAGACTAGGGACTGAATGGCTAGGCAGCAGTTCTGCAGAAAAGGACCTAGGGGTTACAGTGGACGAGAAGCTGGATATGAGTCAACAGTGTGCCCTTGTTGCCAAGAAGGCTAATGGCATTTTGGGCTGTATAAGTAGGGGCATTGCCAGCAGATTGAGGGATGTGATCATTCCCCTCTATTTGACATTGGTGAGGCCTCATCTGGAGTACTGTGTCCAGTTTTGGATTCCACACTACAAGAAGGATGTGGAAAAGTTGGAAAGAGTCCAGCAGAGGGCAACAAAAATGATTGGAGGGCTGGAGCGCATGACTTATGAGGAGAGGCTGAAGGAACTGGGATCGTTTAGACTGCAGAAGAGAAGAATGAGGGGGGATTTGATAGCTGCTTTCAACTACCTGAAAGGGGGTTCCAAAGAGGATGGATCTAGACTGTTCTCAGTGGTACCTGATGACAGAACAAGGAGTAATGGTCTCAAGTTGCAGTGGAGGAGGTTTAGGTTGGATATTAGGAAAAACTTTTTCACTCAGAAAGTGGTGAAGCACTGGAACGGGTTACCTAGCGAGGTGGTGGAATCTCTTTCCTTAGAGGTTTTTAAGGTCAGGTTTGACAAAGCTCTGGCTGGGATGATTTAGTTAGGAATTGGTCCTGCTTTGAGCAGGGGGTTGGACTAGATGACCTCCTGAGGTCCCTTCCAACCCTGATATTCTATGATTCCAGTCTGTCCACTGGGCCCTCTTCCCAGCCCCTTTCTGGGCCACCTTGGAGGGTCTTTATGGCCTTGGGATAGACCCCTCAGCACCCAGTCTGGTCCCCGTGGAGTACCCAGGCTCCTGCAGACCCTGGCTCAGAGCCAGCCAAACAGCTTACCCACACGCTGGGTCTCCACTCGACCGACTGATCTCTCTGTGTCCTTTTGTAAGACCCGGGAGTCCATTACACTGTCACCTGACACTCCTTAGTCCCACGCTCTCAGGCTGGGAAGCAGCTAATTAATTAGGACACAGGTATGGCTGTCCCCATCTCCCTTAAGGGAGTCAGTCACCTGTGACAGGCCCAAGTCACATCTTGGCTATCAATGATCTTAACAATGCATTTAATTCTTGCTCCTCCATAACCAGCCCTCCTGCAACACTGAGAAAATACAGCAAGCCACACCGATTTGGCAATGGCTTCTCTCTGTCATGTTTATGCTTGGAAGGAAAGCTTTTATAATAATTTCTCAAGGACTTCTGGTTGGCATGCTGGGAGATATTTGGAGGAATAATAAATCGTAGGGGCTGGTGAGAAGGGCTAAGTATTAAAGCAGATATCTTTTCTATGAGTATCAGCTCTTTCTGCTCAGCACAAAGTCCAACAGCCTATTGAAATTATTCTGCTGTAGGCAAGAGCAGCTCATTAGCCTCTAATGACACCTGGAAAACAAATATGATAGAAATCCCTGCACTGTACTGCATTGTGTTTCCTGTTGCATTTTTTCCAGGTGCCAATAGAAGCTCATGTGCCTAAGGGTATGTCTACACTACGGGATTATACTGATTTTACAGAAACCGGTTTTTTAAAACAGACTGTATAAAGTCGAATGCACGCGGCCACACTAAGCACATTAATTCGGCGGTGTGCATCCATGGTCCGAGGCTAGAGTCGATTTCTGTAGCGTTGCACTGTGGGTAGCTATCCCATAGCTATCCCATAGTTCCTGCAGTCTCCCCCACCCTTGGAATTCTGGGTTGAGATCCCAGTGCCTGATGGGGCAAAAAACATTGTCGCGGGTGGTTCTGGGTACAGCCTCATCCCTCCCTGCGTGAAAGCAGCAGACAACTGTTTCGTGCCTTTTTTCCTGGGTGAACTGGGCAAACGCCATAGCACAGCAAGCATGGACCCTGCTGAGCTCAAGACAGCAATCATGGGCATTGTAAACACCTCGTGCATTACCGTGCAGTCTATGCTGAACCAGGACCTGCAAAACCAGGCGAGGAGGCAGCGACTACAGCAGCGCGGCGATGAGAGTGATGAGCACATGGACACAGAATTCTCTCAAACCACAGGCCCATGTGCTTTGGAGATCCTGCTGGTAATGGAGCAGGTTCTAGCCATTGAATGCCGATTTTGGGCCCAGGAAACAAGCACAGACTGGTGGGACCTCATAGTTTTGCAGGTTTGGGACGATTCCCAGTGGCTGTGAAACTTTCGCATGTGTAAGGTCACTTTCATGGAACTTTGTGACTTGCTTTCCCCTGCCCTGAAGCGCCAGAATATAAAGATGAGAGCAGCCCTCACAGTTGAGAAGCGAGTGGCAATAGGCCTCTGGAAGCTTGCAATGCCAGACAGCTACCAGTCAGTCAGGAATCAATTTAGAGTGGGAAAATCTACTGTGGGGGCTGCTGTGATGCAAATAGCCAAAGCAATCATGAAGCTGCTGCTACGAAAGGTTGTGACTCTGGGAAATGTGCAGGTCATAGTGGATGGCTTTGCTGCAATGGGATTCCCTAACTGTGGTGGGGCAATAGATGGAACAGACTTTTCCAGTAACTGTACTGGCCGCGAATGCATCCCAAGTCCTCAGGGCAAATTAATCATTAAAAAAAGCTTGCTTTTAAACCATGTTTTATATTTACAAAGGCACACTCACCAGAGGTCCCTTCCATGGCTTCATTGTGTGGGATAGTGGCTTGGGACGGCTGGGAGAGTAATTCCATCAGAGTGAGAAAAAGCTCCTGGCTGTTGGGGAGAATGGAGTGCTGTGTGCTCTCTGCAAGCTCGTCTTCCTCTTCCTCCTCCTCATCTTCCCCATCTGCAGAATCCTCAGCCATGGCTTAGATTATCATCCCCACCTCGGAATCCACAGACGGGGTGAGGTAGTGGTGGCAGACCCCCCGAGAATTGCATGCAGCTCAGTGTAGAAGGGGTATGTTTTCGGCCCTGCCCCGGACCTTCCGTTTGCTTCTTTGGTTTTCTGGTAGGCTCGTCTGAGCTCCTTAACTTTCACACGGCACTGTACTGAGTCCCTGGTGTGGCCTCTCTGCATCATGGCCTTGGAAATTTTTTCAAATGTTTTTTCATTTCGTCTTTTGGAACGGAGTTCTGTTAGCACAGAATTCTCTCCCCATACAGCGATCAGATCCAGTACCACCCATGAGGTCCATGCTGAAGCTCTTTTTCTATTCTCAGGAGACTGCATTGCTACCTGTGCTGATGAGCTCTGAGTGGTCACCTGTGCTGATCAGAGCTCCACGCTGGCCAAACAGGAAATGAAATTCAAAAGTTCGCGGGGCTTTTCCTGTCTACCTGGCCAGTGCATCCGAGTTCAGATTGCTGTCCAGAGCGGTCACAATGGTGCACTGCGGGATACCGCCTGGAGGCCAATACCGTCGAATTGCGGCCACACTAACCCTCATCCTACATGGCTATACCAATTTCAGCGCTACTCCCCTCGTCGAGGAGGAGTACAGAAATCAGTTTTAAGAGCCCTTTATATCGATATAAAGGGCTTTGTTGTGTGGACGAGTGCAGGGTTAAATCACTTTAACTCTGCTAAATTCGGTATAAACGTGTAGTGTAGACCAGGCCTAAGATACAGCCAGAGCAGGGGACATATGTTACCTAGATCCATGGAAGAACATAGGAAGCTTGGAAGGAAGTCATTGTAACAACTAAAGGAGAGGTCCCACGCATGTATTCAATCTGCCCTGGCATAAAAAATCAGATTAAGGATAGACCACTTCTTCTGCACTTTAGGGAGGGAACTCCAGAAGAGGAAAACATTTAAACCTTTCCAGGAATCTCCTGGGATACTCCATCTGTGCTAAGGGGTGGAAACATCAAAAAAGAAGTTCTCTATTTATTGCGTCTCTGCTCAGAGTCTCCAGCAACCTAGACTGACTGACATTCATACAGTCTGCAAACACAACAGAGAGACCAATCAGATGCTTCTGATGTTTGTGCCTGAGAAATATCCTCAAGACTCCAAAGCACATAATTCCTTAGATGACATTGTCTTTATTGGAGCTACAAAAGCACAGGATCTAGAAAGCACTATAATTAACCAAGGAAAGTACAACATTAAACAAACCTCCAGAGCAACTCCCATAACAAATTAGGACTGGCAGGGTTCTGGACTGCAGCACCTGCTGAGAAGAAGCTGCATTGAAAGGGAAGGGTTTTCTGTTTTCTACTTTGCAGCTTTCATAATGCAGACTGAAGGGCTATAGAGCTGACATCCGTGGTATTCTCATCTGATTGGAAAAAAGTTATCTATATTTTTTTCAAACATCAGAAAAGGTGTCATTCCAATCTGGGATAAGGGTTCAAGATGGTGACTCATTGCTAACAGCCAGACATTTACAAAGCAATAATTCTTTAAAAGCCATGGTGCAATTATGACTTTCATCCAAAACAACACAGAGCCCCGGAAAAATCATAACACTCTTTTCATCCTGTGACTACAAAGGTGTTAACTGGCCACTTCATCATGAACGGTCTTTTATAATATGTAGACACACGATGTGGAGAGTAATATCTTTTACTGGACCAACCTGGAGAAAGGGACAAGCGTTCAAGTTACACAGAGCTCTTCTTCACATCCCTACATGTGTTAAGTACTCATGCGAAACAATCTGTTCCAACCTGTATTTAGCTGTGATACTCCAAATTCATTTCCCAGACCTGAAAAGAGCTCTGTGTAAGCTCAAGAGTTTGCCTTTCACCAGCAGAGGTTGGTCCAATAAAAGATATTACCTCTCCCACTTTGTCTTTCTAATAGCCTGATACCATCACAGCTACAACAATCCCGAAGCCATGGTTTTTAAAGAAAAATAAGAACTCTCACCATATATGATCTGTGTGCAGGAAAAACTGTAATATCATAGTCTATACATCCACAGAAACAAACAAAACATAAAAACCAACATACAAACGAGTGGGTACCACAATGGGTTGGCGGAATCTCCATTTTTCATATCATTTACCACACCAACTAACCGGGAATGCTTTCGCAGACTGAGATGTAATCAAATCACCATGCTATAGAACAATTACTACAGAGAAGCAAGTCCTCTTGCTGGACAGTTTTCATTAGAAGTGCTCTCCTCTGCCCATGTTAGCATGCTCTCTCTCTCTTATTTTAAGCAGCATTGATTTTATTTTCAAGTTACCTTTTGAAAAAAATCCAAGCATGCTATAAATATTAAAATATGCTGAAACATAACTCTGTATTTATAAAACTACAGATTAATTAAATAACTTCTGAATAGTTTTAAAAACCTTTATGATTTTAATGTATTAAACCAACATGTTTGCAATTGTCTTTGACTAGACTATTTAAGAAACAAAAAACCTACAAAAACCTGACCCATCATCACCCACATAATCTCAGTGCGTAGAAGCCAGGATATTACCTTGAAGAGTCCAAATTTCAGGGAGGAAGGAGAAACTGTGACAGATCAGGAGATAAGATCGCACAATGTCACCTAGCTAACAGTGATCACTATGGTCTTGGACAGCAGAACAGCCATGACAATTTCCAACAGCAACATATTTATTTTTCAAATTAGTTTTCTGCCATGTGAAAGAGAAAATAAAAAGAAGCCTCTGATGTGATCAAAGTCCAGGAAGAGATTTGAGTAACACTTCTCAGCCGTTATTGTATGTGAGAAATGAGGTCATACAGTTTCAATTCATTTCTAAAGGTTCAGAGCATCTTGTTAGGAGCAACTAATTTTACCTTTAACCTAGGGAGCTGCATTGATTTGAATATAAATATTTATTCTTTTGTGCTAGGTACTTTTATCCTCACTGTTCTACTGAGCCACCAAAATAACTTCAACTAAACCGCAAATGCCCCAAATTGAAGAATGTCACTTTGCAAAAGATGTAACTGTGAAAACATGGGCACCTTGCCTAGTGGCTATTTGGAGGTTCTGCCCGTGGGCAAAGGGGGCCTAGGAAAGATCTGAATTCTCTTGCTGGGGGATGAGCATAGGCCCAGCTTAGCATTGCCATATATTATATAAAATGACAGGACCAGCTAGTTTTCATGCAGCTTCCTTTTGTCCTTCTGTACCAGCAAGAAAGACACAAAAGATGGCTGCGAGAGTGTTGCAATAACATCAGTCATTTCTAGGGAAAGAGTGTCATGGGATCAGATCCTACTATTAGCCCATCCAGGTGGGGAAGGGTTGGCCTGACTTTTTGAGTAACTGGCAACCCCCTTGTCCACATACATCTGGAAGAGACCACAGCTGAATGGAGATGTTTGAAATAATGAGACCTTGAAGTCTGCAATCCTTGTTTAAGGAGACAGAGACAGACTTCTCATGGCTATAGACAGTACTTAACCCCAGCTGTTTTTAAAGGGACACTGTCATAGAATTTTTTTAAATTGACTAGTCAAGAAAACAGCGCCAGAGAGAGCTCCTTTTAAGTGATAAACCTTGAATTAATTAATTTTTTAAAACACCCGTTAATTTGTAAAAGGCTTTCCTGCTCCCTTGTAGATGTTTCTTCACTACAGAGAAAGCAACTAAATGACTATGGAAGGAAAATCAAGAAACCATGCACAAAATTCCTGATTCAGCAAGATGCAGTTATGATGGAGGTTCGTTGAAGCCTCATTGAAGCTAGGTGGGTGTAACAGCCACCCGTCATTCAGCTAGATATAAGGAGCAGCTAAGCACCTTTTTGAGCAAGATAGCTGAAACAATAGGAGATACCT